>NC_057812.1:113264535-113589958 GCF_018294505.1 Triticum aestivum
TCGAAGAAGTTCTCGAGGGCGCTCGTTTGATAGAGGCCCAGTGCTCGAAGAATATTATGTTTGAGTGACATGTATTCCCATTGTAAACACAATGTTTTTATGAAATTTATTAAGGCTATATGTATACTTTTGCCTGAAAGTAATATGATGCCTCCTATGTGGCGGTTTATGTATACATGTGTATAACCTGAAAGATTGCAGTCGTCGGGTTCAGCCCCCACACATATAATGCGGGGGTGTTCGCAGAAGACGCGTATTCACACTTAATCCAACGTCTTGGTCCTAATAAAGAGGTGATGGCGCAGCGAACTAGGCAACCGTACTATAATGCTTTAACACTTTCACTTAGCCATAGGAGTTTGATAGTGGGGCTACTATATAGCCCCTCGTGGCTCCGCACTCATCCGAATTCGGGGTGCGTACATGCCTGGCCAGGAAACGGCCCTTCGTTAAAGCGGAGGAATTCTAACATTCCGACAGGTTGTCGAGTGGTTGACCAGTCTCACGCTATATCATGACAGTCAGTTTTAGGCTTTCTCTACTGAGGTGCTCTTCTGGATGAACCAGGGCACAATCGCAGTAGTTCTCCTGGTGCCGCCTTAGCCGATAGAGTGGAACGTAAGGCAGCAAAACACAGGAGCCGGGCAAACGCAACATTTGACCAAAGACATGATTCGGAGCTGATGCATATAAGGCCAAACTCGCGACGCCAAACACTCCCTAAGGTATTCGGTCTTTTATGGTATAAACCGGGCCTAAACAGTGCCCTTTGTAAGAAGCCCCTGGTATCCAGGTACGTGCATTATTCTGATGTGGCCACATGCCAAGATGTCAGCATCCTTCTCAATAGTACCGAGAATCCGATGGATGTGTATCAACAAGAGACAGTAAAAAAGGTTTACGCAGGGTCTTAATCTAAAAAGAATCCTTGGAACGGGTCCCTGCTACACGTCTGCGCATGTGTCTCCATTGTGCCGTATCCTGGACGGGTGTAGCATGATGGTCATCTGTAAAAGAGAGAAACTTAGGTGAAAAGTTGTCGTGCAAAAAGGTAGGTTCAAAGAAACCATGTACAATTCAAGATGAGTAAAAATTGCCACTTGTCTGCGCGCGTTGAGCCCCTTGCATTTGTAATAGGGGTGTGGCCTATCAAACCTGTGTGAATTACATATAGCTGTGCCGGATTCGTCTAACCGTGTCTGTGGTCTTGACGACCTATCAAATGCTTTAGTTGGTGAGGCCGTTTTTAGTGTGCGGCTGCCAAGGCAGTCGCACTCTCTTCGGCGCGCAAGGATCGCTCAATATTTCCATTCACTGTAATGATGCCACATGGACCGGGCATCTTAAGCGTGAGGGAAGCGTAATGCAGTATTGCATTAAAGCGAGCGAAAGCTTCGCGTTCAAGTAGTGCTTGATAGCCACTTTGGAACGGAGCAATGTGGAATGCTAAATTTTCGCTACGGAAGTTATCGGGGAAGCCGAATATAACCTCTAGTAGCAGGGAGCCCGTGCAATGAGCCCATGGGCCTGGCGTTACTCCTTTAAACATAGTATTGTTGTGGCAAATTTTCGTTGGGTCTATCCCCATTTTGCGGATTGTGTCCTGATATATCAGGTTTAGACTGCTGCCACCGTCCATCAGGACTCGTGTGAAATGGTATCCGTCAATTATTGGGTCTAATACCAAGGCAGCCCATCCTGCACGCCAGATACTTGCTGAGTAATCCCGATGGTCGAAAGTGATCGGTTGAGACGACCAGTGGCACGACCCCGCGGTGATAGGCCCTTGGGCATATTTCTCTGGGAGTGTCGCTTTGTTTCTCCCTTGATCACGTGTAACACGTTCACTGTTTTGACTTCTGGTGGAAATTTCTTTTGTTCCCCAGTGACTTGCTTGAGAGGCTCATCCTCGTCTTCGCTTGGCATATTCTCCCCCTTGTGTACGGCGTTGAGCTTGCCGGACTGCTTGAAGACCCAACATTCTCTGTGGGTATGATTAGCGGGTTTACCAGGGGTGCTATGGATCTGACATATTTGGTCCAGAATTTTGTTTAAGCTGGACAGTTCGTCTCTGCTGCCTTTAGAGGGCGGCTTTTGCTGTCCTGGCCGAGAGCTTCTGAATCCAGCATTTACTGGCGTGCTCTTCAGGTTGTCTTCTTTATTCTAGCGCATATTATTTTTGATGCGTCGTGATTTCCCATTTCCATCTCTAACTTCGGATGTACTTGGGTCGTCGGTGCTGCATCAGGCTAGCCAGCTGTCCTCACCCACACAAAAGCGGGTCATGAGGCTTGTTAATGCTGCCATCGTTCTCGGCTTTTCTTGGCCGAGGTGTCTGGCAAGCCATTCATCGTGGACACTATGCTTAAAAGCTGCCAAGGCTTCGGCGTCCGGACAGTCGACTATTTGGTTCTTTTTAGTAAGAAACCTGTTCCAAAGCTTTCGGGCTGACTCTCCGGGCTATTGAGTTATATGACTCAAATCGTCCGCGTCCGGAGGTCGGACATAAGTCCCTTGAAAATTTGCCCGAAAAGCGTCTTCGAGCTCTTCCCAGCTTCCAATGGAGCTTTCGGGGAGGCTTTTAAGCCAGTACTGAGCTGGCCCTTTAAGTTTGAGGGGTAAATACTTAATGGCGTGGAGATCATCTCCTCAAGCCATATGGATATGGAGGATGTAGTCCTCAATCCAGACCCCTGGGTCTGTTGTTCCATCGTATGCCTCTATGTTTACGGGTTTGAATCCCTCTGGAAATTCATGGTCCAGCACCTCGTCGGTGAAACATATGGGGGTGTGCGGCACCCCTGTATCTGGGTGTACCGCATTGTTCGGATGTTTGTTGTGTTGCATCGTATGCTGGAGCGTGCTTGCGTGGCCCATAGATGGATCTGGTTGCGCCGTCCTTTTGGTGCGAGCCCTTGCGTGGATAGCGTATTGGCTTACGCATGGCGTTGTTTGCCGCTCTATGTTGGACGTGAGGTCGTCTATCCGGCCAGATGGCCATTTTAATTTTTGGTTGCGGGGGATCTATGGCCTCCTCATTGAATTCAGGTAGCAACTTTCGCTTCGGGTAGCTCTTGGTGGGGTGATTACCGCCGTACTTCGCAGCTGTGTTGAGCACTTTACTCCATCTAATTCTAAGTGTGTCTTGCGCAGCCTTGAGCCTTTGCTTCTGGTTTTTTAGACTCCTCGCGGTGGCAACGAGCCTTTGATGGGAATTCTGTTGCTCCGGGTGTCTGTCCGGTGTGACGTCATCCGGATAATTATCTTTGACAGAGTCGGGTTGTTCGGTTTGATTCTCCGTGTTGCCGTGGTACGGCGATGGTTCACCCTGCTCTGACGCTGGGTCTATATGATCGTTGTTTCTGCCGATGCGGGATTTGGAGCGGCGCTTACGTCGCCGCTTTGACTGCTTCTCGAGGGGACAACCCTTTGTTGCGTCCTTCCGTTCCTCGTCGACGTCTTCTTTTGGTGTGTCCACCATGTATACATCATGTGATGAAGTGGGCGTCCAGTGCCCTGTGGGCAGTGGTTCCTGTTCGTCTCCTGCATCGTCGTCCATGCCGTGGATGTCTTCGGAGTCGGAGTCGAGCATGTCGGTTAAGTCACCGACAGTGGCTACTAAGTGGGTGGTGGGTGGGCAGCGAATTTCTTCGTCATCCGCATCCCAATCCTGCCGAACATATTTCGGCCAGGACTCTCCTGATAAGGAGAGAGACTTTAATGAATTCAGTATGTCGCCAAAGGGCGACTGCTGATAGATATCCGCGGAGGTAAACTCCATGATCGGCGCCTAACCGGATTCGATAGGAACGGGCGCAGGCGGTTCGGAGTCCATGGCCGGAGAAGTATCCGGCAGTTTAACAACACGACTCTCGTGAAGGGTAAGATTGATATTCGGCTCGATCGCCGTTGGGGATGGGGCCTCTGTGGCGGGATCTATCCACCCGTCCATGGGAAGCGCAACTGGCTCCGAATTAAGGGTCGAAGCGGCTGCCGGTGTGATTTCTTGAACACTGTCTAATGGCAGAGCTAAATCATACTCATCGTGACCGCGTGACGCACAAGGCAGGGGCTGGAATCCATCGAAGATCAAGTCTCCGTGGATATCGTCCGTGTAGTTTAAGCTTCCAAACCTGACCTGGTGGCTAGGGGCGTAACTTTCGATCTGCTCCAGATGGCCCAGAGAGTTGACCCGCAGTGCGAAGCTGCCGAACACAAAGATCGGTCCGGGGAGAAAAGTCTCACCCTAGACTGCATCGCTATCAATGATAGTAGGAGCCATCGAGCCTAACGGCGACGACACAGAGGAACTCTCAATGAAAGCACCAATGTCGGTGTCAAAACCGGCGGATCTCGGGTAGGGGGTCCCGAACTGTGCGTCTAAGGCGGATGGTGACAGGAGGCAGGGAACACGATGTTTTACCCAGGTTCGGGCCCTCTTGATGGAGGTAAAACCCTACGTCCTACCTCTACCGCACTGAAGCAGGACCTCGAGGGGTCCGAGAAAGAGCTCGGCCTTGCCAAGAGGCAGCTCGAGGAGAACAAAGGTAAGTAATACCTTGTCTATATATATAAAAGAAAATGTGGTTGCGAAATGACAGGATCATCATGAATGTGCGAGGGGCCACGACCGAAGTGGCGACCCTGAAGCAAGCATTGTCCAAGGCCGAAGACAAAGCGGCCAAGGAGCGCACCGAGCGGGAGAAACAAGAGGCACGGGTGGGCGAGGTGTAGCAAGAGCTCCAGGCTCTCGTGAAGAAGCACGAGGCTTTGGAGCTTGACTCGAAGACGCGAGAGTCCGAGCTTGCCACGGCCCTCGAGAGCACAAAGCATGCCAAGGCCAAAGCCCAAAAGGCCCTCCAGGAGATTGAGGCGATGAGGAGGATAGTGGCGGGTAAGGCATTCTATATGCAAAGCAAGCATGTGAAAGTGAATTACTTGTTACTTACCTGAGTCTGGAGCTCTCCAGGAGCATTCGCAAATTTGCCTCGCAGCATGTTAGATGCTGCGAAATTTTATCAGGCCGAGGAGGGAAGCTCGACGGAGAAGCTGTTCTGGTCTCAGTATACTGGGACCGAACACCCGATGCCTATGAGTGACCAGCTGAAGCAACTGGTCGAGCTGCACAAGGCGGCCGAACAGGCCATGAAGGGCTTTGTAGTCCGGATGTGGCCTGGCGACTCCCTTCCCAGCAGCTACTTCGGCCTGGTGAGGCGGCTTGTGGATGCCTGCCCACGGCCGGAAGTCATCAAGCGGTCCGTTTGTATAGAAGGTGCCCGTCGGGCTTTTGCTCGTGCAAAGGTGCACTGGGCCAAGATGGACGCTGAGAAGCTGCTGAAGGAGGGGCCACCGCAGGGCAAGTTGCATAGCCACCTCAAAATGTATTATGAGGGTGTCCTGAAGGGTGCCCGTCTTGTGGCGGACGAGTGTGCAAAAGATGTAATTTTTGAATGAACTTGCTTGTGTGATCCTGTATTATGAAAACTTGTTCATATGCGCTATGCAGCGCTTGTTTCAATTTCAAATATTACCTTCTGTGCGGCTGTTTATCAAATCTGAGAGATGGCTAGTTGTCGGCTTCTGCCCCCGTCCCACCAGTGTTGGGGTGTTCGGGATAAACCTAAGCACTCTTTTTTCCCATTGTTGGGTCCTTCGAGGGAGGTGCTCAGCACAACGAACAAGGCAACCGGACTATAATGCTTTATCACTCTCACTTAGCCATAGAATTCTACAATTTTAAATTTTGGCGAAGCCCCTAGTATTCAGAAGGCCGAATTCGGGGCGCTATACACGCCTTAAGTCAGACAAAGCCGACTCCTCGCCTGAAGCGGCATAAGTCTTTAGGGACTCGAGACCTCTCGAACAGCGACCAACTCTCGCCTTATCATGCAGTCAGTTTTAGCTTTCTCTACTGAGGTGCTTAGCCCAGCTGAACCGGGGCACAATCGCAGTAGTTCTCCCAGTGCTACCTTAGCCGATATAGCGGAACATAAGGTACCAAAACATGGGAGCCGGGCAAACCCAACTATTGACCCAAGACATGATTCGGAATTGATGCATATAATGTTATAAGTTCGGGGTGCTGCACTATCGAAAGTGTTCGGACTTCTCACGCTGTATTATGGGGTATGCTTAAGCCCCTAGCATATTGGCCATACCAGAGTGTACGGGTGCTGGATGTCATGAATGAACATATATATATATATAAGGAAGAATAGAGAATGTGATAATAGTCTAGTGCTATGCATTGTTTATTCAAAAAGGTGCGTTAAAGTAGAATGATACAAGTAGTGCGATAAGCAAAAAGTAGGACTATTTGACATGTCCCCTCCAAGGGCAAGCTGAGGAATGGTATTTAAAGTAAGTATTTCACTCGTTGTCAGAGACCACCTGGGAGTTCCGTGGTGCGACGTAGCTTTCTGCCTCCTTGGTTGTTGCATCATGTGTCCGGCAACCATACTGCCGGACGGGGTTTCCAGAGACTAAAGTCCTAAAAGAGAGAAAAATAACAAGGAGGGAAGCCCCTAGTGCGGTTGAGCCGCGTCTTGGGGCGTGCGGTAGTTGTGCCCCCTCCCAACCTATGCCCATGGTATTTTCAATGCGTAATTATGTATGTGTGGCACCGATTTCGCCATTTGGCAGGGACTGGGGCGGGGGCCGCATTGCTATGCGAGCTCGGAACGTGCTAGGTGGTCTTGTTGTCGATTACTCCAGGCATGCTTGAAGGTGTCCGGGTCTTTCGAACTGGTGGATTGCCTTAAGAGGCTGCTTTGCGCTTCTGTTGCGAGGGCCGCAGTGTGCTCCTCCATGCGGAGAGAGCACTCTGTGTTTCCATTGACTGTGATGACCCCCCGAGGTCCTGGCATCTTGAGCTTCAGGTATGCATAATGCGGTACCGCATTGAATCTCGCAAATGCGGTTCGCCAGAGCAGTTCATGATAGCCACTGCGGAACGGGACTATATCGAAGATTAACTCCTCGCTTCGGAAGTTATCCGGGGATCCGAAGACCACTTCCAGTGTGACTGAGCCTGTGCAATGGGCCTCTACACCTGGTATGACGCCTTTAAAGGTCGTTTTTGTGGGTTTGATCCTTGAGGGGTCTATACCCATTTTGCGCACTGTGTCCTGATAAAGCAGGTTCAGGCTTCTGCCGCCGTAAATAAGGACTCGACTGAGGTGAAATCCGTCAATGATTGGGTCTAGGACCAGTGCGGCGAGTCCACCATGACGGATACTAGTGGGGTGGTCCCTGCGATCAAAGGTGATCGGACAAGAGGACCATGGGTTGAACTTTGGGGCGACTGGCTCCAACACATATACGTCCCTTAGCGCATGCTTCCGCTCCCTCTTGGGGATGTGGGTTGCATATATCATGTTCACCGTCTGCACTTGTGGGGGGAACCTCTTCTGTCCTCCGGTGTTCGGTTGCCGGGGCTCCTCCTCGTCATCGCTATGTAACCCCTTATCTTTGTTTTCGGCATTTAACTTGCCGGCCTGCTTGAACACCCAACAATCCCTGTTGGTGTGGTTGGCTGGCTTGTCGGGGGTGCCGTGTATTTGACACGAGCGGTCGAGTATACGATCCAAACTGGACGGGCCCGGAGTGCTTCTTTTGAATGGCTTTTTCCGCTGACCGGGTTTAGAGCCTTTGAATCCGGCATTGACTGCCGTATCCTCGGTATTGTCACTGTTAATGCGGCGCTTGTGTTTGTTGCGATGTGACCTGCCATTGCCATCCTTGGTATCCGAAGTACCATGGTTCTTTGATATGTTATTGCTGCGAGCCAGCCAGCTGTCTTCTCCCATGCAAAAGCGGGTCATGAGTGTCGTGAGGGCTGCCATAGATTTTGGCTTTTCCTGGCCAAGGTGCCGGGCGAGACACTCGCCGCGGATGTTCTCCTTAAAAGCTGCTAGGGCCTCTGCATCCGGACAGTCGACGATTTGATTTTTCTGTGTTAGGAACCGTGTCTAGAATTGCCTGGCCGATTCCTCTCGCTGCTGAATTATGTGGCTCAAGTCATCGGCATCTGGTGGTCGCACATAAGTGCCCTAGAAGTTGTCGAGGAATGCGGCTTCCAGATCTTCCCGACAGCCAATGGATTCTGCTGGCAGGCTGTTGAGCCAATGCCGAGCTGGTCCTTTGAGTTTAAGTGGGAGGTATTTGATGGCGTGTAGATCGTCACCGCGGGCCATGTGGATGTGCAGGAGGAAGTCCTCGATCCATACCGCAGGATCTGTTGTGCCGCCGTATGATTTTATATTTACGGGTTTGAAACCCTCTGGGATTTGATGATCCATTACTTCGTCTGTGAAGCATAGGGGGTGTGCGGCGCCTCTGTACTGGGCTATATCGCGACGCAACTCAAATGAGTCTTGTCCACTGTGTCCGGCCCGGTCGGACTTACTTTTACTGTATCCGGCGTGATGGTTATCGTCTCGCATAGTGGCGCACCCTCGTGATCCATAGATCGATCTTGCATGTTTTGCTTTGTCCTCCAATACGTCTCGCAGGTCTGGCGTATTTCCCCATGTCTTGACATTTTTATTTGAGTGGCGTCGGGGTGCGGGCTGAACTTTTGGCAGGAATGCCTCTTTGTCGCGGCCACGAGGTGGCCGATCAGCCGCGTCATATGCCAGAGATGTAGGTATTGGTGCTTCCTCCTCCAGTCGGGGTAGCAACCTGCGCTTTGGGTAACTCTTGGAGGGGCATTCGAGTTTATATTCCTCGGCCGCAAGGACTTCAGTCCATCTACCAGCTAGCAAATCTTGATCAGCTTGAAGTTGCTGTTGCTTTTTCTTAAGGCTATCTGCCGTGGCTATAAGCCGGCGCTTGAAGCGCTCTTGTTCGACGGGATCCTCAGGCACGGCGAATTCGTCATCGTCGAGGCTTGCCTCGTCTTCGGAGGGATGCATGTAATTATCATCCTCCGCCTCTCCATCTGCCGCTCTCTCGGGAGGGCTGGTTTCTCCATCCTCCTGCCCTAAATCTTGCTGGAGGGGATTGTTGTCGTCTTCAGCACTGTCCGGAGTGCTATTATCTCCTGTGCTGGTGTCACCGCTTTTACTTTGGCGAGACTTAGTGCGGCGCCGCTGACGTCGGTGCTTGGGTTGCTGCTTGAAGGGGTCATCCTCCGCTGTCCCGTTGCCATTGCCTTCTTTGGGTGTGTCCACCATATATATGTCATATGACGAGGTGGCTGTCCAGTGCCCTGTGGGCAGTGGTTCTTGTTTTCCTCCTGCATCGTCGTCCATGCCATCGATGTCTTCGGAGTCGAAGTCGAGCATGTCGGTCAAATCATCGACAGTAGCTACTAAGTGGGTGGTGGGTGGGCGGCGAATTTCTTCGTCATCTGCATCCCAATCCTGCCGGACATAGTTCGGACAGGACTCTCCTGACAAGGAGAGAGACCTTAATGAGTTCAGTATGTCGCCAAAGGGCGAGTGCTGAAAAATATCCGTGGAGGTAAACTCCATGATCGGCGCCCAGTCGGATACGATAGGCACGGGCGCAGGCGGTTCAGAGTCTGCGGCCAGGGAAGAATCCGGTAGTTTGGCGTCGCGGCTCCCGTGAAGGGTAAGGTCGATACTCGGCTTGATCGCCGAGGAGAGTGCGGCCTCCGTGGCGCGGTCTATCCACCCGTCCATGGATGGCGCAACTAGCTCCGAATTAAGGGTCGGAGCGGTTGCCGGCGCGATCTCCTGAACACTGTCCGATGGCAGAGCTAAATCATGCTCATCGTGACCGTGTCTCGCACTAGGCAGGGGCTCGAATCCGTCGAAGATCAAGTCTCCGCGGATATCGGCCGTATAGTTTAAGCTTCCAAACCTGACCTGGTGGCCAGGGGCGTAACCCTCGATCTGCTCCAGATGGCCAAGCGAGTTGGCCCGTAGTGCGAAGCCGCCGAACACAAAGATTTGTCCGGGGAGAAAAGTCTCAACCTGAACTGCATCACTATCGTTGATTGAAGGAGCCATCAAGCCTAATGATGATGACACAGAGGAACTCTCAATGAAAGCACCAATGTCGGTGTCAAAACCAGCGGATCTCGGGTAGGGGGTCACGAACTGTGCATCTAAGGCGGATGGTAACAGGAGGCAGGGGACACGATGTTTTACCCAGGTTCGGGCCCTCTTGATGGAGGTAAAACCCTACGTCCTGCTTGATTTAATATGAGTAGTACAAGAGTTGATCTACCACGAGATCGGAGAGGCTAAACCCTAGAAGCTAGCCTATGGTATGATTGTATGTTGTCATACAGACTAAAACCCTCCGGTTTATATAGACACCGGAGGGGGCTAGGGTTACACAAGGTCGGTTACAAAGGAGGAGATATACATATCCGTATTTCCTAGCTTGCCTTCCACACCAAGTAGAGTCCCATCCGGACATGGGACGAAGTTTTCAATCTCGTATCTTCATAGTCCAACAGTCCGGCCAAAGGATATAGTCTGGCTGTCCGGAGACCCCCTAATCCAGGATTCCCTCAGGCGCGATGGGGATGCAGGCGGTGGCGAAGAAGGAAGGCAGAGCTCCTGCAAAACGGCGGCGGCGCGACTGATTAGGATGGCTCGGGAAGGAGCATCTTACCACGGGAGGAGGTTGACGGAGAGCACCGAGGTGGAGGCGACCCAATCCGGCGGTGGGGAGCTCCAATGGAGTAGGTGGGACAGCTGCGACAGCCATGGGGGCTCCTGCACCTATTGGTGTCGACGAGGATAGGCGTGGTGCACATGGCAGGGGCGGAGACGCGGCGCTCCGGGTTGCCGGTGCGAGGGGAGAAGGGCGACAGGCGTGCGGCTCGAGGCGGAGCTCGGGCTCCCAGCGAGAAAGATGAACGGGGAGGAGGAGATCCGGGCGTGGGTCTAGCGGGGCCGCTCGAGGAGGAGTGGATGAGGGAGACTGCGGTGCCATCGGGAGGATGAGAGGGAGAGGGATCGAGCGAGGCAGCGCTCTCCTCTCCCTGGCAATGCATGAGTGTATACGTGAGTGGCGGCGCGAGGGAGGAGAATGAGGGAAGGGAGTGGGGGTTCGGGAGAGGGTTAGGGTTAGAATAGGTTGGATGGCCTCCAGAGGATGGTTGGGCCGGCCTCACTGGGCTTCCCAAGGAGCCGACTGGGCTTCCTCCTCTCTCTCCTATTTGATTTACAGAGGGTTTGGAATGGATGTGAGGAGAGAGGGACATATTTATGGAAACCATGAAATATGCCCGATGTAATAAAAGTGGTTTGGGAATTTTTACAGACTATAAATTTAAACATGTTTGAATGTAATTCAAACTTGCATTAATTTATAACCTAACCAAACTAAAGCCAAATGGGCTTAAATTTTATAGGATGACCCTACATAATAAATAAGATTTATGGGCAAAAGATGAACATTTATTTGAGCAATTCTATATGCAACTCAAATAAATAGAGAAAAGGGAAAAAAGGAAGTGGCATAGGGATTTGAAACTTGGGTGAAACCAAGTTGGAAGTGAGCATGGGGTTGATGGAAGGGTCAAGAGAAGAAAAGAAGTTGCAATGCACATGAGCAACTAAATTAAACAAACACAACAATGGTATGGAGAAGATGCATGATGCAAAATAAAATAAAACAAACATCACAAGCGAGCAAGCAAGCACGCATGAACATGATGGATGCAAATGCACATGATGACATGGCAATAGGAAACACTAAAACAAATCACATGGCAACGAATAACTGGAAGACACCTGGCGCATCGGTCTCGGGGCATTACAACACTCCACCAGTACGAGAGGATCTCGTCCCGAGATCTAGGATGGCACCAGAGGGAAACAGAAGAGGAAGCTAAGAGGTAAAACTAAGTTGCTTCTTGGACCAACGAGTGAAACCATGTACCTTGAGAGGTTGAACAAATTGAAAGAAAGAATACAACGAAGATGACCAAAGTTGGAAACACTCCGTTAGAAAAGAGGAACAAGGAACATTATGAGAACTTTGTAGGTTGAACGACAAAAGAAAAAGGGTTGCAATGGACAAGAAGTACATGCAAGCACTCCGGTAGAAAAGAGATGTACAAGGAACAATACGGATCAATTACGACAACACTCCGGTTGGAAATGGAAGGTAAGGAATATGAACTTGGCAAAAAGAAAGCGCTTGGATGAGACTCCAGTTAGAAGAGGAATGATATCCACAACACTCCGGTTAAACAAGATAGATACGGACTAAGAATGATATAATTTGGACAGCACTCCGACTATAATGGAAGGAATCGAACATGAACTTGACAAGATGAGAGGATACTTGATGAAATCTCAACACAATACCTCCGAAACTCTTGAAAGAATGGCACAATGGGTAAGAAAGATTTCAGACAGCACTCCGGTTGAGAAGGGAGGCAAAACTTGATAAGATGAAAGAACTTGAATGTAGAACACGACACTCCGGTTGAATGGATAAGCAAAAGAAAGAACATGATCTTTACAAAATGAGATGATGGGTCAAAGAGAGCAACATCATCATGCCTCTGAAACGAAGGAATAGAAGTTGAACCGTTGGAAAGAATAGAATTGAGAACAAAATGATATCTTCTACCACAATTGAATTTGAAGGCATCCTTAGAAAGAAGGTTATAACAGAGTTGTTGGAAATTAAACAATAAAAGAATAAGGTTGTTGTGGGCTTATGGAAAACATCTCAAAACTATGAGGTGAAATTCTTCCACTAACAGAAACTATAGATTGGATTGATATTAACGAGGAGACGAGAAACTTATTTCACCGGGAGGATAAATGAAGAACTTGGATCATTTATAAGCACCATAAATAGCAACAATCCTTAGGGAAAGCTTTAGGTGAAATATAACCCAATCTAACTCCAATGAAGAGATTGATTGGTTGAAAAGATGTCTTGAACAAAGAGAAAATGATGGATTTAGATATGTCACTCTTGAAAAGTTGTGAATCATGAAATACGAAGGGAAATTATCAACAATGACATAACACCATCTCAAAAGATGAGATATGAAAGAATTGCACTTTAGAATGCAAGATGAAGAATGCTTAAACTCCTCAAAACAAGACATGTGTTGAGCACCATGTTTATTTGAGAGTATAGCTTGGCGGAACATAACTACAAGAGAAATCTTGATGACAATTGAAGAATGAAAGGAATCCTTGATGAACCACCATGTAGAGCCTCCTTGAAGAACTCTGGTAATAAAAGGATGATAGAAAGAAAGAGAAGTTGAAAACACTAGGTGAAGCCTTGCGAAGATTTAGATGGATCTTCGCGGTGATATAATTGAGAGAGTTTGGAACTTCAGGAAAAGAAAAGATGAAACAATTGAAACCGAGAATTGGATGAACCTCTGGAATAAGGAGTTGAATATACTCGATGAAACAAGAATAAGAATTACATTATGCTTATCCTTCATCAATTAAATTGATGACACACAATGGATTGGCATACTACTTATTGTCGTAAAAATTATTAAGATAGATATGGCACAAACTTGAGAAGGTCTTGATGGATCCACCGGTAGGATTTGGAAGCAACGAATGAATTGATATGAAAACGAAGGAAGAAGAATCTTGAACAAACCACCATAAGAATTGAAATTGAAAGTAGCAAAGGCACAATTCACCGGGAAGAATTGAAAAAAAGAATGAAGATACTTGCTAGGATTTAGATACATGAGAACGAAGAGATCATGAACTAATTAGAGGATATTTGAACGATGCACCGGTAAGATTCGAAGAACGATAGCTACACGTTGAAAAAGAATAATTCTGAGATGATGGGCTCCGGAGAATCAAAATGAAAACATTCCCGTATTGCTTCGGATGGGTGAAAATAATTCTCACAATCGAAAATAATTATGAGAATGGCATCAAGCTAGAATCACAAATCTTTGAAAGAATGGATAAGATTTGGAGGAAAACTCTTCTTCGGCCTTCAATTATGAGAATGATGACTAGAAACACCACCATGCATTTGTTGAGACACTCCAGAATTAAAATTAGAAAGGTTGAACCAACGACGAAAAGAATTTGAAAGATCTTGGAGAAAGACATTTGACTGATGACAAATCATTCTTACGTCAAACTTTGAAATGAATTTGAGAATAACTCCGGGAAAATTAGAAGAGTCAGGTAAGATCCTGGGAAAAGACATGTGGGTTAGGGCCCACTCAAAAGATACACCGTTGGAATGATTTTGAAGAGAGATTGCACCGGTTGAATAAAATGGCTTGAATGAGAAAACAACCTCGAAAAAATAGCTTGAACGAATGCAGAGTGGAAACACAAATCTTCGAGATCTTCGGCACTCCAGATAAACATTAATAGCAAGAGGTGGATGATTAAGAAGTGCACCGGCATGAGAACACATTAGCAACTATGAAAAGATATGATCGACCAAGCATGAATTGAATCCACCAGAGAAGAAACGAGTGAAAAGTGACGAACTTGAAGCTCCCTTAGCATCTTCATAAGAAACACCGAGTAAAACATTTAAAGAAAAGACTGAAGAGACTTCTCACAAATAAAAGGATACATGATTAGGAAATCTGAATCCTTGAAGAAAAAGGGTGGGAGGGCGGGAAAACAAAGGCGACTTGGGACGGATGAAACAAATAACATTGAGAAGACTTTGAGTTGATCTTGGAGATGTTGAAATGATCGGATCCACTTGAAGAGAAACATGCCGGTTGAAAAGGATTGACATGACAATCTCGATTATCATGAAGGATTAGTATTCACATAGAAATATGAGAACACCGCTTAGGAAAGGTATGGAATCAACATTTGACTTTGAAGCAACTCGAATACCACAACTGAAAAACAAAACAAAGGATTGGCTTGCAAAATAAGCCGAAACAAACATATGATATATCCCATATCGTATCATGTGTCTGTTGGAAAGATATTCTAGGAGCTACTTGAATTCCCACTAATAAACTCCCGAACTTTCTGGTTATGCAATCAGGTGTTGGGGATACAGGGGAAGCATAATATCTCACCCAAACTAACAATTCCTACATCTAGCTGTATCCATCCTTCAACACATAACAAAGAAACCTCCGGAAATCATGTACGTCAACCTTCGAAAAGCATTTATTATACGAGTTATGGCAATACTCCCGAACTCCCGCCCCAGTACTGGGTGGCGTCGAGGTTATCTCACCAACAACTGCATAAAAGATATTTTCGATGTCGGCGAACTCAGGTATTCCAGAACTGCAATGATAAAATTGTGATGACAACACCTCGGAGCTCAACTCCCCGGGACACTGCCACAACCCCTAAATGTCAGGAGGCACCAAGAACAATGTTCTCGTCACAAAACCATCGGAACGATTCCAAGATACCCGCGTGATCCTAAAAAAAATTAGTGAAATTTGAGGGGAGAAGAGTCAAAACTTCTACGTCAGGAGACCTCACCAGAGTGACGAAGGGACTGAGGAGTAAAAAGAATCCTACTCTCCGATATATATAATCCTAAGACTCAAAACATTTTGTTCTAGACACAACAACGTTAGCGATTCGATCAAGCAGGGGGCTCCTAAGTCGGGGATGGCTCTGATTACCAACTTGTAACACCCACGATGCGGCTATATCTCCCACGTGTCGGAGCACAACATAGAGGCATAGCCTCATGGTAGGTTTGTCGCAAGAGGGGTAATCTTCACACAATCCCATGTACTAAATAAGAAAGGGATAAAGAGTTGGCTTACAATCGCCACTTCACACAAATACAAGTTAAACATACATCATCCAGAATACAATCAAGGTCCGACTACGGAACCAACATAAAAGGAAGACAACCCCAAAAGCTAGATCCCCGATCGACCCAACTGGGCTCCACTACTGACTGAAAGGAAACGAAATAGAACAACAAGCAAGATCTTCATCGAGCTCCCACTTGAGCTAGGTTGCATCACCTGCACTGGTATCACCAACACCTGCAACTGTTTGGAAGTATCTATGAGTCATGAGGACTCAGCAATCTCACACCCGCGAGATCAAGAATATTTAAGCTTATGGGTAGGAAAGGGTAGTGAGGTGGAGCTGCAACAAGCACTAGCATATATGGTGGCTAACATACGCAAATAAGAGCGAGAAGAGAAGCTACGCAACGATCAAGAAGCTAGAAGTGATCAAGAAGTGATCCTGAAACTACTTACGTTCAAACATAACTCCAAAACCTTGTTCACTTCCCGGACTCCGCCGAGAAAAGAGACCATCACGGCTACACATGCGGTTGATTCATTTTAATTAAGATATGTGTCAGGTTTTCTACAACCGGATATTAACAAATTCCCATCTGCTCATAACCGCGGGCACGGCTTTCGAAAGTTCAAAACCCTGCAGGGGTGTCCTAACTTAGCCCATCACAAGCTCTCATGGTCAACGAAGGATATTCCTTCTCCTGGGAAGACCCGATCAGTCTCGGAATCTCGGTTACAAGACATTTCAACAATGGTAAAACAAGACCAGCAAAGCCACCCGATGTGCCGACAAATCCCGATAGGAGTCGCACGTATCTCGTTCTCAGGGCACACCGGATGGGCAAGATGTCGGGTTGGTATAGACCCTGGTTGCCCAGGGGGCGCCGGACATCACCCAGTTTGGACCAACACTCGAAGGAGCACTGGCCCGGGGGTTTAAAATAAAGATGACCCTTGAGTCTACAGATCCCAAGGGAAAAAGGCTTAGGTGGCAAATGGTAAAACCAAGGTTGGGCCTTGCTGGAGGAGTTTTATTCAAAGCAAACTGTCAAGGGGTTCCCATAACATCCAACCGCATAAGGAACGCAAAATCAAGGAACATAACACCGGTATGGCGGAAACTAGGGCGGCAAGAGTGGAACAAAACATCAAGCATAAGGCCGATCCTTCCACCCTTTACCAAGTATATAGATGCATTAATTAAATAAGAGATATTGTGATATCCCAACATATCCATGTTCCAACATGGAACCAGCTTCAACTTCACCTGCAACTAGCAACACTATAAGAGGGGCTGAACAAAAACGGTAACATAGCCAAACAACGGTTTGCTAGCAAAGATGGGTTAAAGGCTTGACATGGCAATATGGGAGGCATTATATAGCAAGTGGTAGGTATCGCAGCATAGCAAATAGACCGATCAACTAGCAAGCAAAGATAGAAGTAATTTCGAGGGTATGGTCATCTTGCCTGAAATCCCGCAAGAAAGAAGAACGAGTCCATGAAGAAGACAAACGGACGAAGTCGAACGAATCCTCACAAACGCGACGTTATCGGAACTAACCCGAAGAAGAACCACCGGAAAGAAGTAAACAATCATGGTAAACAACCATCACATGAACATGGCATGATGCACAACCAAGTATGATACATGTCCGGTTTAATGAGGCATGGCATGGCAAAGTGCACAAGCAAAACTACAAGTTAAGTGGAGCTCAATATGCCACTAGTTGCATATTGACGGAACACCACATCAATTATTTTGTTCAATCTCATTTATGTACCCAACAATATTAAATGTTATTAAGCATGGCAAGAGGTGAGGCATATGAAAACTACCTATCTAAGCAATTTAAATGGGGCCGGAAACATCAACCAACAATTCCGGTAAATCCCCATATGCATTAGCAATTTAATGCAACAACAATTTAAACATATTAAATGTTATTATCATGATGCAGATGACATGTGCAAGTTTTATGCAAGTTCTATGAAAATGTTAACAGGAGCATATTATGAAGCATTTGTCACCGTGGCGGAAACGAAAAGGGTGCCACGGCAACGAATCCGAAAATGATGCCACGGTAACATTCCGACGATCCGGTAGCTCACAGGGATACAGTGCAAAAGGAAGTGTGACGGGAGCGTGTCAGGCAAGATGATGGGGTGATCCCGGTTACTGGGTTCTCATGGGTGGATGGCATGGCAACAAGGAGGACCATGCATGCGACAGTTTCAGACACGGTGCAAACGCGGGGTACATCTCATTCAACACACATGCATTCGGTCCACGGGCGGTCGTCTCAATGGTATACCTTCGAAGCGAGCATTCTCGAGCAGTTCGAGTTCGTAGAGGGAAGTAGTGGTAGTAGACGTTCTAGAGACGCCAGTGGAAGTAGTGGTACTATCAGTCCTCGACGGTAGTGGTACACATTTTCTTGTAGATGTTTGGGTCGACGAGGGGGTACTTGGCGTAACATAGGTCTCCGGGGTCGTCGGGTACACATTCACAAGGTAGTCGTACACGTCGATGGTAGAGATACTAGTTGCATCATTGGGCGTAGTCGTACACTTGGTCTTGTCAGATTCGCGACAACGGTAGTGGAACTTGATGCTTGAGGTTCGAATACTTGGTCGGACATGTAGCCGTTCATAGAAAAACTTGGCGCATCTGAGTCGTGTACTTAGCGAGTCCGCACGTAGAGGTACTTGGCGAAAATCCTGGAGACGATGTGTCCGCGTACGGTTCTTGGTGACGTTCTTGCTGGTCCAAAAAGAAGCTAGACAGGAGGCCGGAGGTGCAACAGCAGCGACATCACGGCTTTGACGCGGGGTGAGGTGCGGGGCAGTGACAGGCGTTGGGGACGGGAGGAGGTGCGCACGGCAACAACCCTCCTTGAGGGTTGGGGCAGGAGAAACCCTCCTACTCGAGGGGCTTGTCCTTGGGCGCGATGGGGATGCAGGCGGTGGCGAAGCAGGGAGGCAGAGCTCCTGCAAAACGGCGGCAACGCGGCTGATTAGGATGGCTCGGGCAGGAGCTTCTTAGCACAGGAGGAGGCTGACGGAGAGCACCGAGGTGGAGGCGACCCAATCCGGCGGCGGGGAGCTCCAATGGAGTAGGTAGGACGGCTGCGACAACCATGGGGGCTCCTGCACCTGTTGGTGTCGACAAGGATAGGCGCGGTGCACATGGCAGGGGCGAAGACGCGGTGCTCCGGGTCGCCGGTGCGAGGGGAGAAGGGCGACGGGCATGCGGCTCCAGGCGGAGCTCGGGCTCCCGACGAGAAAGACGAACGGGGAGGAGGATATCCAGGCACGGGTCTAGCGGGGCCGCTCGAGGAGGAGTGGACGAGGGAGACTGCGGTGCCTATCGGGAGGATGAGAGGGAGAGGGATCGAGCGAGGCAGCGCTCTCCTCTCCCTGGCGATGCGTGAGTGTATACGTGAGTGGCGGCGCGAGGGAGGAGAACGAGGGAAGGGAGTGGGGGTTCGGGAGAGGGTTAGGGTTAGAATAGGTTGGATGGCCTCCAGGGGATGGTTGGGCCGGCCTGGAGCAAATGGGCCGGCCTCGCTGGGCTTCCCAAGGAGTCGAATGGGCTTCCTCCTCTCTCTCCTATCTGATTTACCTTTTTTTCTTTTCTATTTATTGCATAAACAGAAATAGAAAGAAAGTACAGAGGGTTTGGATCGGATGTGAGGAGAGAGGGACATATTTATGGAAACCATGAAATATGCCCGATGTAATAAAAGTGGTTTGGGAATTTTTACAGACTATAAATTTAAACATGTTCGAATGTAATTCAAACTTGTATGAATTTATAACCTAATCGAACTGAAGCCAAATGGGCTTAAATTTTATAGGATGACCCTACATAATAAATATGATTTATGGGCAAAAGATGAACATTTATTTGAGCAATTCTATATGCAACTCAAATAAATAGAGAAAAGGGAAAAAGGAAGTGGCATGGGGATTTGAAACTTGGGTGAAACCAAGTTGGAAGTGAGCATGGGGTTGATGGAAGGGTCAAGAGAAGAAAAGAAGTTGCAATGCACATGAGCAACTAAATTAAACAAACACAACAATGATATGGAGAAGATGCATGATGCAAAATAAAATAAAACAAACATCACAAGCGAGCAAGCACGCATGAACATGATGGATGAAAATGCACATGATGACATGGCATATGCAACACGCAAACAAATGACATGGAAACGACAACGAATAACTGGAAGACACCTGGCGCATCGGTCTCGGGGTGTTACAAATAGTGATGGTCGCAAGTTGACATATTTCTTGTGGTGTGCCTTTGTTGCAATCAATAACAGCCCCTACAGTATTCAAAAAGGGTCTATCAAGGATAATCGACATACTATCATCCTCGGGAATATCACGAATAACAAAGTCCGTTAAAATAGTAATGTTTGCAACCACAACAGGCACATCCTCACAAATACCGACAGGTATAGCAGTTGATTTATTAGCCATTTGCAAAGATATTTCAGTGGTCAACTTATTCAAATCAAGTCTATGATATAAAGAGAGAGGCACAACACTAACACCGGCTCCAAGATCACATAAAGCAGTTTTAACATAGTTTCTTTTAATGGAGCATGGTATAGTTGGTACTCCTGGATCTCCAAGTTTCTTTGATATTCCACCCTTAAAAGTATAATTAGCAAGCATGGTGGAAGTTTTAGCTTCCAATATCTTTCTCTTATTTGTAACAATATCTTTCATGTACTTAGCATAAGGATTCATTTTAAGCATATCAGTCAAACGCATACGAAAAAAGATAGGTCTAATCATTTCAGCAAAGCGCTCAAAATCCTCATCATCCTTTTTATTGGATGGTTTAGGAGGGAAAGGCATGGGTTTCTGAACCCATGGTTCTCTTTCCTTACCGTGCTTTCTAGCAACAAAGTCTCTCTTATCATAATGTTGATTCTTTGGTTGTGGGTTATCAAGATCCACATCAGGTTCAATCTCTACATCATTCTTATTACTAGGTTGAGCATCAACATGACCATCATCATTAACATTACCACTAGGTTCATGTTCATTACCAGATTGTGTTTCAGCATCAGAAATAGAAATATTATTGGAATTCTCAGGTGTGTCAACAATAGGTTCACTAGAAGCATGCAAAGTCCTATCATTTCTTCTTCTTCTTCTTCTTAGAAGAACTAGGTGCATCAACATTAGTTCTCTGAGAATCTTGCTCAATTCTCTTGGGGTGGCCCTCAGGATACAAAGGTTCCTGAGTCATTTTACCTCCTCTAGTCATAACTCTAACAACATTATAGTTTTTTCTTATTATTTAATTCATTGATCAAATCATTCCGAGCCTTAAGTACTTGTTCTACTTGAGTGGTAACCATAGAAGCATGTTTACTAATAAGTTTAAGTTCACCTTTAACTCTAGACATATAATCACTCAAGTGTTCAAGCATATCAGCATTGTGTTTCAGTTGTCTACCAACATAACCATTGAAGTTTTCTTGTTTAACAACAAAATTATCAAACTCATCTAAGCATTAGCTAGTAGACTTATTACGAGGAATATCACCTTCATCAAACTATAGAGAGAATTTACCTTTACTACCTGTGTCGGGTTATCAAGACCATGTATTTCTTCAATAGGTGGTAAATTCTTAACATCTTCAGCTTTAATACCTTTTTCTTTCATAGATTTCTTTGCCTCTTGCATATCTTCAGGACTGAGAAATAGAATACCTCTTTTCTTCGGAGTTGGCTTAGGAGTTGGTTCAGGAAGTGACCAATGATTTTCATTACTCAACATATTATTCAATAGCAATTCATCTTGATCAACAGTTCTTTCCCTAAAAACACAACCAACACAACTATCCAGGTAGTCTCTGGAAGCATCGGTTAGTCCACTATAAAAGATATCAAGTATTTCATTTTTCTTGAGAGGATGATCAGGCAAAGCATTAAGTAATTGGAGAAGCCTCCCCCAAGCTTGTGGGAGACTCTCTTCTTCAATTTGCACAAGATTATATATTTCCCTCAAAGCAGATTGTTTCTTATGAGCGGGGAAATATTCAGCAGAGAAGTAATAAATCATATCCTGGGGACTACGCACATAGCCAGGATCAAGAGAATTAAACCATGTTTTAGCATCACCCTTCAATGAGGACGGAAATAACTTAAGGATAAAGTAATAGCGAGTTTTCCCATCATTAATGAACAGGGTGGCTATATCATTTAATTTAGTAAGATGTGCCACAACAGTTTCAGATTCATAGCCATAGAAAGGATCAACTTCAACCAAAGTAATCAACTCAGGATCGACAGAGAAATCATAATCCTTATCATTAATTAAGATAGGTGAAGTAGCAAAAGCAGGGTCATATTTCATTCTAGCATTCAAAGACTTTTCTTTAAGCTTAGCTAATAATTTCTTAAGATCAGATCTATCATTGCAAGCTAAGAAGTCTCTAGCAGTTTCTTCATCCGTAACATAACCCTCAGGAACAACAGGAAATTCATATCTACGGGGAGAACCTTCATCATCACTTTCATCAATATTATCAGTTTCAATAATTTCATTCTCTCTAGCCCTAGCAAGTTGTTCATCAAGAAATTCACCTAGTGGCACAGTATTATCAAGCATAGAAGCAGTTTCACCATAAGCATCATGCAAGGAAGAAGTGGCATCATCAATAACATGTGACCTATCAGAATCAATAGGATGTGTAGGTGTCGCAAGTTTACTCAAAACAGAAGGTGAGTCAAGTGCAGAGCTAGATGGCAGTTCCTTACCTCCCCTCGTAGTTGAGGGAAAAATCTTGGTTATTTTATCTTTCAAGTTCTTCAGCAGATATAAATCCCAAGTGACTCGAAGAATAGAGCCTTGCTCCCCGGCAACGGCGCTAGAAAATAGTCTTGATAACCCACAAGTATAGGGGATCACAACAGTTTTCGAGGGTAGAGTATTCAACCCAAATTTATTGATTCGACACAAGGGGAGCCAAAGAATACTCTCAAGTATTAGCAGCTGAGTTGTCAATTCAACCACACCTAGATAACTTAATATCTGCAGCAAGGTATTTAGTAGCAAAGTAATATGATAGTGGTGGTAATAGTGGCAAAAGTAATGGTAGCAGTTTTGGTTCTGTAGTGATTGTAACAGTAGCAATGGAAAAGTAAATAAGCGAAGAACAATATATGAAAAGCTCGTTGGCAATGGACCAATGATGGATAATTATATCGGATGCGATCAATCATGCAACAGTTATAACATAGGGTGACACATAACTAGCTCCAGTTCATCAATGTAATGTAGGCATGTATTCTGAGTCATACGTGCTTATGGAAAAGAACTTGCATGACATCTTTTGTCCTACCCTCCCGTGGCAGCGGGGTACTAAGGGATATTAAGGCCTCCTTTTAATAGAGTACCGGACCAAAGCATTAAGACATAGTGATTAGATGAACTTCTCAAACTACGGTCATCATCGGTAAGTATCCCAATTATTGTCACTTCGGGTTAACGGATCATAACACATAATAGGTGACTATAGACTTGCAATCTAGGATCAAGAACTCACATATATTCATGAAAACATAATAGGTTCAGATCTGAAATCATGGCACTCGGGCCCTAGTGACAAGCATTAAGCATAGCAAAGTCATAACAACATCAATCTCACAACATAGTGGATACTAGGGATCAAAACCTAAAAAAAATCGATTACATGATAACTCTTATCCAACCCATCACCGTCTAGCAAGCCTACAATGGAATTACTCACGCACAGCGTGAGCATCATGAAATTGGTGATGGAGGTAGGATGATGTTGATGATTGATACGTCTCCATCGTATCTATAATTTTTGATTGTTCCGTGCTATTATATTATCTGTTTTGGATGTTAATGGGCTTAATTTTACACTTTTATATTATTTTTGGGACTTACCTACTAACCGGAGGCCCAACACAAATTGCTGTTTTTTGCCTATTTCTGTGTTTAGCCAAAAAGGAATATCAAATGGAGTCCAAATGGAATGAAACCTTCGGGAATGTGATTTTCTCACCAAACGTGACCCAGGGGACTTGGAGTGGACGTCAAGCAATCAACAAGGCGGCCACGAGGCAGGGGGTGCGCCCACCCCCTGGGAGCGCCCTCCACCCTCGTGGGCCCCTTGTTGCTCCACCGACCTACTTCTTCCTCCTATATATATCCACATACCCCGCAAACATCCAGGAGCACCACGAAACCCTATTTCCACCCCGCAACCTTCTGTACCCAAGAGATCCCATCTTGGGGCCTTTTCTGGAGCTCCGCCGGATGGGGCATGGATCACAGAGGGCCTCTACATCAACTCCATGGCCTCTCTGATGATGTGTGAGTAGTTTACCTCAGACCTTCGGGTCCATAGCTAGTAGCTAGATGGCTTTCTCTCTCTCTTTGGATCTCAATACAAAGTTCTCCTCGATTCTCTTAGAGATCTATTCGATGTAATCTTCTTTTGCGGTGTGTTTGTCGAGATGCGATGAATTGTGGGTTTATGATCAAGTCTATCTATGAACAATATTTGAATCTCCTCTGAATTCTTTTATGTATGATTGGTTTATCTTTGCAAGTCACTTCGAATTATCAGTTTGGTTTGGCCTACTAGATTGATCTTTCTTGCAATGGGAGAAGTGCTTAGCTCTGGGTTCAATCTTGCGGTACTCGATCCCAGTGACAGAAAGGGAAACGACACGTATTGTATTGTTGCCATCGAGGAGAAAAAGATGGGGTTTACATCATATTGCATGAGTTTATCCCTCTACATCATGTCATCTTGCTTAAGGCGTTACTCTGTTCTTACGAACTTAATACTCTAGATGCATGTTGCATAGCGGTCGATGTGTGGAGTAATAGTAGTAGATGCAGGTAGGAGTCGATCTACTTGTCACGGACGTGATGCCTATATACATGATCATACCTAGACATTCTCATAATTATTCGCTTTTCTAACAGTTGCTCGACAGTAATTTATTCACCCACCGTAATACTTATGCTATCTTGAGAGAAGCCACTAGTGAAACCTATGGCCCCCGGGTCTATTTTCCATCATACAAGTTTCTAATCTATTTTATTTTGCAATCTTTAATTTCAATCTATATCATCAAAATACCAAAAATTATCTTATTATTATCATCTCTATCAGATCTCACTCTTGCAAGTGGCCGTGAAGGGATTGACAACCCCTTTATCGCGTTGGTTGCGAGGTTCTTATTTGTGTGTGTAGGTACGAGGTGACTCGCGCGTGGTCTCCTACCTGATTGATACCTTGGTTCTCAAAAACTGAGGGAAATACTTACGCCGCTTTACTGCATCACCCTTTCCTCTTCAAGGGAAAACCAACACAGTGCTCAAGAGGTAGCAAGAAGGATTTCTGGCGCCGTTGCCGGGGAGATCTACGTCAAGTCAAGACATACCAAGTACCCATCACAACTCTTATCCTTCGCATTACATTATTTGCCATTTCCCTCTCGTTTTCCTCTCCCCCACTTCACCCTTGCCATTTTATTCGCCCTCCTCTTTTGCCTATTTCTTGTTTGCTTGTGTGTTGGATTGCTTTCTTGTCACGATGGCTCAAGATAATACTAAATTGTGTCACTTTGCCAATACCAACAATAATGATTTTATTAGCACTCCGATTGCTCCTCTTACCGATGCTGAATCTTGTGAAATTAATACTGCTTTTGCTGAATCTTGTCATGAAAGATCCATTTTCTGGCCTTCCTAGTGAATATGCCGCTACCCATCTAAACAACTTTGTTGATTTGTGTGATATGCAAAAGAAGAAAGATGTGGATAATGATATTGTTAAACTTAAGCTATTTCCGTTTTCGCTTAGAGATCATGCTAAAGCTTGGTTTTCGTCTTTGCCTAAAAATTGTATTGATTCATGGCATAAGTGCAAGGATGCTTTTATCTCTAAGTAGTTTCCTCCCGCTAAGATCATCTCTCTTAGAAACGATATTATGAATTTTAAGCAACTTGATCATGAACATGTTGCACAATCTTGGGAGAGGATGAAATTAATGATACGTAATTGCCCTACACATGGTTTGAATTTATGGATGATTATACAAAATCTTTATGCCGGATTGAATTTTGCTTCTAGAAATCTTTTAGATTCGGCCGCGGGAGGCACTTTTATGGAAATCACTTTAGGAGAAGCTACTAAACTCCTAGATAATATTATGGTTAATTATTCTCAGTGGCACACTGAAAGATCTACTAGTAAAAAGGTGCATGCAATTGAAGAGAATAATGTTTTAAGTGGAAAGATGGATGAACTTATGAAGTTGTTTGTGTAACGCCCTCGATGCGGCTATATCTCCCACGTGTCGAAGCACGACTTAGAGGCATAACCGCATTGAAAGCAATGTCGCAAGTGAGGTAATCTTCACACAACCCATGTAATACATAAGGGGAAAAGATACATAGTCGGCTTACAATCGCCACTTCACACAAATACATGAATAAAGCATTACAACATCCAAATACAATCAAGGTCCGACTACAGAACCAAAATAAAAGAAGAACCCCAAATGCGACAAAGTCCCCGATCGACCCCAACTGGGCTCCACTACTGATCAACTAGAACAAAACAACACAAAGGACAAGATCTTCATAGAGCTCCTCCTTGATCTTGGTTGCGTCATCTGCACGGACTCATCGGCACCTGCAAGCTTGTTTTGGAAGTAACTGTGAGTCACAGGGACTCAGCAATCTCGCACCCTCGCGATCAAGACTATTTAAGCTTATGGGTAAGGTAAAGGTATGAGGTGGAGCTGCAGCAAGCGACTAGCATATATGGTGGCTAACATACGCAAAAGAGAGCGAGAAGAGAAGGCAAAGCACGATCGATAAACTATGATCAAGAATTGATCCTAGAACAACCTACGTCAAACATAACTCCAACACCGTGTTCACTTCCCGGACTCCGCCGGAAAGAGACCATCACGGTAACACACGCTGTTGATTCATTTTAATTAAGGTCGACTTCCGGTTTTCTACAACCGGACGTTAGCAAATTCCCATCTGCCCATAACCGCGGGCAAGGCTTTCGAAAGTTCAAATCCCTGCAGGGGTGTCCCAACTTAGCCCATGACAATCTCTCACGGTCAACGAAGGAATAGACCTCCTCCCGAGACATTCCGATCAGACTCGGTATCCCGGTACAACAAGACATCCTCGACAATGGTAAAACAAGACCAGCAAGACCGCCTGATGCGCCGACATCCTGATAGGAGTTGCACACATCTCGTTCTCAAGGCAACACCAGATGAACACTACGTACAGCTAAAACCAGCCCTCAAGTTTCCTCGAGGTGGCGCCGCAAGTGGCTCTAGTTTGGACCAACACTTAGACAAGCACTGGCCCGGGGGGGGTTAAAATAAAGATGACCCTCGGGATGCATGACTCCCAAGGGAAAAAGGCTAGGTGGCGAATGGTGAAACCAAGGTTGGGCCTTGCTGGAGGAGTTTTATTCAAAGCGAACTGTCAAGAGGTTCCCATTATAACCCAACCGCGTGAGGAACGGAAAATCCGGGAACATAACACCGATATGACGGAAACTAGGGTGGCAAGAGTGGAACAAAACACCAGGCATAAGGCCGAGCCTTCCACCCTTTACCAAGTATATAGATGCATTAATTAAATAAGATATATAGTGATATCCCAACAAGTAAACATGTTCCAACAAGGAACAACATCTCCATGTTCCAACAAGGAACAAACTTCAATCTTCAACTGCAACTAACAACGCTATAAGAGGGGCTGAGCAAAGTGGTAACATAGCCAAACAACGGTTTGCTAGGACAAGGTGGGTTAGAGGCTTGGTTCAACAATATAAGAGGCACGATAAGCAAGTGGTAGGTATCGCAACATAGGCATAACAAAAGAGCGAGCAACTAGCAAGCAAAGATAGAAGTGATTTCGAGGGTATGGTCATCTTGCCTGAAATACTGCAAGGAAGAGGAACGAGTCCATGAAGAAGACAAACGGACGTAGTCGAACGGGTCCTCACAAACGCGACGTTATCGGAACCAACCCGAAGAAGCAACACCGGAAAAGAGCAAACAACATAGTAAACAACCACCACATAATCATGGCATGATGCACAATCAAGTATGATGCATGTCCGGTTTAAATATGCATGGCATGGCAAAGTGCACAAAAAAACTACAAATTAAGTGGAGATCAATATGCAACGAGTTGCATATTGACGAAACACCACATGACTTATTTAGTTCTCTCTCGGTTATGTACCCAACAATATTAAATGTTGTTAAGCATGTCAAGAGGTGAAACATAAAGGGATTCTCTATCTAAACAATTTAAATGGGGCCGGATATAGTAAATGACAAATCCGGTAAATCCCCATATGCATATAGCAAATTAATACAAACAACAATTTTAAATATTCTTGATGTTGTTAACATGATGCGGATGACATGTTCAAGTTTATGCAAGTTTTTAAGAAAATGTTGATCAGAGCATTATGAAGCATTTGTCACCGTGGTGGAAAGAAAAGGGGTGCCACGGCAACGATACGAAAACGGTGCCACGGCAGCGTTCCGGTTCCGGTAACTCGATTGAGATAGCGATGCAAAGGAGAAGTGTGCGAATGCGTGCAAAAGATGGTGGGGCGCTCCCGGATTCCGGGTGTCCCACGAGTTGGCGACAAGGAAACGGGTGACAATTTGGACACGGTGCAAACCCGAGCATCTCAAACATCGCAAGCATTCATTCACGGACGTCGTCTCGAGGTTATACCTTTGAAGCGTGCAAGTGGGGCAGTTCTTGTTCGGTGCAAAGTAGAGGAAGTAGTCGTTCTCGCGACGGCGGTAGTGGAAGCAGTCATTCTCGCACGCTCTAGGGTCGACGGTAGAGGTTCTAGTGATCTCGGTGACGGTAGTGGTACATGTTTATCGTTGCCCAAGTTTCCGTAGATGTTCATGTCACCGTAGTGGTACTTGGTGAATCCCGAAACGGTCTTGGCGCCTTCGCGCATAGGGGTACTTGGCGTTTTACTCCACGGTCTTGGCGGATCCACGCGATGGTAGTGGTACTCGCGAAGAGGTACTTAATGAATCCAAACGTCCTCGGGGCGACGGTAGTGGTACACACGACATCGGGGTACTTGTCGGTCCGGTCTTGGCGATGTAGATGTACACGTTGTCGGGGTACCTATTGCATCACCGGGTGTAGTCGTACACGTTCGAAGCGGGACTTAGCGTATCCATGTACTTGGCAGTCCAGGACGTAGAGGTACACTTGTCCAAGTGGAACTTGACGATGACGGGGTCTTCAGGGTACATGGCGCTTGAGGTTCCAATCTGGTTTCGAATGCATTCACGCTCGCAGGAGCAAGAGGCAACAACTTGGTGGGGTTCTGCCCATACATGGTGAACTCGAAGTCGAGGCGAACGACACTGCTTGAGAAGGCAAACGACGGCTGTGACGGGGCATGATCAGAGGCCAAGGAGCTCGATGGGGCAAGTGGAGCAACATGCGGCAGGGGCGTCCATGAAGGTCAGCAGGGAAGGCATGGGAGGATCCCGTGGCCGTGGAGGGCCAGCGGCGGCCTGGACAACGGCGAAGACGGGGCTGGAGATGGACGACGAGGAGGAGAGCTTGGGGTCGAGCGTGGTGCAGGGCTCCGGCGGAAGGAGCAGGGAGCATGGTGCGGCGACGGCAGAGGCGCGGCTACGGCAGAGGCGCGACACTCCGGTTGAGAGACTTGGCGCTCAGCGGCGTCGGGCGAAGCAGGACGCAGCAGTGGGGCGACGAACGGGCGGGCGGGCTTGGCTGCTCGTTGAGGACGGCGGGCGTCGAGGCTCCAGGGACTTGGCGCGGCGGCGATGGGAACGAGAGGGAGTAGCGATCGGGCTCAGTTGGCGGCTAGGGTTAGTTAGGCAGGGGCCGGCTGGGCCCTGGGCCACTGGTGCGGCTGCTGGTCGTTGGGAGGCCCAGGTGGGCAGTGGTGCAGGCCACCTCTCCCTCAAAATATCTCTCTCCCATCCTTCTCTTATAATTTTCTTTATCAGAAAAACAAGAGAAGACAAAGAAAGAAAGTGGGGGGTTAGGACACAAAGTTGGACTCGCGGATAATTATCACGGACTCGTAAAAATGTGCACGGTCCATGAAAAATAGGAGAGGCAAGATTGCAAGGATTTAATTCAAAGTCATTTGAATTTAATTCAAATGGTTTGAACAAGGGCTAGGAAAAAGATGTGTCCAAAAATGTTCGGATTTTTGGTAGAGCTCCGAAATATGATGAAAGAAATATATGGCCATGTTGGAGACCGAGAATTAAGATAACAAAGGCATTGGGATATTTTGCAAGTGTGTTTGCGTTAACTACAAACGAATGGAATATTTTTATTTAGCTCCCTAATATTGGGAGGATATGTTATAAAGAGAATCACCATGTGAATTCCCTCGATTTAAATGGACCGAAGATCCATGCAATTTATTTAGTTGAGTTGCAAAAGATTTATGAGATGATGGCATGATGACATGATGCAATGCAAAAAATAAAAGGGCAAGCACAGATGAAACACACGGCGAAACCTGGAATATAAGGAAGTCTTCTCGAGCATCGGTCTCGGGGCGTCACAGTTTGCTAATAAGAGTGCTCTTACTGATCCTATTGATATGCCTTTGTCTACTTTGATTGAGAATAATAATGAATCTATGGATGTGAATTTTGTCGGTAGGAACAATTTTGGTAATAACGCGTATAGAGGTAATTTTAATCCTAGGCCGTTTCCTAGTAATTCCTCTAATAATTATGGTAATTCCTACAAAAACTCTTATGGAAATTATAATAATATGCCCTCTGATTTTGAATCTAATATTAAAGAATTTATTAGTTCGCAAAAGAGTTTCAATGCTTTGATTGAAGAAAAATTGTTTAAGATTGATGAGTTCGCTAGGAACGTGGATAGAATTTCTCTTGATGTCGATTCTTTGAAACTTAGACCTATTCCACCTAAGCATGATATCAATGAGTCACTCAAAGCCATGAGAATTTCCATTGATGAGTGCAAAGAAAGAACCGCTAGGATGCGTGCTAAGAAAGATTGCTTTGTGAAAGCGTGTTCATCTAGTTTTCATGATAATAAGGATGAAGAACTAAAAGTTATTGATGTGTCCCCTATTAAATCCTTGTTTTGCAATATGAATCTTGATAATGATGGGGTTGGAGATGAGTCAACTTTAGTTAGAAGGCGTCCCAAAAATTTGGAGTCTTTAGATCTTGATGCAAAAATTGATAAAAGTGGGATTGAAGAGATCAAAACTTTAAATAGCAATGAACCTACTATCTTGGATTTAAAGAAATTTAATTATTATAATTTCTCTTTGATAGATTATATTTCCTTGTTGCAATCCGTGCTAAATTCTCCTCATGCTTATAGTCAAAATAAAGCTTTTACTAAACATATCATTGATGCTTTGATGCAATCTTATGAAGAAAAACTTGAGTTGGAAGTTTCTATCCCTAGAAAACTTTATGATGAGTGGGAACCTACAATAAAAATTAAAATTAAATATCATGAGTGCTATGCTTTGTGTGATTTGGGTGCTAGTGTTTCCATGATCCCAAAAACTTTGTGTCATTTGCTAGGTTTCCGTCAATTTGATGATTGTTCTTTAAACTTGCACCTTGCGGATTCCACTATTACGAAACCTATAGGAAATATTAATGATGTTCTTATTGTTGCAAATAGGAATTATGTGCCCGTAGATTTCATTGTTCTTGATATAGATTGCAATCCTTCATGTCCTATTATTCTTGGTAGACCTTTCCTTAGAATGATTGGTGCAATTATTGATATGTAGGAAGGGAATATTAAATTCCAATTTCTGTTAAGGAAAGGCATGGAACACTTTCCTACAAAGAAAATTAAATTACCTTATGAATCTATTATGATATCCACTTATGGATTGCATACCAAAGATGGCAATACCTAGATCTATCCTTGCTTTTATGCCTAGCTAGGGGCGTTAAACGATAGCGCTTGTTGGGAGGCAACCCAATTTTATTTTTATTCCTTGATTTTTGCTCCTGTTTAGTAATAAATAGTTTATCTAGCCTCTGTTTTGGTTGTGTTTTTTTGTGTTCAATTAGTGTTTGTGCCAAGTATAACCGTTGGGAAGACTTGGGGAAAGTCTTTTTGATCTTGCTGTAAAAAACAGAAACTTTAGCGCTCACGAGAATTGCTGCCATTTTTTACTGAAGAGTGCTATTTAGTTAATACTTTTTGCAGATGATTAATAGATAAATTCCTCACGTCCAGCAATTGATTTTAGAATTTTGGGGATTCCACAAGTATTTGAAACCTACAGATTACAACAGACTGTTCTGTTTTTGACAGATTCTGTTTTTCGTGTGTTGTTTGCTTAGTTTGATGAATCTATGGATAGTAATAGAGTTTATAAACCATAGAGAAATTGAATACATTAAGTTTAACACCAATATAAATAAACAATGAGTTCATTACAGTACCTTGAAGTGGTGGTTTGTTTTCTTTTACTAACGGAGCTCACGGAGATTTTCTTTTAAGTTTTGTGTTGTGAAGTTTTCAAGTTTTGGGTAAAGATTTGATGGATTATGGAACAAGGAGTGGCAATATCATAAGATTGGGGATGCCCAAGGCACCCCAAGGTAAAATCCAAGGACACCAAAAAGCCTAAGCTTGGGGATGCCCCGGAAGGCATCCCCTCTTTCGTCTTCGTTCATCGGTAACTTTACTTGGAGCTATATTTTTATTCGCCACATGATATGTGTTTTGCTTGGAGCGTCTTGTATGATTTAAGTCTTTGTGTTTTAGTTTACCACAATCATCCTTGATGTACACACCTTTTGGGAGAGACACACATGAATTTGAATTTATTAGAATACTCTATGTGCTTCACCTATATCTTTTGAGCTATATATTTTTTGGTCTAGTGCTTCGCTTATAACTTTTAGAGCACGGCGGTGGTTCTATTTTATAGAAATAATTGATCTCTCATGCTTCACTTATATCATTTTGATAGTCCTTTAGAACAGCATGGTAATTCACTTTGGTTATAAATTTTAAATGCTAAGAGAAGTTGGATGCTTGATAGATGGTTTTGAGATATAAAGGTGGTAATATTAGAGGTGTGCTAGTTGAGTAATTGTGAAATTGATGGATGCTTGTGTTGAAGTTGGCAAGTCTCTTAGCATACATGTATGGTGAATGTTATGTGACAAATTTGAAGCATGTGGCGTTCTTTGATTGCTTTCCTTATGACTGGCGGTCGGGGACGAGCGATGGTCTTTTCCTACCAATCTATCCCCCTAGGAGCATGCGCGTAGTGCTTGGTTTTGATGATTTGTAGATTTTTGCAATAAGCATGTGAGTTCTTTATGACTAATGTTGAGTCCATGGATTATACGCACTCTCACGCTTCCATCATTGCTAGCCTCTTTGGTACCGTGCATTGTCATTTCTCACCTTGAGAGTTGGTGCAAACTCGTCGATGCATCCATACCCCGTGATATGATATGCTCTATCACACATAAGCCTCCTTTTATCTTCCTCAAAACAGCCACCATACCTACCTATTATGGCATTTCCATAGCCATTCCGAGATATATTGCCATGCAACTTTCCACCGTTCCATTTATTATGACATGCATCATCATTGTCATATTGCTTTCCATGATCATGTAGTTGACATCGTATTCGTGGCAAAGCCACCGTTCATAATTTTTTCATACATGTCACTCTTGATTCACCACAATTCTGGTACACCATCGGAGGCATTCACATAGAGTCATATTTTGTTCTAAGTATCGAGTTGTAATTCTTGAGTTGTAAGAAAATAAAAGTGTGATGATCATCATTAGAGCATTGTCCCATGTGAGCAAAGGATGATGGAGACTATGATTCCCCCAAAAGTCGGGATGAGACTCCGGACGAAAAAAAGAGAAAAGAGGCCAAAAGAAAAAAAGGGAAGAAGGCCCAAATATATATATATATATATATATATATATATATATATATATATATATATATAAATGAGAGAAAAAGAGAGAAGGGACAATGTTACTATCCTTTTTCCACACTTGTGCTTCAAAGTAGCACCATGATCTTCATGATAGAGAGTCTCTTATTTTGTCACTTTCACATACTAGTGAGAATTTTTCATTATAGAACTTGGCTTGTATATTCCAATGATGGGCTTCCTCAAATGCCCTAGGTCTTCGTAAGCAAGCGAGTTGGATGCACACCCACTTAGTTTCATTGATGAGCTTTCATATATATTTATAGCTCTAGTCCATCCGTTGCATGCCAATCCCTACTCCTTGCATTGACATGAATCGGTGGGCATCTCCATAGCCCATTGATTAGCCGCATCAATGTGAGACTTTCTCCCTTTTTGTCTTCTCACACAACCTCAACCGTCATATTCTATTCCACCCATGGTGCTATGTCCATGGCTTGCGCTCATATATTGCGTAAAATTTGAATGAGTAGTAAAAGGCTGAGTATGAAACAATTGCTTGGCTTGTCATCGGGGTTGTGCATCATGAGAGAATTTTGTGTGATGAAAATGAAGCATGGCCAAACTATATGACTTTGTAGGGACAAGTTTTTTTTGGCTATGGTATTTTGATAAGACATAACTGCTTGATTAACATACTTGGAGTATTACTATTTTTATGTCAACAATAAACTTTTATCTTGAATCTTTCGGATCTGAACATTCATGCCACAATAGAGAAAATACATTGAAGAATATTCTAGAAAGCATTCCACATCAAAAAATCTGTTTTTATCACTTACCTACTCGAGGACGAGCAGGAATTAAGCTTTGGGGATGCTTGATACGTCTCCAACGTATCTATAATTTTTGATTGTTCCATGCTATTATATTATCTGTTTTGGATGTTAATGTGCTTTATTTTACACTATTATATTATTTTTGGGACTAACCTACTAACTGGAGGCCCAACCCAAATTGTTGTTTTTTGCCTATTTCAGTGTTCCGCCGAAAAGGAATATCAAACGGAGTCCAAATGGAATGAAACCCTCGGAAACGTGATTTTCTCAACAAACGTGACCCAGGGAACTTGGAGTGGATGTCAAGCAATCAACGAGGCGGCCACGAGGTAGGGGGCGCGCCCTCCACCCTCGTGGGCCCCTCATTGCTCCACCGACCTACTTCTTCCTCCTATATATATCCACGTACCCCGCAAACATCCAGGAGCACCACGAAATCCTATTTCCACCACCGCAACATTCTGTACCCAAGAGACCCCATCTTGGGGCCTTTTCCGGAGCTCCGTCGGAGGGGGCATTGATCACGGAGGGCCTCTACATCAACTCCATGGCCCCTCCGATGATGTGTGAGTAGTTTACCTCAGACCTCCGGGTCCATAGCTAGTAGCTAGATGGCTTTCTCTCTCTCTCTTTGGATCTCAATACAAAGTTCTCTTCGATTCTCTTAGAGATCTATTCGATGTAATCTTCTTTTGCGGTGTGTTTGTCGAGATCCAATGAATTGTGGGTTTATGATCAAGTCTATCTATGAAAAATATTTGAATCTCCTCTAAATTCTTTTATGTATGATTGGTTTATCTTTGCAAGTCTCTTCGAATTATCAGTTTGGTTTGGCCTACTAGATTGATCTTTCTTGCAATGGGAGAAGTGCTTAGCTCTGGGTTCAATCTTGCGGTACTCGACCCCAGTGACAGAAAGGGAAATGACACATATTGTATTGTTGCCATCGAGGATAAAAAGATGGGGTTTACATCATATTGCATGAGTTTATCCCTCTACATCATGTCATCTTGCTTAACGCGTTACTCTGTTCTTAAGAACTTAATACTCTAGATGCATGCTGGATAGCAGTCGATGTGTGGAGTAATAGTAGTAGATGCAGGCAGGAGTCGGTCTACTTGTCACGGATGTGATGCCTATATACATGATCATGCCTAAATATTCTCATAATTATTCTCTTTTCTATCAATTGCTCGACAGTAATTTGTTCACCCACCGTAATACTTATGCTATCTTGAGAGAAGCCACTAGTGAAACCTATGGCCCCCGGGTCTATTTTCCATCATACAAGTTTCTAATCTATTTTATTTTGCAATCTTTACTTTCAATCTATATCATAAAAATACCAAAAATATTTATCTTATTATTATCATCTCTATCAGATCTCACTCTTGCAAGTGGTCGTGAAGGGATTGACAACCCCTTTATCGCGTTGGTTGCGAGGTTCTTATTTGTGTGTGTAGGTACGAGGTGACTCGTGCGTGGTCTCCTACTGGATTGATACCTTGGTTCTCAAAAATTGAGGGAAATACTTACTCTGCTTTACTGCATCACCATTTCCTCTTCAAGGGAAAACCAACGCAGTGCTCAAGAGGTAGCAATGATGGCGACGGATTCCCCTCTCCGGAGCCCGAACGGACTCCAGATCAGCCCTCCCGAGAGAGTTTAGGGCTTGGTGGCTGCTCCGTATCGTAAAACACGATGAATCCTTCTTCCTAATTTTTTTCTCCCCGAACACGAATATATGGAGTTGGAGTTGAGGTCGGTGGAGCGTCAGGGGGCCCACGAGGTAGGAGGCGCGCCTAGGGGGGTAGGCGCGCCCCCACCCTCGTGGACAGGGTGTGGGCCCCCTGACGTTGATTCTTTCACCAGTTTTTTTATATATTCCAAAAATAATCTCCGTGATTTTCAGGTCATTCTGAGAACTTTTATTTCTGCACAAAAATAACACCATGGCAATTGTGCTGAAAACAGCGTCAGTCCGGGTTAGTTCCATTCAAATCATGCAATTTAGAGTCCAAAACAAGGGCAAAAGTGTTTGGAAAAGTAGATACGTTGGAGACGTATCAGGTCCTCATCCCAATTATTAGATACCGGGTCAATCAAATCTACAACTTTTGATAATAAATGCTCCCCGCCCTTAGGGGTCACAATCTTTCTAGTGGCACAATTTGGGATCCAGACATCTTCCCAAATATTGATGTTATGTCCATCCCCCACTCGCCAAATATAACCTCGCTTGAGAGTAGTAATGTCTGCCATAATGCTTTGCCAGGTGAAGGAAGCACCATGCTTTGGCTTGGAGTTCAGCAAATCACCAGTAGGGTAGTACTTGGCCCTTAGAATAGTACTCCCTCCGTTCGGAATTATTTGTCGTGGAAATGGATGTATCTAGACGTATTTTAGTTCTAGATACATCCATTTTCGAGACAAGTAATTCCGAACGGAGGGAGTAGCACACAAGGAGTCAGGATTATCAAGGAGACGCCATGCCTGTTTTGCAAACAGAGCCAGATTGAAACAGTGGATATCACGGAATCTCATTCCTCCTTGGTTTTTTGGTACACACATTTTCCACCAGGCCATCTAGTGCATCCTCTTCTGGTTCTCCTCGTCCCTCCACCAGAAATTCGCCATCGAGTCAGTGGTTCCTTTACAATTCTCTTAGGAATTTTAAAGACCGACAATGCATAGGTAGGTATGGCTTGGATCACCGCCTTTCATAGGATCTCCTTCCCCTCGACAGATAGTAACTTTTCCTTCCAACCACTAATTCTCCTAACAATACGTTCAATCAGAAAACTAAAGCAGTTTGTTTTATCAACACCCACATTTGCTGGTAAGCCAAAATATTTATCAATGAGAGCTCCGTCATTATATTTAGCGTTGTACACAATTGTTCTCTGATCTCTACCTTTGTATTAGGGCTGAAGAAAATACTGGATTTTTCAAGGCTTACCAGCTATCCTAACGCCGCACAATATAAATCTAGTACTGATTTCAGGTTTTCCGCATTATGTTGGTTGGCTTTCATTAAGATTAATGAGTCATCCGCAAAAACAAGATTTGTGACTGGTGGGGCGTCTCTACAGACTTTAACTCCTGATATGTTTTCATTCTCCTCAGCATGCGCAAGCAAGGCATTCAATCCTTTTATGCACAGCAAAAAAGGTATGGTGATAGCGGGTCCCCCTGTCTCAACCCTCTCGTAGGCTTAAAACTCTCACTTTCCTATTCATTGATCCTTACACTACTAGGGAAAAGCTTATAGGCAGATACTTACTAGTAGCGAGGGTTTATACCCCTCGCTGCTGCTACTTACTAGTAGCGCGGGTTTATAGCCCTCGCTACTACTAAGTTGATAGTAGTAGCGCGGGTTTATAACCCTCGCTACTACTAAGTGGTCTCTGCCGTGCCCCCCGGGACATGCCATAGTAGTAGCGAGGGGTAAAAACCCGTGCAACTACTAAGTTGATAGTAGTAGCGCGGGTTTATAACCCTCGCTACTACTAAGTCGTCTCTACCGTGCCCACTCGGGACATGCCATAGTAGTAGCGTGGGGATATAAACCCGCGCTACTACTATCGACCAACCAAGACATATGTACACATAGCGTGCTGAGGCCCAAATCCAAACCCACACTCTTCTGATTCCCCTTCTCCTCCCACTCGCCATTCCCTTCCTCACCCACCACCACTGCTGGCCTCGTACCTCGGCGCCACTCACAAATCCGGTGACCTCCTCTCGCAGACCCTCCCCTCTCCCTCCATCCTCCTTCTTCTCCGCTGTTGGAAGGAGAGGGAAACCAGCAGAGCATCGTCCACATGGCGGCGGCCAGATCCGCCATGGACGCAGCCACTTGCACCTCCTCCCCGGGTCAAGGGTCCCATGACAAGCAGCAGCAGGTCACCGAGCTTCATCTAGGGTTTCGGGCGTCGTCTCCAACTCCGGCGGCGACCAATGAGTTCCTCCTCCTACTGCACTCTATCTCTCTCTTCCTCTTTCTAATAATTGTCTCTTCTTTTGTAGCAGCAGTAGACGAGAGGTGCGGGCAGAAGTTGGGTGGGGAAGCACCATCACCACGAACAACTTCATCCCCTCGAGGACCAGTAACAGCCATGAATGGAGAGGATGATGACGCCGAGCAGAAGCAGCCGCCATGGCTGGAATTAATTTTTTTAATTCTCAATTAGTTAGTAGTAGTGCGGGGCCCTCACCCGCGCTACAACTAAGTAGTAGTAGCGTGGGTGGCAACCGCGCTACTGCTACTAGAAGTAGCAGTAGCGCGGGTACCACCCGCGCTACTGCTAAAAGTTAGCTGTAGCGCCCTAGCAGTAGCGCAGGCCCCGTGCTACTGCTAGCAATTACCCCGCGCTACTACTAGGGTTTCCCTAGTAGTGTTACTTTGTATTCTACGGTTGAGACGCATTGCATAATCAAGTTAACCCACTCACGAGTAAGCCCAATTTCAACATAATCTCCTTCAAAAAAGTCCACTCATTTCTATCGTAGGCTTTATGCATATCAAGTTTTATAGCACACAAGCCCTCTCTACCCTCTCTTTTGTTCTTGATTGTGTGAAAACATTCGTAGGCCATTAAAATATTATCCGTTATCAATCTACCCGGTACAAATGCATTCTGTGTTGGGCTAATAATTTCTGGTAATAAAACCTTCGATCGAGAAGCCACCATTTTTGCAATTATTTTATATAGCACATTACGTAAGCTGATAGGCCTAAATTGGGTTATCTTCTCTGGTGTATTAATTTTAGGAATCATCATGATCGCCGTAGCATTCCAACCCTTCGGTATAGTGCATGTGTTGATTGATGTCAGAACCTCCTCAATTAAGTCTTCTCCCAGCATGGGCCAAAACCTTTTATAGAAGATAGCATGGAGTCTATCTGGCCCTGGAGCTTTCAAGTCCCCAATATCGAATAAAGCCTTGCGAACATCTTCCGCGATATAAGGGGCAAGTAGAGCATCATTCATTTCGTTTGACACTCTCCTTCGAACAAGTGATAGAACAACTTGATTCGGGTGTTGAACTTCCAATGTAAAAAGATTCGTAAAATATTCAGTATTGTGATTCGTCAATTCCTTATTTGTTAACCAGTTTCCAGACTCGTCTAATAGTTTTTTTATATTATTTATTTTTTTCCTGGCTGTGGCAGCATTATGAAAGAACAACGTATTACAATCCACGTGCATCAACCAATTTGCCCGTCCTCTCTGTAACCAAAATATTTCCTCTTGCTCCAAAATATTTTCAATTACCACAATAATTTCCATCTGACAGCGTCGAGATTCCATATTCAATGGGCCACGCCTTAGTTTCTCCAACTCTTTTTTTAATTTTCTAATTCTTACCTTTGATCCCTTTAGCCCTATCAAAACACTTGGTAAAAAAAGTCCTACCATGACAACTGGAAGCTGCAAAACGGCTCCGAAAGGTCTCAGCGCGTGCATTGTTGTGGCCATTCCACGTCCTCTGTTTCACCCAGAGAATCGTTTTGCTATTCCACACTCCATCACTAAAAGAAAATAAAACTCCATCAGTGGCCAGTAGAAACGCCCAACGCGACCGAGCAACACCACTCATCACGGGCAACAAACTCCATCATCATGGTCACCCTTGAAACATTCCGCCCGCCGTCTCCTCGCGTCCTCGTCCCACTCGAGATGGCACAGCCGAGAAGGAGAAGCAAGCATTGACCTGACCCGCGCGCTCCTCCCTTTTCCGGTCACATCATCAGGGCAACATCAATGAGATGACTCATTTCGTCCACCCGCGTTCGTTTGGGTCGGCGCAGACAAAAGTGAAGGCCCAACGCGGCGAACCAAACTCAAATTGTGTCCGCCTGGCGTCTGCGCCGACCCATTTCCTGCCTAGAATGCGTCAGCACGGACGCGCCGCGTGTCTCCTCGCCGTTCGCCGCATTCGCACCTGTAGGCCACCCAACCGCCACCGGTCGTTTTATTTATGACCACCACCGACAGCGGGCCCACACATCATCCAGTGGAAGCGTCCTTTTTTAACCACGTGTGCAGCGGGGTCGGCCTCATCCACTTCTCCCGTCCACATCTGACCCCCGCCACTCCCTTTGCTTCCTCGCCGGCGACCGCAAACCCTAGCGCGCCCATGGGCCTATTTGGCAGCAGTAATGGCAATGGCAAGGGCAAGGGCACCCCCGGCGCCTCGTCCTCCCGTGCTCCCCTTCCCCCTCCTCCTCCGGCGGCGCCACGTTTCCACCCTGGTCGCCGGCGCCTGCACATCCCGGTGCACCAAGCGTGGTGGCACTGGGAGTACAGGAAGCCACTGCCGTACCCCGATGTCATGCTGCCGCACCATTGGTATCTGGATCGGCAGCGGATCCCGGTGCCGGCGGTTCCGCGTAGCCAGTGGGCGCACGACGACGAGGTACGCAGGCGCCGCGCGTAGCTAATGCCGGAGCAGCGTCGACTGCCAGAGTACGCCGCCGACTCCCCCAACTGGGAGGCGTGGTTCGCCCTCTAACACGAGGAGCAACGACCCTCGGGTATCGACGCCGTCACGCCGTCGTTCCCACCGATACCCCCGCAGGTAGACCCAGAGGACATGGAGGCGGAGGCGGAGTACCAAGCATCCCTTGAGGAGGCCCTTCAACATGCGCTGGAGGCTAGCCACCTTGAGGAGGACGCCCACTTGGATGGGTTTGAGCAAGCCCTTGCCCTGTCGGCGGCGGGAGACTCCGTCCACGCCCCGCTCTTCATGCCGCCACCGCCACCGTCGCCGCACGTCCAGCCCAAGCCGCAGCCGGAGCCGACGCGTAAGCGCTCCCCGCCTCCACCCACTTAGCCAGAGGAAGCCTACTCGTGGACGGGCCAGTACCGCGAGTTGGCGAGCAGGAGGAGGCCCACCTCGAGCGCTGGAAGGGGCACTGGCTCCGCCAGGAGCAGGCCGACGGCGACGAGCAGATACGCTACGAGGCCATGCTCCAACATGACGCGGGGGCGCTCCGGCTCGAGGAGGAGGAGGAGCGCGTGCGCGGCTGGCCGCAATGCCGCCGCCCCAGCAGACGCGGGAGGAGGCTGCCCTGGCAGCGTACCAGGCGGCGTTTGGGTGGGCTGGCCCTGCTATGGTCTTCATCGACCTCACCAACGACGGCGACATCGACGACAAGGGCAAGGGCATGGCCGACAACGTCTAGGGCACCGTGCGGGGCGGGATCAGGAGGGCGCAGACTTTTTTAGTGTTTTATTTAATGTTTATTAGATTTAGGTGGACTTTGGCCGGCGTTTGACCGACCACTTTATGTTTAATTATGTTTATTTCGTGTAACTTGTCTTTTTTTCACGCCGGCACATTTGGGTCGGCCTTTCCGTTGGACGGTCAAGCCGACCAATTTTAAAATATGGACGCGCATGTCCGTCTAATCGATTCAAACGGATAAAAAATAGACAAAGCACTTGTCCGTTTGGATCACCCGTTGAAGTTGCTCTTACTGCCCTATTTCCCACCACGCGCCCACGCACTCCCGTTGTGTCCCCGTCCTCCCCTCGGCCCGGGCCGAACGTACGTACGCCGCGAGATGCCGCACCCCGGCATCTCCCGGCGCGCCCGCCGCTGGGGGCTGCCCTCCGGGTTTCCCTCCGCTGGTCGCCCGGTCCGCCCGTCCCGTGATGACGGTGGTGTATGCTCTGCTTTCCCAATGCCGTCCCTTTATGTCCGTGGTCTCGCCCTACAAAGATATTTCTGGTCGTGTTGTGTCCAACAGTGCCACTAGGGGAGAGTAGGCAAAGGGACGGGCCTTTTCCCGCCGACTCCGGACGCCGGGCGATCGTGCTGCACAAGCGCAAGGCGACGTCGAGTCAGTCCTACCTCGACGAGCTGGCTCTCTCTGACATAGGAGTGCGCTGCCCTCTCCAACTACTAGCCCAGCCCCAGGCTCCGTCGTCAATGTCCGGTGCTCCGGCCCGGTGTGCTATGCACCCACGTTGCCTTCAGGTAGAGATAGGGCGGGCTTCGAATGATCGACATGTCACCCCTAGTGTCCGGGGATCAAAATCGTGGTGGTTTCCCTGCGGAGACGGGCGTGGTAGAAACCGTGATGCATCCGTGCCCATGACTTTCCGCTCTCAACTTTTCAATGGTCTCGGCACGGCAGCGCGCGCGTTTCCCTCCTGCCACCAAACATGTTGAAACGACAGCCCCAACACTCGCATCTGCTTTTTCACTAATCGAAGACTGAAGAAGAGTGTTCACCGGAACTAAAGACAAAAAAAGAAAACCAGCAAAGATGTTAATTTAATAAGGTGGTTACTAAATATTATGATATATCATCATGTTTATAAAATAGGATATGTCAGCGACGGCGGCATGCTTGATTAGGGATTAGGGATTTTTCTAGCGTGCTACCATGCTTAAATCTATATCTATACTTACTATTAAAAAGGATTGTACTATTTTCCAAACGTTCGTCTTTTAGCAATAGATTTGAACGGTGCTACTCCATATACTAATCCATGCAAATACATCATCTTCTTACTTTTCTCTCTCAATTAGGTGCATGAGCTGGTCTTATTAGAGCAACTTATTGCATGCACATAAAAAAAGACAGAAAGCTGATGTCATCATATATTCCCTTGGTTTTGAAACTTTAAATGTTTTGTAGTTTAAACCGTCGGTCCGATTGAAAAACCGTTTTCACATAAAAGATTCATCGTGACGAGACCTTCAAAACTAGATCTCATGTTGATATGTTCTGACGACTTTTTTTGAATCAAAAGTTATCACGTCCGGACTATGTAAGTTATCACATCTGTGCGACATAAGTTATCATGATGTTTGCACTAAAATTGTCGTGACATGGAAAATTGTTCCTCCAACCTTTTTCCCACGTGCATACGCATGCATGCACTAGAGGATAAAATCTGAAGCCATCATATATTTTCCTTGGTTTGAAAATTTGAAAATGATTTATTGCTCAAACCATCACTCAAGTTGAAAAACTACGAAAAATCATCGCGACGAGACCTTCGAAACGAGATGTCATGTTGGTATGTTACGACGACTTTTCTTGGGCTCAAAAGTTACCACACCCGAGCTAGAATAATCTATCACTCCTACGGTTCGTATATTAACTCCCTATTTACACATAAATTTTTTGAGATATATTTTCAACAACTTTTTTCTCGTGGTTAAAGTTAGCATGGTGTTTTGTACCTAAATTATTGGATGTACGATGCGTATATTAACATTCTATTTGAACAAAAAGCTATGAGGGTATGTTTACAGTATATTTTTTCATCGGGGCAAAGTTATCATGGTGTTTCTAGCTAAGTTATGAGTTCCAGATGCACATATTATCATGGTCTAAGTTGTCACAATGTTGTACCTAAATTATTAGGTATGCGGTGCTTATATTACCAAGATACTTATACAAAAAATTGGGGGATTGTATTCAATAAATTGTTTTCCCAAGGTAAAAGTTACCGTGGTGTTTGTACGTAAGTTATCAGGTCTGCGAAGTTTACATTACCATGTTATTTAAACTGAAATTATCGGCGGTGTATTCAATAACTTTTTCCCCAAGTGAAAAGTTACCGCGGTGTTTGTACCTAAATTATCAAGTCTGCAGTATGTATATTGCCATGCTATTTTACACAAGAGTTACCCGCGGTATGTTCCCTACAACTCCCCCCATCAAAGTTCTCGCGGTGTTTGTACCTAAGTTATCAGGTCTGCGTACATTACCATGCTATTTATACAGACGTTATCAGCGGTGTATATTCAATAACTTTTTCCTCAAGTAAAAAGTTACCGCTGTATTTGTACCTAAGTTCTCAGGTTTGTAGTATGTATATTACCATGCTATTTTATACGAGAGTTACCCGCGGTATGTTCCCAACAACTCTCCCCATCAAAGTTATCGCAGTGTTTGTACCTAAGTTATCAGGTCTGCGGTGTCTATATTATCATCATATTTATACGGAAGTTATTGGGCATAACTTTTTTCCTAGGTAAAAGGTTACCACAATGTCTGTATCTAAGTTATTAGGTCAGTGATATATATGTTACCGTGCTATTTACAGAGAAGTTACCAGGGGTATGTTTTCAACAAATTTTTTTGCCCGTCAAATGTTACTGTGGTGTTTGTACGCAAACTATCAGGTCGGCGGTGCGTATATACCATGTTATTCATACATAATTTGCCGCAGTATTTTCCAACAACTTTATTTCTCTAGGTCAAAGTTCATGTGGATACAAAGTCTCAGTTACAAAAAATAGCAACAAAATCGTGCATGTCATGGATTCCTAGCAGCCACTGAAAACACCGTACACTACATGAATAGTTTAGTGAGAAAAAAAATACCGTGCATGTAATTGAAGGGGAGTTCTCAAAAAAAAATTGAAGGGGACAATCAGCCAAGATACTTATACTAAAACAACTCGGCTATGTCACGTTATTTGTTTGATAGCTTTAACTTCTTCCTTTAATAGTATGCAACATTTCTTTTTCTTTTCCCAACCGGCACCTGATTGTCCCCGTCAATTTTTTTTAAACTCCCCTTCAATTACATGCACGGTATTTTTTTCTCACTAAACTATTCATGTAGTTTACGGTGTTTTCAATGGCTGCTAGGAATCAATGACATGCACGATTTTGTTGCTATTTTTGTAACTGAGACTTTGTATCCACATGAACTTTGACCTAGAGAAATAAAATTGTGGAAAAATACTGTGGTAAATTATGTATGAATAACATGGTATATACGCACCGCTGACCTGATAGTTTGCGTACAAACACCACCGTAACATTTGACCGGCAAAAAAATTGTTGAAAACATACCCGTGGTAACTTCTCTGTAAATAGCACGGTAACATATATATATCACTGACCTGATAATTTAGATACAGACATTGTGGTAACCTTTTACCTAGGAAAAAAGTTGTGCCCGATAACTTCTGTATAAATATGATGATAATATACACACCGCGGACCTGATAACTTAGGTACAAATACTGCGATAACTTTGATGGGGAGAGTAGTTGGGAACATACCGCGGGTAACTCTTGTATAAAATAGCATGGTAATATACATACTACAGACCTGATAACTTAGGTACAAACACCGCGGTAACTTTTTACTTGAGGAAAAAGTTATTGAATATACACCGCCGATAACGTCTATATAAATAGCATGGTAATGTAAACTTCGCCGACCTGATAACTTAGGTACAAACACCGCGTGAACTTTGATGGGGGGGTGTTGTGGGAAACATACCGCGGATAACTCTTGTGTAAAATAGCATGGCAACATACATAGTACAGACTTGATAACTTAGGTACAAACACCGCGGTAACTTTTCACTTGGGGAAAAAGTTATTGAATACACCGCTGATAATTTCAGTTTAAATAACATGGTAATGTAAACTTCGCAGACCTAATAACTTACGTACAAACACTGCGGTAACATTTACCTTGGGAAAACAATTTGTTGAATACAATCCCCTAATTTTTTGTATAAGTATCTTGATAATATAAGCACCGCATACCTAATAATTTAGGTACAAACATTGTGACAACTTAGACCATGATAATATATGCATCCGGAACTCATAACTTAGCTAGAAACAACATGATAACTTTGCCCCGATGAAAAATATACTGTAAACATACCCTCATAGCTTTTTGTTCAAATAGAATGTTAATATACACATCGTACATCCAATAATTTAGGTACAAAACACCATGCTAACTTTAACCATGAGAAAAAAAAGTTGTTGAAAACATACTGTCGGTGTAAAACCGGCGGATCTCGGGTAGGGGGTCCCGAACTGTGCGTCTAAGGCGGATGGTATTAGGAGGCAGGGGACACGATGTTTTACCCAGGTTCGGGCCCTCTTGATGAAGGTAAAACCCTACGTCCTGCTTGATTTATTCTTGATGATATGAGTATTACAAGAGTTGATATACCATGAGATCAGAGAGGCTAAACCCTAGAAGCTAGCCTATAGTATGATTGTATGTTGTCCTACGGACTAAAACCCTCCGATTTATATAGACACCGGAGGGGGCTAGGGTTACACAAGGTCGGTTACAAAGGAGGAGATATACATATCCGTATTGCCTAGCTTACCTTCCACGCCAAGTAGAGTCCCATCCGGACACAAGATGAAGTCTTTAATCTTGTATCTTCATAGTCCAACAGTCCAGCCAAATGATATACTCCGGCTGTCCGGATACGCCCTAATCCAGGACTCCCTCAGTAGCCCCCGAACCAGGCTTCAATGACAATGAGTCCGGCGCGCAGTGTTGTCTTCAGCATTGCAAGACGGGTTCTTCTCCATCTTTCGAACGTTTGTAAAGCAGTGTCCGGTCCCATAAATGTTTGGACCTCTTGGCTTCTGTGCCCAATAAGGGCTTTCTCCCACGCGTCGAATAAATACGAGGCACTAGGGCGTTTTTACATTCGCCCCCCTAGCCAGATAAATAAATTTTCTATTAAAGGGATGGGGATCCTTAGATCCGATCCATACCATCCTCCCCCAGCGAGAATCCATCAGAGCGCGTTTCGGAAAGATCCATTCCAGCATGGCCGACCTCCGCAGCTCCTTCTCCCGCCCCCGTAGCCCTAAGCCCGGTGATTGGGAGAGGTGTTCAGTCCCGCACAGTCGACTAGTCAAACTGCAGACTAAGGGATTTCTCCCTCCGGCGTATATGGTGCCCATTCCAGCCGGGCTTGCCACCTACAATGGCGGGGAGCAAGCGGAGAGCTTTCCCTGTCCCTCTATGGGGGAACGGGTCTGCCTTGTTCCCTATTTATTAAGGGGACTCGGATTTCCAATTCATCCGTTCCTCCGTGGGCTCCTGGAGTTCCACGGCCTCCAATTACACAATTTCACCCCTGCCTCCATTCTACATATCACCGGCTATGTTGCTCTCTGCGAGTTGTTCCTGGGCTGCGAGGCTCACTTTGAGCTGTGGAAAAGGCTATTTTGCCTCATCCCTCGCATGCAGAGGGGGTCACTTTATCAAGTGGGCGGAGTCGAAATATGGCGCATCGCCGGTACCGGATACCTGTCCGGTACCCCGAAGAAGTCGTCCGAAGACTGGCCTTCAGAATGGTTTTATATGGAGGACGTTCCCCTTCCGGACCCTGTTCGGCGGGGTCTTCCAGAGTTCAACAATGCTCCTCTGAAGAAACGCCGAAGTTGGCACCCACGGAGCCCCAAGGTGCAAGACAATGGAGAAGTCCTCTATCTGATGAACCGGATTAAAGCACTGGCTCAATCAGGATTGACAGTAATCGAAGTTATGTCGATTTGCATAATGCGGGGAGTGCAACCACTTCAATATCGTGGGCACCCCTTGTGGTGTTTTAACGGGGTGGATGATGCCACCCGCTGCGGGCGTAAGGGTCCAGACAATGCTGCCGCTTTAGCGAAAATTATGTTCGAATTGTTTAAGGGAGAGGAAGAGGAGTTCACTCGCATCAAACCACGGGATGGATTCTCCATGTATAATCCTCCAAGCTGGGTAAGTTATATCTCCTTACCCCCATTTTTCCCGCATTCTTTATCGTAAGTATTCACCTTGCCACTTTGCGGCAGGAACTGCGAAAAGCCATAAAGGAGGTCAGCAGCCCTTCTCCACAACGAGAGGACCCTGCCCGGACCCTCGACCTCGGACTTGAAGAAGATCCGTTTATATTCGTGGAGTTGATAGACCGGTAGTTCTATCAGTTAAGCTGCGATGATGCCATGGTGGCCATCACGACCGACTATCCCGGACTGCTCCCTGCATCGCACGTAAGAAAAACCAAAAATCCCAACTCCAAAAACTAGGATCCCCTTTTAGATACTTCACCCACCATATATATATATATGGCATTTTTACAAGGAAGGCATTCGGGACGCCCTGCCGAACCCGCAGCAACTCGCCAACAAGAGGCACTGAGGTCGGGTAGGCCAAAAAGGAAGGCGGTCAGGACGAAGACGCCGGCGCAAAGGTATAACAAAAACCCCGCTCCGTGGTTGTCGTCTTTCTCGAAATGTAATGACGCCCATGTTTCTTTAACAGAAAAAACGCTCGCCGGAATATGTCCGGCGATGTTACTAATCACGCTTCCACCAGTCGGGCGCCAGGACCAGACATAAAGGCGGAAGCCGATATGGGGCGGGCGCCGGATAATCCTCCTACAGAGGATGCAGATCGATTATCCGCTACAAACTCAGAAGTGGAAAGCGCCATGAATCATAGGCGCCGCTGGGCCGTACTTCGTGACGCTTGTTTCTCACCAGAGGCATTTGATGCCTTCAATTCTGGAGAGGCGTACCTTCGAGCCGCTCAAGATGGTCTAGCCAGAGCCACGAATCAGTATGTAAAGGATGTACGGGTAAGTAAATCTGACGATTTATATGTATCAGTAGCCCCTAAGACTTGAAAGAGTTAGCAGAACTGATTTAAGGATCATCTTTATTGTGCAGGTTCTTACAAAGAAGAATACTAGGCTGTCATAGGAGCTAGAGGAATGCAAGACTCAACTGCGGGCCGCTGTTGACGCATTGCAGGAACCGAAAAAGTCACCCACTGGTAATATTTACTTTAAAGAATGATGGTTACCATATAGTGTGCGGCGTGGCTGCAGATCTAACAATAGATATTGCAGATGAATCCGGAGGAAATCCGGAGGACCAGCATGTCGTGCGACAGCTAGAGGCTGGCAAACGCGTGCTGACTGAGGTTAGGCGGGAGAAAAACAATCTCCAAGACGCCAATATCAAGCTGAGCGTGGAACTAAAAGACGTTCGAGCCCAGCTTGCATACTCTGAGAAGGAGAATAAGCAGCTTTGGTGCGGCATTTTCAGTAAGTGCTTGAATGAATCCTTTTGAAGGAGTTCGACGAAGAAGCCGACTGACAGCGTTATATCTGTAGGTATGCTGACGGGTCGTCCCGCGGAGGAAATGCCCGGGTCTGCGGGTGATCTTCTATCCGAGCTCTCACATCTACACGAACAAGTTCGGCAGGTGATGCAAGGTGTTGCCCAGGCCTTGTGGCCATCCGTCTCCCTGCTAGAGGGCGTTGCAGAGCTTACGGAGAAGCTCAAGGGAGCACGGCGGCACTTCCGATTATGGAAGATATCGGCCTGCCGACAAGGTGCCAGAGAAGCCTGGGCCATGGTGAAGACGCGGTATACCAAGGCAGACCCAAATCACATGGCTGAGGTCGGACCTGTGGGGCCCGACGTAAAAGAAGTCCCCGTAGCTTAGTTTATGGGCAAGTAGAATTAGCCGCAAAGTATTCCCAACAGGATTGTAGGCTAGACCGCCTGTTGGATGGTATAAAAGAGGAATTTAGTCAGTCTGGATGACTACGTAATTAAAGTGACATGTATAATGCCTTCTAGCCGGATTGTAGATCATTTGTCTTGGCAGACCTTTTCGCTTCAACCTCGGGACCCGATAGTCCGGAGTGTATCCGAATACCCGCTTAGTTATATAAGAACCGGGGTATGCGTGGATACCAGGCGTAGGGGTCATTAGTGCTTGAACGGACAAGTTCCCAACTAGTTATGTTGTATTACATGGGTAGCAAGAAACATCTTCCAGGGAGAATAGTTCCGTTAAGGGTTCCTTTCCCTGGGTATGCATGCCCTAAAGTGCATGTCCGGATTGCGATAAGAAACGCAGGAAAAAACATCTGGGGGCAGATATGGAAAATAAAAAATCATATTTTGTTCACCGACCGAATATTCCCTTAAGAACGCTAGCTTTCAGCTTCACCCAGTCTGAGGTACACATCCGGCTGACCCGGCAGTAACGATCGCAGAGGTGCTCCCCTTATGCCCTAGCCAAATTAATGGGAACATAGGGCATAAATACAAGAGCCAGGCAACCTAGCTTGGTCAAAACTTAAGTCATATCGATGCATATAATGGCGAAAAAAAGGTACATGCGGAAGTATAACACATGTGCGGGGCATGAGGCCCAGATAAATAAGTTAGCTTATGTGAAGGAAGCCCCCAGGTATGATGAGCGCGGCTAGCGCATCTATAATGTGCAAGCGAGGCACAAGTTGGCCCTTGAAGGCCTAGAGAAAGAATAAAAGAAAGAAAGAAAAACAAGACATATTATGTATATGCAAAAAATGGACAGAGGAAGGGGACGAACATAGAGTCCGGCGCTAGGCGTAGAATCTTCGGAGCCTGGCCGCGTTCCATGGGTTTGGCTCGAGTCAATTAGTCGATGCATCCCGCAGTCGGTACGCTCCACCGGTCAGAACTTGGTCGATAATGAAGGGACCTTCCCATTTGGGCTCGAGCTTGTTCTTTTTCTTATCCGGCAGGCGTAGAACTAGTTCGCCAACGTTATAAGGTTTGGCATGTACTTCTCTGCTTTGGTACCTGCGAGCCTATTGCTGATAAAATGCGGAACGGACTTTTGCTACGTCGCGCTCCTCCTCCAGGGTGTCCAGACTATCCTGCCAATCGAGCTCGACTTCTCTTTCTTCGTACATGCGCACCCGAGGTGAGTCATGAATTATGTCACAGGGCAAGACTGCCTCTGCGCTGTACACCATAAAGAAGGGTGTATATCCGGCACTACGATTCGGCGTGGTCCGCAGCCCCCAGAGTACGGAGTCGAGCTCCTCTACCCAGTGTGTGTTAAACTCCGTTAAGGAACGCACTAATCTGGGTTTAATGCCGCTCATTATAAGACCGTTGGCTCGCTCAACTTGGCCGTTGGTTTGTGGGTGATGGACTGAAGCATAATCGAGCTTGATGCCCATTTTGCTGCACCAGAGTTTTACCTCATCGGCAGTGAAGTTCGTGCCGTTGTCAGTGATGATGCTGTGGGGGACGCCATAACGGTGTACAACCCCGGATATGAAGTCTATCACTGGTCCAGATTCGGCTGTTTTAATAGGTTTGGCCTCTATCCATTTGGTGAATTTATCCACCATGACCAATAAGTATTTTTTCTTGTGGGTTCCCCCTTTAAGGGGTCCAACCATGTCAAGCCCCCAGACCGCGAAGGGCCACATAATGGGGATTGTTTGGAGGGCGATGGGTGGCATGTGGCTTTGATTTGCAAAGAGCTGGCAACCGGCGCAACGTTGGACCAAGTCCTGTGCATCTGCCCGGGCCGTTGGCCAATAGAATCCTGTATGGAAGGCCTGGCTTACAAGAGCCCGGGCTACGACGTGGTGACCGCCGAGTCCGGCATGGATTTCTGCTAAAAGGTTCACCTTTGAAGGACTCCGGTAGTGCTTTTTTATACAATTCTCCCTCATGGACCCTGTAGGCCTTAGATCACCGCACTATGCAGCGTGCCTCATTTTGGTCCTCTGGAAGTTCCTGCCTAGTTAGGTAGGCCAGGAATGGTTCTGTCCATAGGGCTATGATGGCCATTATTACGTGGGCTGAAGGTGTTATTTCGATGGCGGAGCCTCCGATTGTGTCAGAGTGTTCGGTATCAGGCATTTCGGCCGGGTCCGGACTATTGTTACCGGTGTCCCTTCCCATACTACGGATGGCTTGAATAGCATCTCCAGAAATATGTGGGGGGGGGACCGCATCGCGTTCTGCACCGATGCGGGCGAGGATATCCGCCGCCTGATTGTTTTCCTGAGCCACATGGTGAAATTCGAGCCCCTCGAACCGAGTTGACATTTCTAGGACGACGTTTCGGTAGGCCGCCGTTTTTGGATCCTTGGCATCAAAATCTCTATTTATTTAGGATATTGCGAGGTTTGAATCCCCACGCACCTCCAGGCGTTGAATGCCCATGGAGACTGCCATCCGAAGGCCATGCAACATAGCTTCGTATTCGGCTGTGTTGTTGGAGTCTGTATACAATATTTGCAGTACGTACTAAACGGTATCTCTGGTTGGGGACGTCAGGACGACGCCGGCCCGTAGACCAGCTAGTATTTTAGAACCGTCGAAGTGCATGATCCAATTAGAGTATGCGCCGTACTCTTTAGGGAGTTCGGCCTCCGTCCATTCGGCGACAAAGTCGGCCAATACTTGCGACTTAATGGCTCGTCGAGGTATGTATGTTATGTCGAACGGGTGGAGCTCAATGGCCCATTTAGCAATCCGGCTCGTAGCATCGTGGTTGTTTATAATATCATTAAGTGGCACTTCCGAGGCTACTGTAATCGAACACTCTTGAAAGTAGTATCGCAGCTTCCGGGATGCCATGAATACCGCACAAGCTATCTTTTGATAATGTGGGTACCGTGATTTACATGGAGTGAGGACAGTGGATACATAGTATACCGGCTTTTGAAGAGGGAATTTATGTCCGTCAGCTTCTCGTTCGACAACGAGCACTGCACTTACAACTTGATGAGTTGCCACAATGTACAACAGCATTGGTTCGCCGATGTTTGGCACGGCCAGGATTGGGTTGGTTGCTAAAATGGCCTTTATTTCTTCCAATCCGGCTGTGGCAGCGTTCGTCCACTCAAAGTGTTCGGTGCGCTGAAGGAGGCGATAAAGGGGTAAAGCCTTTTCTCCTAAGCGGGAGATAAAGCGGCTTAGAGCCGCCACGCATCCAGTTAACTTCTGGATTTGCTTGAGGTCTGTTGGGGTAGCCAACTGTGACAAAGCTCGGATTTTGGCCGGATTAGCTTCAATACCTCTACTGGAGACGATGAAACCCAGGAGCTTTCTGGCTGGTACACCAGAAACACATTTTTCCGGATTAAGCTTGATGTTGTATGTTCGGAGGTTGTCGAATGTGATCCTCAAGTCGTCTATCAAAGAGTCGACGTGTTTGGTTTTGACGACCACATCATCTACGTATGCCTCTACTGTTTTGCCGATTTGTTTCTCTAGACATGTCTGAATCATGTGCTGATATGTTGCGCCGGCATTTTTGAGCCCAAAAGGCATTGTGTTGAAACAGAAGGGACCGTATGGTGTGATGAATGCTGTTGCGGCTTGGTCGGACTCCGCCATCTAGATTTGGTGGTAACCGAAGTATGCGTCGAGGAAACACAATGACTCGTGTCCTGCAGTAGCATCGATAATTTGATCGATGCGGGGGAGGGGGAAGGGATCCTTTGGGCAAGCTTTATTGAGGTCCTTGAAATCGACACAAAGGCGCCAGGATTTATCCTTCTTTGGTACCATCACCAGGTTTGCTAGCCAGTCCGGGTGTTTTATTTCTCTAATGAATCCGGCCTCCAATAACTTGGCTAGTTCCTCTCCCATGGCCTGTCTCTTAGGTTCGAAGAAACGCCGAAGAACTTGCTTGACCGGCTTGAATCCCTTTAGGATATTAAGGCTATGCTCGGCCAGCCTGTGTGGGATTCCTGGCATGTGTGAGGAATGCCAGGCGAATATGTCCTAATTCTCGCGCAGGGACTCTCGTAGTGCGGCGTCCACGGCGGGGTTTAACTGTTGCCCGGATGGAGGCTATTTTTGTAGGGTCCGTTGGGTGGACATGGAATTTGACTATTTCATCCGCTGGTTTAAAAGAGGTGGACTTGGATCTCTTATCGAGTATAACGTTGTCCCTGTCCACTGTGGAGCGTAGCGTGGTTAATTCCTCGGCCGAGAGGGCTTCGGATAATGCCTCGAGGGCTAGTGCAGCTGTTTTGTGTTCGGCGCGGAGTGCTGTGTCCGGATCACTGGCGAGGGTGATGATTCCGTTGGGCCCGGGCATTTTGAGCTTCATGTACCCATAATGGGGTACGGCTTGGAAGATCGTGAACGCTACACGTCCTAAAAGGGCGTGGTATCCACTGCTGAACGGGGCCACTTGAAATGTAATTTCTTCGGACCTATAGTTCTCTGGCGTACCGAATACCACATCTAGTGTGATTATCCCAGCGCATCGTGCCTCCCGACTGGGTATGATTCCCCCGAAGGTTGTGCTACTTTGCTCAATGCGGTTCCAGTCTATTTCCATTTTTTGAAGAGTTTCCTCATAGATGAGGTTTAATCTGCTGCCCCCGTCCATGAGTACTTTGGTGAGTCGAAAGCCATCCACAATTGGACTGAGGACCAGCGCGGCTGGTGCTCGGGCTGTTCGGAATTTAGGTTCGTCACTGGATTGAAGGTAATAGCCGTGTCACTCCATGGATTTATTGCTGCTACGTGGTAGATTTCGGCCATGCTGCGGAGTGTTCGCTTGCGCCTATTATTTGACGCGAAGGTCTCAAAGACTGTTAACACCGTATTGTTATCCACGGGATGGTGCTCTGTGGCGTTTGGGATAAGAAGATCCTCACCACTTTTGGCCACCTGCCGAAGTAGCCAACATGCTCTAAGGCTATGCGTTGGTATTGTATCCGCTGTACTATGAATTTTGCCGGGTCCGTTAAGCCATCCCTCCAGTACGGTTCCATGCCCTGTAGAGGGTTTTTGTTTCTTTGCAACTAGCTCGTGTGTCTTATGATAGTGCACCCTTTTACTTCGGACTGGGTGTGTATTCGGGGCCGGATTATCCCAAAATTTCGTTTCAGTTTTCCAGGCTCTTTCCATCGCATAGTACTTTCATACTATGGACGCCAAGTCACGAAGTGTGATATGTCACGGCGACTTAAGGCGTTAAGGATTCCCTTGTCCGTACAATTATTGCAGAAAAGTGAGACTGCATCTTCCTCGCGACAGTCCTTAACCTTGTTCATCACAAGGAGGAATCTGCCCAATAATAATGTACTGTTTTATGGGGCTCTTGCCTGATGTGGGAAAGATCGTTTATGTCTGGGTGGGTGGGTGGATTTGAGTCCGAACCCCTACCCAATCTGAGACCCAAGGGCCGAGGAGTTTCCAATCTTAGAAGTTCGGGTTCCGGAATGTTGCCCGATAAGTCTGGCCCGCTGCCTAATTCTAGGTTCAGGGCTTGGGTGATGTCCTCCCGTAAGCGGGTATTCGGCTCGGAGAGCTCAGGAATCCGGACATAGTTAGTCCTCAAAATAGAGGAAGAGTTGCCACATTGTTCCTCCACCACCGCAACGTGATGGGTGACCGATGGAGAGTTAATCTCCCTTTGATCGGGTTTAAGCCCAATCCGATCATAGTCCGTAGCGACTCCCAAGGCGGCGATGCGATCCAAGAGTTCGTTTATGGAAGAGAGCTCCATTGGATCCATCTGCTCGGCGAATTCTAAGCCAACATGGAGGCTGTTTTTGATGACCCGAGAAGTCATCGTCGGTGCAGCGGCCGAACATGCAGTCATGACGAAACTTCCTAGACGGAGAGTTTGGCCGACAGCCAGAGCTCCCCCGGCGGTAATGTTGCTTTTAACAACAAGATGAGGCATCCTTCCGTATGGCGACGTCACAGAGGAACTCTCAATGAAAGCACCAATGTTGGTGTCAAAACCGGTGGATCTCGGGTAGGGGGTCCCGAACTGTGCGTCTAAGGTGGATGGTAACAGGAGGCAGGAGAAACGGTGTTTTACCCAGGTTCGGACCCTCTTGATGGAGGTAAAACCCTACGTCCTGCTTGATTTATTCTTGATGATATGAGTATTACAAGAGTTGATCTACCACGAGATCGGAGAGGCTAAATCTAGAAGCTAGCCTATGGTATGATTGTATGTTGTCCCACGGACTAAAACCCTCCGGTTTATATAGACACCCGAGGGGGCTAAGGTTACACAAGGCCGGTTACAAAGGAGGAGATATACATATCCGTATTGCCTAGCTTGCCTTCCACGGCAAGTAGAGTCCCATCCGGACACGAGACAAAGTCTTCAATCTCGTATCTTCATAGTCCAACAGTCCCGTCAAATGATATAATCCGGCTGTCCGGATACCCCGTAATTCAGGACTCCCTCATATAACTAAAAAAATTTATGTGTAAATAGGGAGTTAATATACGAACCGTAGGAGTGATAGATTATTCTAGCTCGGGTGTGGTAACTTTTGAGCCCAAGAAAAGTCGTCGTAACATACCAACATGACATCTCATTTCGAAGGTCTCCTCGCGATGATTTTTTTGTATTTTTTTAACTTGAGCGATGGGTTTGAGCTATAAATCATTTTCAAATTTTCAAACCAAGGAAAATATAGGATGGCTTCAGATTTTATCCTCTAGTGCATGCATGCGTATGCACGTGGGAAAAAGGTTGGAGGAATAATTTTTCATGTCATGATAACTTTAGTGCAAACATCATGATAACTTATGTCGCACAGATGCGATAACTTACGTAGTCCGGACGTGATAACTTTTGATCTAAATAAAATTGTTAGAACATATCAATATGAGATCTAGTTTTGAAGGTCTCGTCGCGATGAATCTTTTATGTGAAAACGGTTTTCAATGCGGACTGACGGTTTAAGCTACAAAACATTTTAAAGTTTCAAAACCAAGGGAATATATGATGACATCAGCTTTCTGTTTTTTTCTGTGTGCATGCAATAAGTTGCTCTAATAAGACCAGCTCATGCACCTAATTAAGAGAGAAAAGTAAGAAGATGATGTATTTGCATGGATTAGTATATGGAGTAGCATCGTTCGGATCTATTGCTAAAATACGAACATTTGGAAAATAGTACAGTCCAAAAAAAATATTATGCGGCTGCGCCGGTTGAACGAGCGATCAATTGGACTGGGATCCAATTCGTTCGGATCTAATCACAAAATCCAAATGTTTGGAAAATACTAATTTCGTAAAATGAATATATATTCTTTGTTTGGTTTGGTTTGGTTTGGTTCATAGTATAATATTTTTATACAGCCCAAATTTATGTCCGTCTTTTCATATAGGACAGCATGCACGTGGTCTTCAGGTTGTAATTTTAGTGGGCTTAGAAGATTCAGCCTGGTTGGTGCTTTGGGGAGCCCACACATCCACATATGCATGCATCCCTTAAAAAAGTCCACATATGCATGCATCGAGCTAGAAAACCATACGTTGCACAATTTTGACCGGACTATAAGTCCTTATGTACAGCTGGTTTGAGCCGAGCGGTCGACACATGTATATTAAACCCATTAAGCTATGCGTGAACGGCGGCTAACTAGCTGTGCTACGTGGCACAAGCTAGTTGACCGTGATGAACAAGCTCATAGGATATTATTTTTAGATGAAGGTGAATTTTTTAATATGTTATTTTTTTCTTTTTAGATGGAGGTGATGATCCCACATATTTTTTTTAAAGTAGGGCTACGCAAAGTGGGGCTCGCTGCTAGGCTGTGTTGATGATTTTTTTTCGTTTTTACTTCTTTTTCTAGATGGATGGGAGAATTTTTTAAAAATATTTTTCTAGATGGAGGTAAGGACTACATGTATTTTTTGAATAAAAACGTGCGCACAATTTTCTCACAAGCGGCACCATCGGGTGGCGCCCCAACCACTAGTATACATGCATCGGTGCACTTTAACTCGAACAACCCGCACATCCATCAAGGTCAAACCCTAGATCGACCCAAGTCTCGCCGCCACCCTACCTTCCGGACGCGACAGCGCCGTTCATGGACGATGAGCTCCCTTGCAGCAACCGGTTCAGCTGCAATGCGTCCCCGACGCCAACCTCCTGGAGCAGCTCTTCATCTCGTCACGGAAAAACAGTACAATGCAAAATAAGATAAATGGACGACAAGACTCAAGGAGTGGCGGCGGCAAGAGATGAAATAGTGTCGCTAGAGGCTGGAGCTGTTGCGACCCTAACCTACTACTGGGCCGAAGGCCATGCTGTCAGCTCAAGCGCGTCCATGTCGATCGGCAAAATCACACTCAAAAAAAAATATTGTTTGACGCATCATGATACGGCAAAGCCAGCAGTCCGCGCTCAACCCTCTAGCATCGACCGTCGCGGTGGCGTGGCTGCCACACATCATCTGCCTGCACACTATAGCGTTTAGAAGATGCCCTGCACTAAGAAACTTTGGTCCAAACATATGAACAAGCATTTTAAATAGGGTGCTATAGCACGCATAGCGTTTAGAAATGGTCCGTCACTAAGAGACATAGCGCGCTATTTAAAACTATGGAGGATACCCAGCTACATAGCAGCTACGGCGGCCACAACGGAAGCTTGGCAATTGCCACATCAATCAGGAGACTCCGTCTGACCGTGCATTGTCATACGAGAATTTAGTTCTCCCGTTACTATACACCGAGCCAGGAATGAGACACAATCTCTCTCTCACACTCTTTTGCGTTGCTCGATGAGCTACGCCCAAGTGTATAGTTAAAAATGGGAGGTTTCATGAATACATTTACCCTGACGATAGCCGAAGCCACAAGGATGGTAGCAAGGAGTGGGAGTATAGACATAGATAGGAGCGCAAAGAGAAAGCATGCTCCCTCACGAAGGAGGGGCAAATGTAGTCACCATGATCACCATTGAACGACTGTTCACCAAAACCCCACGTGGCCGTAAGATCATGTATGCACATGACAAGAGAGTAGAGCACCCCGACACCTTCATCACCGATTCATCACGGTATCAAGTCACACGGTGGAGGGCTTTGAAAGTCCTACCAGGACATTTCGTAAAAAAAGATGTCATGATGTGACAAATGGACGCTGCAAAACGGCCCCAAAAGGTCTCAGCACGTCCATTCTTGTAGCCGTTCCACGGCGTCCGTTTCCCCCGGGGCGCACGGTCCGTCTCCCGTTTGTTGTTCCACACTCTATCACTCGCAAGCTTTCCTAAAAAAAAGAGAGAAACTTCATTACTGACCAGTAGAAACGCCAGACGCGAAAACTCCAAAAAAGGAGTGGCTAACCGCTCTGCTGATTTCTCAAGAACTTATATTGCTTGCTAGAGTTCTCCATGAAGTTGATGAGATGAGAGGAAGCTTCAATAGTTTCCATTTGAGCTTTGTTAATCAGGTTGCAAATGAAGTGGCTCACCGTTGTGCGAAACAAGCGGGTGAGTCGGGGAGGAGATGTCTTTGGCTAAAATGTATCCCTTCCTCGCCAAAAATCTCCGCGGTGATTGTAATCCTAATTTGTTTTTATCAATAAAGCTTGCTGATTCGCAAAAAGAAGATCCGACTAACTTGAGTCACTGAACTTCAAAATTAGATCATGTTCCTCAATGTAAAGATTATTTTATGACCTAGAGGTCAAAGTAATGTGAGCCTCTGTTCTCACCCCATGTGCTTATAATTATACTAGTCAGTCCTGAGGGTAATCTGAAATTGCATGTTATTCTATGCGTATCTTTTATTAATGACTTGCATTTCATATTGCATTTCAGCCACCACGTTTGCTTTTATCTCTGGGTTATAAATTGTTTCACAATATTCCTCCTACACAACTACACTTCGAGCCAGGAATGAAACAAGCTATTTCTCTCACTCTTGCGTTGCTCGATGAGTTATGCCTGGCGTATAATTAGAAAGGAAGGTTTCATGAATACTTTTAGCCCAATGATAGCGTATGTACGCCGCAACTGGCCCAGGCCGAACGTATGTACGCCGCAAGATGCCGCGCAAAGACCCCGGGATGAAGGAATAAGGAGTGAAAAAAGCCTAAGCTTGGGGATTCCTCATGGCACCCCAAGTTAATATTCAAGAAGAACCAAGCAACTAATCTTGGGTATGCCTTCCGAGGCATCCCCTCTTTCCTCTAATGACCATCGGTAACTTTACTTGGAGCTATATTTTTATTCATCACATATCATGAGTTTTGCTTGGAGCGTCTTGTATTATATGAGTCTTTACTTATTTTGCTTTTTTGGTTTGTCACAATCACCCTTGCTAGACACACCTATTTGAGGGAGACCTAATTATGTTATTATTTGTTAGAATTTCTCTATGTGCTTCACTTAATTTTTTTGAGCGATGGAATTGCTCTAGTACTTCACTTATATCTTTTTGAGCACGGTGGTGCTGTTATTTTAAAGAATTGCTCTCATGCTTCACTTAGATCATTTTGAGGGTTAGTAGATTTTTTGAAGAAATCCTCTCATGCTTCAGTTATATTATTTTAAGAGTTGAAATTTTGAAGAAATATGCGCTCTAGCACTTCACTTAAATTTGTTTGAGAGCTTATTATTAGCAATGGCAATATACTTTAAAAGAATTTGGTCCCAAAGTGATAGATATTCAAGAGGGATATAATAAAACCTTTCATGAAGATCATTGGATATTAAACTTGATTCCTTGCTATAGTTTTGCGGTATGAAGATAGTGATATGTGAGTTATGTTGGTGAGTAATTATGCTTTAGTAAGAATATTGGTGTTAAGATTTGTGATTCCCTATGCATGCATGTTAATTCAGTAATTATGCAACGAAGTTATATCCTACTTGTGGTGCATTATTCAGTGTTAGTTATGTTTAATGTTCTTTTATGATGGTTTTCATTTCATGGTTGGTCGCTTATCAATCTATTTGCTTGCCTCCACTTGTACTAAGCGGGACTACTGCTTGTGCATCCAACTCCTAAAACCCAAGTCGTGCCAAATGATTCCACCATACCTACCTATATGCGGTATTTCCATGTCATTCCAAGTGAATTTGTATGTTCCAACTATAAATTTCAAAATAAAATTCTCTTTTGTGTGCCTGTGCCACTCATGAAGCGACAAGGGGTGGCCGATATTTTCCATGCTTGGTATGTTTATTCACTTGTCATTGCACGAGAGTGTGGAGACAATAGGGATGCCCAGTCCCGAAATGCAAAAAAACTACTATAATAAATTCATTGGTATGTGTTGGCATGGAAGGCACCCGTGGATACGGCTAGCCATGGATTGTGAAAGAATGGTGGAAAGGAAATAAATTTTATTTTATGTTTCAGAACCGCCTATGATTTATCTAGCACGGAAAATATTGAGAATTCTCGGTAGTTTTCGTTGACATGAAAGCATGCCACCCAAAATAATTCTATCTCTCAATTTAAGCTAAGAGCTCTGGCACCTCAACAAATCGCTGCTTCCCTCTGTGAAGAGCCTATCTATTTACTTTTATGCAATTTTTATTTTTATTGAGTCGCCATCCTCTCTTATAAAGCACCAACTAGGAAGCATTATTATCATACTTGAGCATTGGATGTAGCTAATATTGGATATGTTTCATGAATGGATCAATGATTGAGCATAATGGGCTAGGGATAACTTTTCTAGTGTTGATATTTTCTAAGACATGGTTGCTTCTTGATATGCTTGAGTATTAAAGTCTTCATGCCAAATTATAGACTATTTCTTTCAATCAAGTAAAAGTCCAAATGTCCATGCTACAAAGAAAAGAATATGATGAATATGTTAGGAAACATTCCACATCAAAAATTCTTTTTTTATCATTTACCTACTCGAGGACGAACAGTAATTAAGCTTGGGGATGCTGATACGTCTCCAATGTATCTATAATTTTTTATTGTTCCATGTCGTTATATTATCAATCTTGGATGTTTTACATACATTTTTCTAGCAACTTTATATCATTTTTGGGACTAATCTATTGACATAGTGTCCAGTGCCAATTGTTGTTTTTTGCTTTTTTTTTACTTTGCAAAATATCAATACCAAATGGAGTCCAAATGAAACAAAACTTTTTGGAGATTTTTTTTCTACCCAGAAGAGACCCAGAGAGCCCAAGAGGTTTACCAGAGGAGGCCCCTGGGGCCCACAAAACACCAGGGCGCGCCGGAAGCCCCAAGCGTGTCCTGGTGCCTTGTGGGGCCCACGGTGCCCTTTTCCACCGACCTATGGCTCTATAAATACCACAATATTCTATAAACCCTAGAGGAGTAGACGAAAAATTGTTTCAACCTCCACAAGTTCCAAAACCATGATATCCAATCTAGAGGCCTTTTCCAGCACTCCGCCGGAGAGGAACACGATCACGGAGGGGTTCATCATCCTCATTGGTGCTTCTCCGATGATGCGTGCGTAGTTTACCACAGACCTATGGGTCCGTAGGTAGTAGCTAGATGGCTTCTTCTCTCCTTTTGATCTTCAATACAATGTTCTCCTCGAAGTTCTTGGAGATCTATTTGATGTAACTCTTTTTTGCGGTGTGTTTGTTGGTATCCGATGAATTGTGAGTTTATGATCAGATCTATCCGTACATGATTATTATAGCCTCATTTTTTTCTTCGATGCTTCGGTTTCGTTCGGCCAACTTGGTTGATTTATTTTGCAATGGGAAGAGGTGCTTTGTAATGGGTTCGATGTTACGGTGCTCAATCTCAGTGACAAAAGAGACATGACACGCATGTATCGTTGCTATTAAGGATAACTAGATCGGGTCTATTCCTGCAATAATAGATCTTGTCTACATCATGTCATCATTCTTAAAGCATTACTCCGTTTCTCCATGAACTTAATACACTAGATGCATGCTAGATAGCGGTCGATGTGTGGAGCAATAGTATTAGATGCAGGCAGGAGACGGTCTACTAATCTTGGACGTGATGCCTATATACTGAAGGAAATATGCCCTAGAGGCAATAATAAAGTTATTATTTATTTCCTTATATCATGATAAATGTTTATTATTCATGCTAGAATTGTATTAACCGGAAACTTAGTACATGTGTGAATACATAGACAAACAGAGTGTCACTAGTATGCCTCTACTTGACTAGCTCATTGAATCAAAGATGGTTAGGTTTCCTAGCCATAGACATGAGTTGTCATTTGATTAACAGGATCACATCATTAGAGAATGATGTGATGGACTTGACCCATCCGTTAGCTTAGCACGATGATAGTTTAGTTTGTTGCTATTGCATTCTTCATGACTTATACATGTTCCTATGACTATGAGATTATGCAACTCCCAAGTACCGGAGGAACACTTTGTGTGCTACCAAATGTCACAACATAACTGGGTGATCATAAAGGTGCTCTACAGGTGCCTCCGATGGTACTTGTTGAGTTGGCATAGATCGAGATTAGGATTTGTCACTTCGATTGTCGGAGAGGTATCTCTAGGTCCTCTCGGTAATGCACATCACTATATGCCTTGCAAGCATTGTGACTAATGAGTTAGTTGCAGGATGATGCATTATGGAACGAGTAAAGATACTTGCCGGTAACGAGATTGAACTAGGTATAAGGATACCGACAATCGAATCTCGGGCAAGTAACATACCGATGACAAAGGGAACAATGTATGTTGTTATGCGGTTTGACCGATAAAGATCTTCATAGAATATGTAGGAACCAATATGAGCATCGAGGTTCAGCTCTTGGTTATTGACCAGAGACGAGTCTCGGTCATGTCTACATAGTTCTCGAACCCGTAGGGTCCGCACGCTTAAAGTTCGGTGATGATCGGTATTATGAGTTTATGTGTTTTGATGTACCGAAGGTAGTTCGGAGACCCAGATGTGATCACAGACATGACGAGGAGTCTTGAAATGATCGAGACGTAAAGATTGATATATTGGACGGCTATATTCGGACACCGGAAGTGTTCCGAATGATTTTAGAGAAAACCGAAGTGCTGGAGGGGTTACCGGAACCCCCCGGGGAAGTATTGGGCCTTAGTGGGCCTGAGGGGAGAGAGAGGGATGCAGCCCAGGAGGTGGCATGCCCCCTCCCATGGGGAGTCCAAATTGGACTAGGGGAAGGGGGCGCAGCCCCTCTTTCCCACTCCCTCTCCCTCACTTTCCTTCCCCCTTCCCTCTTCCTAGTTGGACTAGGAAAGGATGAATCCTCTTCCTAGTAGGAAGAGGATTCCTCCTCTCCTTGGGGCGCACCAAGGCTGGCCGGCCTCCCCCTTGCTCCTTTATATACGGGGGTGGGGGGCATCCAAAGACACACAAGTTGATTGTTCCAAGCCGTGTGCGGTACCCTCTCCACCATAATCCACCTCGATCATACCGTAGCAGTGCCTAGGCAAAGCCCTCCGTCGGTAGCAACATCATCACCGTCATCATGTCGTCATGCTGCCGGAACTCTCTCGTGAAGCTCTACTGGATCGGAATTCGTGGGACGTCATCGAGCTGAACGTGTGCTGAACTCGGAGGTGCCGTGCGTTCGGTACTTGGATCGGTCGGATCATGAAGACATACGACTACATCAACCGCGTTCTCATAACACTTCCGCTTACGGTCTACGAGGGTACATGGATGATACTGTCCCCTCTCGTTGCTATGCATCACCATGATCTTGCGTGTGCATAGGAATTTTTTTGAAATTTCTGTGTTACCCAAAGTGGCATCCGAGCCAGGTTTATGCGTAGATATGATATGCACAAGTAGAACACAGAAGAGTTGTGGGCGTGCGTATATACATATTGCTTGCCATCACTAGTTGATTCTTGATTCAGCAGCATTGTTGGATGAAGCGGCCCAGGCTGACATTACGTGTACGCTTACGCGAGACTGGTTCTACCGACATGCTTCGCACACAGGTGGCTAGTGTGTGTCTGTTTCTCTAGCTTTAGTTGAATCGGATTCAATGAACATGGTTCTTTTTGAAGATCAAAAAGCAATCACTATACCACGTTGTGGTTTTTGATGCGTAGGTAAGACCGGTTCTTGCTCAGCTCGTAGCAGCCACGTAAAATTTGCAACAACAAAGTAGAGGATGTCTAACTTGTTTTTGCAGGGCATGTTGTGATGTGATATGGTCAAGACATGATGCTAAATTTTATTGTTTGAGATGATCATGTTTTGTAACACAGTTATCGGCAACTGGCAAGAGCCATACAGTTGTCGCTTTATTGTATGAAATGCAATCGCCATGTAATTGCTTTACTTTATCACTAAGAGGTAGCGATAGTCGTGGAGGCAATAGTTGGTGTGACGACAACGATGCTTCGATGGAGATCAAGGTGTCAAGCCGGTGACGATGGTGATCATGACGGTGCTTTGGAGATGGAGATCACAGGCACAAGATGATGATGGCCATGTCATATCACTTATATTGATTGCATGTGATGTTTATCTTTTATGCATCTTATTTTGCTTATATCGACGGTAGCATTATAAGATGATCTCTCACTAAATTTCAAGGTATAAGTGTTCTCCCTGAGTATGTACTGTTGCGATAGTTCTTCGTGCTGAGACACCACGTGATGATCGGGTGTGATAAGCTCTACGTTCACATACAACGGGTGCAAGCCAGTTTTGCACACGTGGAATACTCGGGTTAAACTTGACGAGCCTAACATATGCAGATATGGCCTCAAAACACTGGAGACCGAAAGGTCGAGCCTGAATCATATAGTAGATATGATCAACATAGTGATGTTCACCATTGAAAAGTACTCCATCTCACGTGATAATTGGACATGGTTTAGTTGATATGGATCACGTGATCACTTAGATGATTAGAGGGATGTGTGTCTAAGTGACAGTTCTTAAGTAATATGACTAATTGAACTTTAAATTTATCATGAACTTAGTCCTGATAGTATTTGCATAACTATGTTGTAGATCAATAGCTCGCGATGTAGCTCCCCGTTTATTTTGATATGTTCCTAGAGAAAAACTTAGTTGAAACATGTTAGTAGCAATGATACGGATTGGATCCGTGATCTGAGGATTATCCTCATTGCTGCACAGAAGAATTATGTCCTTGATGCACCGCTAGGTGACAGACCGATTGCAGGAGTAGATGCAAATGTTATGAATGTTTGGCAAGCTCGATATGATGACTACTTGATAGTTTAGTGCACCATGCTTTACGTCTTAGAATTGGGGCTTCAAAGACATTTTGAACGCCACAAAGCATATGAGATGTTCCAAGAGTTGAAATTAGTATTTCAGACTCATGCCCATGTCGAAAGGTATGAGACCTTTGACAAGCACTTTGCCTACAAGATGGAGGAGAATAGCTCAGCTAGTGAGCATGTGCTCAGAATGTCTGAGTACTACAATCACTTGAATCAAGTGGGAGTTAATCTTCCAGATAAGATAGTGATTGACAGAGTTCTCTAGTCACTATCACCAAGTTACTGGAACTTCGTGATGAACTATAATATGCAAGGGATAACAAAAATGATTCCCAAGCTCTTCGTGATGCTAAAATCGACGAAGGTAGAAATCAAGAAAAGCATCAAGTGTTGATGGTTGACAAGACCACTAGTTTCAAGAAAAGGGCAAAGGGAAGAAGGGGAACTTCAAGAAGAACGGCAAGCAAGTTGCTACTCAAGTGAAGAAGCCCAAGTCTAGACCTAAGCATGAGACTAAGTGCTTCTACTGCAAAGGAACTGGTCACTGGAAGCAGAATTGCCCCTAGTATTTGGTGGATAAGAAGGATGGCAAAGTGAACAAAGGTATATTTGATATACATGTTATTGATGTGTACTTTACTAGTGTTTATAGCAACCCCTCGGTATTTGATACTAGTTCAGTTGCTGATATTAGTAACTCGAAACGGGAGTTGCAGAATTAACAGAGACTAGTTAAGGGTGAAGTGATGATGTGTGTTGGAAGTGGTTCCAAGATTGATATGATCATCATTGCACACTCCCTATTCTTTTGGGATTAGTGTTGAACCTAAATAAATGTTATTTGGTGTTTGCGTTAAGCATGAGTAAGATTTGATCATGTTTATTGCAATATGGTTATTCATTTAAAGTCAGAGAATAATTGTTGTTCTGTTTACATGAATAAAACCTTCAATGGTCATATACCCAAGGTGAATGGTTTATTGAATCTCGATCATAGTGATACACATATTCATAATGTTGAGGCCAAAAGATGCAAAGTTAATAATGATAGTGCAACTTATTTGTGGCACTGCTGTTTAGGTCATATTGGTGTAAAAGCGCATTAAGAAAATCCATGTTGATGGGCTTTTGGAATCACTTGATTATGAATCAGTTGATGCTTGCGAACCATGCCTCATGGGCAAGATGACTAAGACTCCGTTCTCCGGAACAATGGAGCGAGAAACAAACTTGTTGGAAATAATACATACTGATGTATGCACTCCGATGAGTGTTGAGGCTCGCGGCAGGTATCGTTATTTTCTGACCTTCACAGATGAGCTGAATAAGATATGGGTATATCTTCTTGATGAAACATAAATCTGAAATATTTGAAAAGTTCAAATAATTTCAGAGTGAAGTGGAAAATCATCGTAACAAGAAAATAAAGTTCTACGATCTGATCGTGGAGGAGAATATTTGAGTTACGAGTTTGATCTTCATTTGAAACAATGCGGAATAGTTTTGCAACTCATGCAACCTGAACACCATAGCATAATGGTGTGTCTGAACATCATAACCGTACTTTGTTAGATATGGTGCAATCTATGATGTCTCTTACCGATTTACCACTAACGTTTTGGGGTTATGCATTAGAGACAGCTACATTCACGTTAAATAGGGCAACATCTAAATCCGTTGAGACGACGCCATATGAAATGTGGTTTGGCAAGAAACCAAAGTTGTCGTTTCTTAAAGTTTGGGGTTGCGATGCTTATGTGAAAAAGTTTCATCCTGATAAGCTCAAACCCAAATCGGAGAAATGTGTCTTCATAGGATACCCAAAGGAGATAGTTGGGTACACCTTCTATCACGGATCCGAAGGCAAGACATTCGTTGCTATGAATGGATCCTTTCTAGAGAAGGAATTTCTCTCGAAAGAAGTGAGTGGGAGGAAAGTATAACTTGATGAGGTAACTATACCTACTCCCTTATTGGAAAGTAGTTCATCACAGAAATCTGTTCCTGTGACTCCTACACCAATTAGTGAGGAAGCTAATGATGATGATCATGTAACTTCAGATCAAGTTACTATCGAACCTCGTAGATCAACCAAAGTGAGATCCGCACCAGAGTGGTACGGTAATCCTATTCTAGATGTCATGTTACTTGATCATGACGAACCTACGAACTATGAGGAAGCGATGATGAGCCCAGATTCCGTGAAATGACTTGAGGCCATGAAATCTGAGATGGGATCCATGTATGAGAACAAAGTATGGACTTTGATTGACTTGCCTGCTGATCGATGAGTCATTAAGAATAAATGGATCTTCAAGAGGAAGACGGATGCTGATAGTAGTGTTACTATCTACAAAGCTCGAATTGTCACAAAATGTTTTCGATAAGTTCAAGGTATTGACTACAATGAGATTTTCTCACTCGTATCGGTACTTAAAAGTCTGTCTGAATCATGTTAGCAGTTGCCGCATTTTATGAAATCTGGCAAATGGATGTCAAAATTTTATTCCTTCATGGATTTCTTAAAGAAGAGTTGTATATGATGCAACTAGAAGGTTTTGTCGATCCTAAAGGTGCTAACAATGTGAGCAAGCTCCAGTGATCCATCTATGGACTGGTGCAAGCATCTCGGAGTTGGAATATATGCTTTGATAAAGTGATCAAAGCATATGGTTTTATACAGACTTGTAGTGAAGCCTGTATTTACAAGAAAGTGAGTGGGAGCACTACAGCTTTCCTGATAAGTATATGTGAATGACATACTGTTGATCGGAAATAATGTAGAATTTTCTAGAAAGCATAAAGGAGTGTTTGAAAAGAATTTTTTCAAAGAAAGACCTCGATGAAGCTGCTTACACATTGAGCATCAAGACCTATAGAGATAGATCAAGACGCTTGATAAGTTTTTTCGAAGAGTACATACCTTGCCAAGATTTTCAAGTAGTTCAAAATGGAACAGTCAAAGAAGGAGTTATTGCCTGTGTTGCAAGGTGTGAAGTTGAGTAAAGACTCAATACCCGACCACAGTAGAAAATAGAAAGAGAATGAAAAGTCATTCCCTATGCCTCGGTCATAGGTTCTACAAAGTATGCTATGCTGTGTACCAGACCTATTGTGTACCTCACCATAAGTTTGGCAAGAGGGTACAATAGTGATCCTGGAGTGGATGACTGGACAGCGATAAAAAATATCCTTAGTGGAATAAGGAAATATTTCTCAGTTATGGAGGTGACAAAGAGTTCGTCGTAAAGAGTTACGTCGATGCAAGCTTTGACACCGATCTGGATGACTCTAAGTCTCGATCTAGAAACATATTGAAAGTGGGAGCAATTAGCTAGAGTAGCTCCGTGCAAAGCATTGTAGACATAGAAAATTTTCAAAATACATACGGCTCTGAATGTGGCAGACCCATTGACTACATTTCTCTCATAAGCAAAACATGATCACTCTCTGAGTGTTAATCACATAGCGATGTGAACTAGATTATTAACTCTAGTAAACCCTTTGGGTGTTAGTCACATGGAGATGTGAACTAATCACATAAAGATGTGAACTATTGCTGTTAAATCACATGACGGTGTGAACTAGATTATTGACTCTAATGCAAGTGGGAGACTAAAGAAATATACCCTAGTGGAAATAATAAAGTTATTATTTATTTCCTTATATCATGATAAATGTTATTATTCATGCTATAATTGTATTAACCAGAAACTTAGTACATGTGTGAATACATAGACAAATAGAGTGTCACTAGTATGACTCTACTTGACTATCTCGTTGAATCAAAGATGGTTAAGTTTCCTAGACATAGACATGAGTTGTCATTTGACTAACGGGGTCACATCATTAGAGAATGATGTGATTGACTTGACCCATCCGTTAGCTTAGCACGACGATCGTTTAGTTTGTTGTTATTGCTTTCTTCATGACTTATACATGTTCCTATGACTATGAGATTATGCAACTCCCGACTACCGGAGGAACACTTTGTGTGTTACCAAATGTCACAATGTAACTGGGTGATCATAAAGGTGTTTTACAGGTGTCTCCGATGGTACTTGTTGAGTTGGCATAGATCGAGATTAGGATTTGTCACTCCGATTGTTGGGGAGGTATCTCTAGGCCCTCTCGGTAATGCACATCACTTAAGCCTTGCAAGCATTGCAACTAATAAGTTAGTTGCGGGATGATGTATTACGGAACGAGTAAAGAGACTTGCCGGTAACGAGATTGAACTAGGTATAAGGATACCGACGATCGAATCTCGGGCAAGTAACATACCGATGACAAAGGGAACAACGTATGTTGTTATGCGGTTTGACCGATAAAGATCTTCGCAGAATATGTAGGAACCAATATGAGCATCAAGGTTCCGCTATTGGTTATTGACCAGAGACGAGTCTCTGTCATATCTACATATTTCTCGAACCCGTAGGGTCCGCACGCTTAAAGTTTGGTGACGGTCGGTATTATGAGTTTATGTGTTTTGATGTACCGAAGGTAGTTCGAGAGTCCCGGATGTGATCGCGGACATGACGAGGAGTCTCAAAATGGTCGAGAAGTAAAGATTGATATATTGGACAGTTATATTCAGACACCGGAAGTGTTCCAGGTGATTTCAGAGAAAACTGGAGTGCCGGAGGGGTTACCGGAACCCCCCGAGGAAGTATTGGGCCTTAGTGGGCGTGAGGGGAGAGTGAGGGCTGCAGCCCAGGAGGTGGCATGCCCCCTCCTATGGGGAGTCCTAATTGCACTAGGGGAAGGGGGCGCGCCCCCTCTTTCCCTCTCCCTCTCCCTCACTTTCCTTCCCCCTTCCCTCTTCCTAGTTGGACTATGAGGGAGTCCTGGATTAGGGGTCTCCAGACAGCCGGACTATATCCTTTGGCCGGACTGTTGGGCTATGAAGATACAAGATTGAAGACTTCGTCTCGTGTCCGGATGGGACTCTACTTGGCGTGGAAGGCAAGCTAGGCAATACGGATATGTATATCTCCTCCTTTGTAACCGATCTTGTGTAACCCTAGCCCCCTCCGGTGTCTATATAAACCGGAGGGTTTTAGTCCGTAGGACGACATACAATCATACCATAGGCTAGCTTCTAGGGTTTAGCCTCTCTGATCTCGTGGTAGATCAACTCTTGTAATACTCAAATCATCAAGAACAATCAAGCAGGACGTAGGGTATTACCTCCATCAAGAGGGCCCGAACCTGGGTAAACATCGTGTCCCCTGCCTCCTGTTACCATCCGCCTTAGACGCACAGTTCGGGACCCCCTACCCGAGATCCGCCGGTTTTGACACCGGCATTGGTGCTTTCATTGAGAGTTCCACTGTGTCATCATCATAAGGAGGATGGCTCGCCTCGTTGTCAAGGACAACATCGCCTCTGGGGGAGCCCTGGCTGTAGGCCAAACTCTCCGACTAGGCGGCTTCGTCATGACCGCCCGCTCGGCCGCTGCGCCGACGATGACTCTCGGGTCATCGAAAATAGCCTCCACATCGGCTCGAAATTTGCCGAGCAGATGGATCCAATGGAGCTCTCCTCTTTGAACGAGCTCTTGGATCGCATCGCCGCTCTGGGAGTCACTACGGACTACGATCGGATCGGGCTTAAACCCGACCAAAGGGAGATTAACTCTCCGCCGGTCACCCATCAGATAGCGGTGGTGGAGGAGCAATGCGGCGATTCTCCCTCTATCCTGAGGACGAACTATGTCCGGATTCCCGAGCTCCCCGAGCCGGATACTCGCTCACGGGAGGACACCGCCCTAACCCTGAATCCAGAATCAGGCCGCATACCAAACCCACAGGGCAACATCCCGGAGCCCGAACTTCCAAGATCAGAAACTCCCCTACCCCGGGATCACAGATTGGGTCAAGGTCTGGACTTAAATCCACCCACCCACCCAGATACAAACGATCTTTCCCACATTAGGCAAGCGCCCCAAGAGACAGTACATCACTATTGGGCCAGATTCCTCCTTGTAATGAACAAGGTCAAGGACTGTCGCGAGGAAGACGCAATTTCGTTCTTTTGCAACAATTGCACGGACAAGGGAGTCCTCAACGCCATAAGTCGCCATGACATAGCACACTTTGTTGACTTGGCGGACATAGTACGGAAATACTGTGCGATGGAAAGTGCCTGGAAAACCCAAATGCAATTTTGGGATAATCTGGCTCTAACAAAACCCCCCGGTCCGGACTAAAAGGGTGCACTCTCATAAGTCGCCCGACTCAATTACAAAGAAGCAAAAGCCCACTACAGGGCATGGAACTGTATTGGAGGGATGGATTGACAGGCCCTGCAAAATCCATGGTACAGCAGATACCATATCAACACACAGTCTTAGAGCATGTTGGGTACTCCGGCAGGTCGCCAAAAGCGGTGAGGATCACCTAACCAAAATACCTCAAAGCACCTTCCCATGGATAAAAATACAGTATTAACGGTCTTCGAGACCTTCGCCTCAAATAATAGGCGTAAGCGAGCACTCCGCAGCCTTGCCGAAGTCTGCCACGTGGCAGCAATAAATCCATGGAGCGACACGGCTATCACCTTCAATGCCAGTGATGAACCCAAATTCCGAACAGCCCGAGCACCAGCTGCTTTGGTCCTCAGTCCAATTGTGGACGGCTTTCGGCCTAAGTTGCTCATGGACGGTGGTAGTGGATTAAACCTCATTTATGAGGAAACTCTCGAAAAAATGGAAATAGAGAGGAACCGTATTGAGCAAAGTAGTACGACCTTCCGAGGAATCATCCCTAGTCGGGAGGCACGTTGAGCTGGGAAAATCACACTTGATGTGGTATTCGGCACTCCGGAGAATTACAGGTCCGAAGAGATTACATTCCAAGTGGCCCCATTCAGTAGCGGATACCACGCCCTTCTAGGGTGGGAGGCATTCATGATTTTTCAAGCCATACCCCATTACGGGTACATGAAGCTCAAAATACCCGGACCCAATGGAATCATCACTCTAGTTAGTGATCCGGACATAGCACTCCACGCCGAAGACAAAACAGCCGCACTAGCCCTCGAGGCATTATCCGAAGCCCTTGTGGCGGAGGAGTTAACCGCGCTGCGCTCCACGGTGGACAGGGACGACGTGATACTAGACAAAAGATCCAAGTCCACCTCCTTTAAACCAGCGGACGAAATAGTCAAATTCCAAGTCCATCCAACGGACCCTACAAAAACAGCATCCATCGGGGCACAGTTAGACCCCGCTGTAGACGCCGCACTACGGGAGTTTCTGCGCGATAATTGGGATATATTCGCCTGACATCCTTCAGACATGCCAGGAATCCCACGCAGATTAGCCGAGCATAGCCTTAATATTCTAAAAGGATTCAAGCCAGTCAAGCAGACTCTTCGGCGTTTCTCTGAACCTAAGCGACAAGCCATGGGAGAGGAGCTGGCCAAGCTACTGGAGGCCGGATTTATTAAAGAAATAAAACATCCGGATTGGCTAGCAAACCTGGTGATGGTACCAAAGAAGGACAAATCCTGGTGCCTATGTGTCGACTTCAAAGACCTTAATAAGGCTTGCCCAAAGGATCCTTTCCCACTCCCTCGCATCGATCAAATCATTGACGCTACCGCAGGACATGAATCATTGTGCTTCCTCGACGCATACTCCGGTTACCACCAGATTAAGATGGCGGAGTATAATCAAGCCACAACAACATTTATCACGCCATACGGCCCCTTCTGTTTTAACACGATGCCCTTTCAGGCTAAAAAACGCCGGCGCAACATATCAGCGCATGATCCAGACATGTCTGGAAAAGCAGATCGCCAAGACTGTGGAGGCATATGTAGACGATGTGGTCATTAAAACCAGACATGCCGACTCTTTAATAGACGACTTGAGGCTCATGTTCACCAATCTCCGAACATACGACATTAAGCTCAATCTGGAAATATGCGTTTTTGGCGTTCCCGCCGGAAAGCTCCTGGGCTTCATCGTCTCCAGTAGAGGAATTGAAGCAAATGCGGCTAAAATCCGAGCTCTGTCGCAGTTGGCTATCCCAACTGACCTCAAGAAAATCCAGAAATTAACTGGATGTGTGGCGGCTCTAAGCTGCTTTATCTCCCGACTAGGAGAAAAGGCACTTCCCCTTTATCACCTTCTTCAGCGCACCGAACACTTCGAGTTGATGGACGCAGCCACGGCCGGACTAGAAGAAATAAAAGCCATCCTAGCCACCAACCCAATCTTGGCCGCGCCAACTGTTGGCGAACCAATGCTATTATATACAGCGGCAACTCACCAAGTTGTAAGCGCAGTGCTCGTCGTCGAACGAGAGATGGATGTACCTAAATTCCCACTTCAAAAGTCGGTATATTATGTATGCACCATCCTCACTCCATGCAAATCACGGTACCCACATTACCAAAAGATAGCATACGCGGTATTTATGTCATCCCGGAAATTACGATACTACTTTCAAGAGTGTTCGATTACGGTGGCCTCCGAAGTACCACTCAATGACATAATAAACAACCGCGAGGCCACGGGCAGGATTGCCAAATGGGCTATCGAGCTCCTCCCGTTTGACATAACATATAAGCCACGACGAGCCATTAAGTCGCAAGTACTAGCCGATTTCGTAGCCGAATGGACAGAAGCCGAACTCCCTAAAGAGTATGGCGCATACTCCAATTGGATCATGCACTTCGACGGCTCTAAACTGCTGGTTGGTCTGGGGGCTGGTGTCGTCCTGACGTCCCCCACCGGAGATACGGTGCAATATGTGCTCCAAATACTATATACATACTCCAATAACGCAACCGAATACGAGGCCCTATTACATGGTCTCCGAATGGCAGTCTCCATGGGAATCCAATGCCTAGAGGTGCGTGGGGACTCGAACCTCACAATATCCCAAATAAATGGAGACTTCGATGCCAAGGATCCAAAAATGGCGGCATATCGCAACGCCGTCCTCAAAATGTCAGCTTGGTTCGAGGGGCTTGAATTCCACCATGTGGCTCGGGAAAACAACTAGGCGGCGGACATCCTCGCCCGTATCGGCGCTAAACGTGAACCTGTCCCACCAAACATCTTCCTGGAAAGACTATTTAAACCATCCGTGGTATGGGAAGGGGACACCGGCAAAAATAGTCCGGACCCGGCCACAACCCCAGATACCGAACAATCCGACACAATCGGAGGCTCTGCCACCGAAATAACACCTTCAGCCCACGTGATAATGGCCGTCATCGCCCCGTGCACAGAACCATTCCTGGCCTACCTAACTAGACAGGAATTACCCGAGGACCAAAATGAGGCACGCTGCATAGTGCGGCGATCTAAAGCCTACCAGGTCCACGAGGGAGAGGTTTATAAGAAAAGCACAATCAGAGTCCTTCAGAGGTGCATCTCCAAAGAGGAAGGGCGGAAGCTTTTGGCAGAAATCCATGCCGGACTCGGCGGCCACCACGCCGCAGCCCGGGCCCTTGTAAGCAAGGCCTTCCGTACAGGTTTTTATTGGCCGACGGCCCAGGCAGACGCACAACATCTAGTACAACACTGTTTTGGTTGCCAGCTTTTTGCAAACCAAAGCCACATGCCACCTACCGCCCTGCAAACTATCCCCATTACTTGGCCCTTCATGGTCTCGGGGCTTGATATGGTCGGAACCCTCAAAGGGGGAACCCATAAGAAAAAATACTTACTGGTCATGGTGGATAAATTCACCAAATGGATAGAAGCCAAACCTGTCAAAACGGCTGAATTCGGACAGGTGATAGACTTCATATCCAGGCTTGTACACCATTATGGCGTCCCCCACAGCATCATCACTGACAACGGCACGAACTTTTCAGCCTACGAGGTGAAACTTTGGTGCAACAACATGGGCATCAAGCTCGATTATGCTTCTGTCTATCATCCACAAACTAACTATAAAGTCGAACGAGCGAATGGTCTTATCATGAGCGGCATTAAACCAAGATTAGTCCGATCCTTAAAGGAATCAGACACTCATTTGGTAGAGGAGCTCGACTCCGTACTATGGGGGCTGCGGACCACGCCGAATCGCACTACCGGATACACACCGTTTTTATGGTGTACGGCGCTGAGGCGGTGCTGCCTTGCGACATAATTCATGACTCACCTCGAGTGCACATGTATGAAGAAAGAGAGACCAAGCTCGATCGGCAGGACAGTTTGGATGCCCTGGAGGAGGCGCGCGACATGGAAAAAGCCTGTTCTGCATTCTATCAGCAATAGGCTTGAAGGTATCAAAGCAGAGAAGTGCAGGCCAAAACCTATAACGTTGGCAAACTAGTTCTACGCCTGCCGGAGAAGAAAAAGAACAAGCTCAAGCCCAAATGGGAAGGTACCTTCATTATTGACCAGGTTCTGACCGGTGAAGCGTACCGTCTGCGGGATGCATCGTATAATCAACTCGAGCCAAACCCATGGAACGTAGCCAGACTACGAAGATTCTACGCCTAGCACTGGACTCTATGTTCATCTCCTTACCTCCATCAATTTTTTGCACATCTGTTTTTTCTCTCTTTCTCTTTTTTCTCTTCAAGGCCCTAAAGGGCTACACTTGTGTCTTGGTTACAGAATCTTGACGCGCTAACCGCGCTCAATATACCTAGGGGCTTCTTATACAGAAGCTTAATCTAATTACCTTTCCGGGCTTTATGCCCCGCACATGTGTTATTCTTCCGCATGTACATTTTTTCGCCATTATATGCATAGATATGACTTAAGTTTTGGCCAAGCTGGGTTGCCTGGCTCTTGTATTTATGCCATACGTTCTCGTTAATTTGGCTAGGGAATAAGGGGAGCACCTCTACGATTGTTACTGCCGGGTCAGCCAGATGTGTACCACAGACTGGGTGAAGCCGAAAGCTAGCGTTCTTAAGGGAAATTCGGTCGGTGAATAAAAGATGACATTCATTTAAATTACTACATGCCCCCAGATGTTTTTAGCCCGCGTCTCGCAGTTCGGACATGCACATTAGGGCATGCGTACCCAGGAAAGGAACCCCTAACAGAACTATTCTCCCTGGAAGATGTTTCTTACTATCCATGTAGTATAACATAGCTAGTTGGGTACTTGTCTGTTCATGCACTTATGACTCCTACGCCTGGTTTCCACGCATACCCCGGTTTTTACATAACCGAGTGGGTATTCGGATACACTCCAGACTATCGGGTCCAGAGGTCGAAGAGAAAAGGTCCGCCATGACAAATGATTTACAATCCAGCTAGGGACATTACATATGTCACTTGAAGTACACAGTCACTAAGACTGATTAAATTCTTCTTCTATACCATCCAACAGGCTATCTAGCCTACAATCCTGTTGCGAGTACTTTGCGGCTAATTCTACTGGTCATACACTAAACTCACAGGGATCTCTTTCCCATCGAGCCCCACAGGTCCGACCTCGGCCATGTGGTTTGGGTCTGCCTTGGTATATCGTGTCTTCACCATAGCCCAGGCTTCCCTTGCACCTTGTCGGCAGGCTGATATCTTCCATAATTGGAAGCGCCGCCGCGCTCCCTTGAGCTTCTCTATAAGCTCCCCCATGCCTCCCGGCGGGGACGCGGATGGCCACAAGGCTTGGGCAATACCCTGCATCACCTGCCGAACTTGTTCGTGCAGTTGTGAGAGCTCTGGTAGAAGATCACCCGAAGACCCGGGCATCTCCTCCGCGGGACGACCCGTCAGCATACCTGCAGACATAACGCTGTTAGCAAACTTCTTTGCCGAACTCCTTTAAAAAGTTCGTTCAAGCACTTACTAAAAATGTCGCGCCGAAGCCGTTTATTCTCCTTCACGGAGTCCGCAAGCTGGGCTCGGACATCCTTCAGTTCCATGCCCAACCATATATTGGCGTCTTGGAGATCATTTTTCTCCTGCCTGACTCGCATCAGCACGCGCTCGCCAGCATTTCGCCGACAATCATCACGTGCCGTATCCGCCTCCACGGCCTCCGGATTCACTCCGGAGCCACCTGCAACATCTATTGTTAGGTGTGCATACATGTCGCATACTACCTGGTACCCATATTCTTTGCAATAGACAAAAGAGTTACCAGGGGGACCCTTTTTGGACTCCTTCAATGCGGCAACAGCGCCTTCCTGCTGGGCCTTGCACTCGTCCAGCTCTTGAGACAATTGGGAATTCTTCTCTGTAAGAACCTGCATAGATAATGATCCTTAAATCAGTTGCGTCAACTGTTTCAAGTCTCAGGGGCTGCTGATACATATAATTGTCAGATTTTCTTACTCGTATATCCCTTACATACTGGTTCGCGGCTCTAGCTAGACCATTTTGAGCAGCACAGATGTACGCGTCTACGGAATTGAAGGCATCAAATGCCTCTGGCGAGAAACAAGCGTCACGGAGTACGGCCCGGCGACGCCTGTGATTCATGGCGCTCTCCACTTTTGAATTTCTAGCGGATAGTCCATCCGCATCCTCTGTAGGAGGAGCATCCGGCGTCCTCCCCATGTTGGCTTCCACCTCTATGTCCGGCCCTGGAGCCCGACTGGTGGAGGCGTGATCGGCAGCCTCTCCGGATATTGTCCGGTGAGCGTTTTTTCTATTAAAGAAACATGGACGTCATTACATTCTGGGAAAGACGACAACCACGGAGCGAGGTTTTGTGTCATACCTCTGCGTCAGCGTCTCCGTCCTGACCGCCTTCCTTTTTGGCCTACCGGGCCTCGGTGCCTCTTGTTGGCGAGTTGCTGTGGGTTCAGCACGCTGTTCCGAATGCCTTCCCTGTAAAACTCCATATGTGTACAGTAGGTGAAGTGTATAAAAGGTGATCCTATTTTTGGAGTTGGGATTTTGGTTTTTCTTACATGCGACGCAGGGTCAGCCGTTATGGCCACCATGGCGTCATCATAGCTCAATTGATAGAATTGCTTGTCTATCAGCTCCACGGATATGCCCAGATCCTCTTCGAGTCCGGGACCGAGGGCCTGACCAGGGTGCTCTGGTTGTGGAGGTGGGTTGTTGACCTCCCTTACGACTTTTCGCAGTTCCTGTCGTAAAGTGGCAAGGTAAGTACCTATGACAAAGAATGCGGGAGGAATGGGAGTAAAGAGGTACAACTCACCCAGCTTGGAGGGTTGTACATGGAGAATCCATCCCGTGGCTTGGTACGGATGAACTCCTCTTCCTTTCCCTTGAACAACTCGGACAGAATTTTTGCTAAAGCGGCAGTGGAGGCCGGTCCCTTACGCCTGCAGCGGGTGGCATCATCTTCCCCGTTAAAACACCACAGGAGTCCGCCCACTTGATAAAGTGACCCCTTCTGTGTGTGGGGCACAAGACAAAATAACCTTTTCCACAGCTCAAAATGAGCCTCGCAGCCCATAAATAGCTCGCAAAGGGCAACGTAGCCGGCGATGTGTAATATGGAAACAGGGGTGAAATTATGCAGTTGGAGGCCGTAAAAGTCCAGGAGCCTGCGGAGGAACGGATGAATTGGAAGTCCGAGTTCCCTTAGTAAGTAAGGGACAAGGCACAACCGCTCCCCCTTAGAGGGGCTGGGGAAGCTCTTCGCTTGCTCCCCGCAATTATAGTTGGCAAGCCCGGCTCGGACGGGGACCATATACGCCGGAGGGAGAAATCCCTGATTCTGCAGCTCTACTAATCGACTGTGCGGGACGGAACACCTCTCCCAATCACCGGGCTTAGGGCTACGGGGGCAGGAGGAGGAGCTGTGGTGGTCAGCCATGTTGGAATGGATTTTTCCGAGCGCGCTGCAATGGATTCTTGCTGTGGGAGGATGGTGTGGATTGGATCTCAGAATCCCCATCCCTTTAATAGGAAATTTATTTACCTGGCTAGGGGGCGAATGTAAAAACGCCCTGGCTCCTCGCATTCGCTTGACGCATGGAAGATGGCCCCTATTGGGCACAGAAGCCAAGAAGTACAACATTTATGGGAGCCGGACACTACTTAATAGATATTCAAGATTTGGAGAAGAACCTGCCGTGCAATGCCGAAGACAATACTGCACTCCGGAATCATTGTCATTGAAGCTTGGTTTAGGGGCTACTGAGGGAGTCCTGGATTAGGGGGTCTCCAGACAGCTGGACTATATCCTTTGGCCAGACTGTTGGGCTATGAAGATACAAGATTGAAGACTTCGTCGCGTGTCCGGATGGGACTCTACTTGGCGTGGAAGGCAAGCTAGGAAATACGGATATGTATATCTCCTCCTTTGTAACCGACCTTGTGTAACCCTAGCCCCCTCTGGTGTCTATATAAACCGGAGGGTTTTAGTCCGTAGGATGACATACAATCATACCATAGGCTAGCTTCTAGGGTTTAGCCTCTCTGATCTCGTGGTAGATCAACTCTTGTAATACTCAAATCATAAAGAACAATCAAGCAGGACGTAGGGTATTAGTTCCATCAAGAGGGCCCGAACCTGGGTAAACATCATGTCCCCTGCCTCCGGTTACCATCTGCCTTAGACGCACAGTTCGGGACCCCCTACCCGAGATCCGCCAGTTTTGACATCGAAAGACTAGGAAAGGATGAATCATCTTCCTAGTAGGAAGAGGATTCCTCCTCTCCTTGGGGCGCACCAAGGCTGGCCGGCCTCCCCCTTGCTCCTTTATATATGGAGGCGGGGGGCACCCAAAGACACACAAGTTGATTGTTCCAAGCTGTGTGCGGTGCCCCCCTCCACCATAATCCACCTCGATCATATCATAGCAGTGCTTAGGCGAAGCCTTGCGTCGGTAGCAACATCATCACCGTCATCACGCCGTCGTGCTGACGTAACTCTCCCGTGAAGCTCTGCTGGATCGGAGTTCGTGGGACGTCATCGAGCTGAACGTGTGCTGAACTCAGAGGTGCCGTGTTTTTGGTACTTGGATCGGTCGGATCGTGAAGACGTACGACTACATCAACCGGGTTCTCATAATGCTTCCGCTTATGGTCTATGATGGTACGTGGACGATACTCCCCCCTCTCGTTGCAATGCATCACCATGATCTTGCGTGTGCATAGGAAATTTTTTGAAATTACTATGTTACCCAACATATACATGATCACTGTCTTGGATATCGTCATAATTATTTGCTCTTCTATCAATTGTCCTACAGTAATTTGTTTTCCCACCATATGCTATTTTCTCGAGAGAAGCCACTAGTGAAATCTACGGCCCTGGGTCTATTTCCAATCATATATTTTCAGATTTGTTTTGCCAAAAATCGAAAAACACTTCGCTATGTTTTATTTGCCTTTATTTATTTGCATCTATGAATCTCACTACAAAAAAAGACACATCCATGACATTTTGGGTCAAAAAAATAATTTATGTCATACTTATGACACTTCTATGACGATAATTGTGACATAACACGGTATCATCATAGATGTGGTGGGATCTTACTTCTATGACAAAAAATCATGACAGAAAATGGGATTTTCGTCCTGGGCGGGCCGGAGACGCAGCTGCATGACATTCCTTGGGCCGTCCATGACGGAAAAAACCGTGGTAGAAGCCAGGGCGCGGAAAATATCGGGGAGTCCCCGGTTACGGTGGGTGGTCGGGGGCCGAGCGGTGCGCGTTTCTCTCGTACGTACGCGCGTGTGTGCGAGGCGTTGGGCTCTAACTTAAGCCGAGCGAGGCGTTGGGCTCTAACTGAACCCGAGCAATTGCACTACAGGCTACACGTTACTGAACCCGAGCAATCGATCGATGGCTATTAACTAAACCCGATTGGGCGATTCCTTCACTACTGCTGCTAACTGAAGCCAATCGATGCTGCCTCTGGATGAACAATGAGCATTCCGGGGGGGTTTGGATGAACAGTCCCCGTGGGGGTGGATGAACATGACCCCGTGGAGTTGCCTCTGGATCAACAGTACCCCGATCGATCGAGCCGGTTGGGGCTGGATGACTAGGACCCCGTGGAGGGAAGGATCAACAGGACCATCCCGTGGAGGGCAGGATGAACAGTAGACGGTGGAGGGCAGGACGAACAGTAGCCCGTGGAGGGGTGGTTGAATAGGAGCCCGTGGAGAGGGCTGGTTGAACAGTAGCCGGTGGAGTAGCGCTTGGTGGAGGCTGGATAAACAGGAGCCCGTGGATGAACAGTCGCATGTGGAGGCTGGAGGAGGTCGACGGTGGATGAACAGTAGCCCGTGGAGGCTGGAGGGGGTCGACGGTGGAGATGAACAATATCTCGTGGAGTCCTGTTTTGCGGTACGCCACACCCCTCCCGATGAACAGGACCCCTGTTTCGACCTTAGCGCTCCAACACAAGTCAGTTTCCTCCATTTTGCGGTACGCCACACCCCTCCCAATCAACAGGACCCCCATTTCGACCATAAGAGGTCCGTTTCCTCCGTTTTGCGGTACGCCAGACCCCTCCCGATGAACAGGATCCCGTTTCGAACGTGGCCGGTCGAACACAAGGCCGTTTCCTCCTTTCTGCAGTACGCCAGGCCTCGTTTCCATCGGCTGTTCCGTCCAAGCTCTCCCGATGAACACGACGACACATTCCATTCCGACCCAGCCGGTTTGCTCCCCATGAACACGACAGCGACGTTGTTTCTCCGTTCCGACCCAGCCATGTACACGAGACCTGGCCGTACGTATGCGCGAGTAGGCATTCGAGACCCTACCCGTATGTATGTACGTGGCCGTATTTTCTTTCTTACACACTGGCCGCTATACGTACGTGTACATGCTATGTGCGTGCCTCTACTACGACACGTGCGCGCCTATACATCGACCAGTATGTACGTACACGTTCGCGACTAGAATGACAATGCTACGTACGCTTTGACCAGGTGGGTCTCGACTGTCAGGCACTTCCTTGTGTGCGAAGATGTAGCCGATGGGTCCCAGCAGTCAGGGGGGCGAATCGTTTTTTTTGCCCGGACCCACTTCCTTGCATGCGAAGATGTAGCTGGTGGGTCCCAGCAGTCAGGGGAAATGTTGCGCGTAATAAGGAGGCACTTCCTTGCTGCGGCCGTGGACCCAGCTGTCAGCCTCTCCACGTACAGTCCACGTCTGATGGAAGCCGTTCCTTGACCACGTTGACCACGCCGCTCCGAGAGCACCAAGGCGGTGGACGACGGCGAGGCATAGGAAAGGGACGACCTGGATCCGTGGAAGACACGGCAGTGGATGCCCACACGTAGAGGAGTACAAGGGTTCACTGGTTCGCTGCGGTGTGAGGCTGCCGTCGCCGCAGAATAACAGGGGGTGTGGGTGAGTAGAGGGATGGCCTGGCCAGCAGTGGGAGTAGTAGGGGGCAGTGAGGCCTCCGCCGCATCGCGGCCGGCCACGGGAGGCAGGAGCATGAGGCACGACTGGCGCTGGTTTGGGCGGCTGGAGCAAGAAGACCAGAGGTTGAAGAAGCACTACGGCCAATGGATTGACACCGTACGGTCACTGGAGCTGGAATCATTCATATTGACTAAGTTGACAAAGCACTCCGTCCCCGTCAACTTAGTAGGCCCACAAGTCAACCTCCCACCAAGGTGGGTCCCAACTAACTGGGGGTATTCATTTTTTTGTGCGTAATAAGGAGGCACTTCCGGTGGGTCCGAGCTGACAGCAGGGGGGACGTTTTTTCGCGAAATACGGTGGCCTATCCGATCGGTCCCAGCAGTCAGGGGGAAAAGTTTTTCCACCAAATATGGTGGCCCGTCGTGGGTCCTTGCTGTTAGGTGGAGGAATAATTATTTTCCGCATAATAAGGAGGCACTTCCTTGCGCCTGTCGTGGACCCAGCGTCAGCCTCTCCACGACAGTACTCTTCCGATGGAAGTTGTTCCTTGACCACGTTGATCACGCCATGTTGAGAGCACTAGGGCGGTGGACGACGGCGAGGCCTAGGAAGGGGACGACGCGAGCCGGGGAAGACGCGGGAGTGGATGCCCACGCGGAGAGGAGTACGAGGGTTCACTGGTTCGGCTGCGGTGTGAGGCTGCCGTCGCCGCAGAATAATAGGGGATGTGGCTGAGTAGAGGGATGCCCTGGCCAGTGGTGGGAGTAGTAGGGGGCGGTGAGGCCTGAACGGGAGGCGAGAGAAGGCGGTCCCGCCGGCGCTAGATTTGGCGGCTGGAGCAAGAAGATCAGAGATTGAAGAAACACGATGGCCGTTGGACTGACATCCAACGGTTACGTCTGCTAGAATCATTTGTTGACGTATATAATAACTAAAAAATCTTGCACACGTGTCAACTTAATAGGCCCATAATTCAGACCATTCCCTCTTTTTTTAATAATTTATATATAGCTCATTGCGACTTCTTATGAAATTTATTGCAGTCCATTTTTTTGGTTGGCCAGGGCCAATTTCGCATATTTCTATGGGTTCCAAACTATTTTTAATACTGAAATGTCGAGCCAGATTTAAAGTACTTTGAAAATATATTTAAATTAGGTTAATGCCCAGTGAGATAGGAATCTGAAAATGTGAAAAAAATCAGAAATTATAAAGTAATTGCCAATTTGTCATCTGTTTTTATATTTACAACCAATTTCATATTACTTTCAAGATTTGCGGGCGTCTTGAAAGAGTTGCAGCCCATCAGGGCGTAGAGAAATAAGTAGGCCTGGATTGGGTATTCTTTAGAAAAAATAAATTGGGCTCATTTTCACAAAGAAAAAAATAGCTGGGCTGGTCACATGGTGAACATAAAATATAAACCTGGGCTAGACGGGCCACAGCCCAGTTCAAACCCTGCTCCGTCTCAACAATAACAAAAAAATATTGCTCGAGCTGCTACGTCCCAGGTGTCAGCCGATCTTGTGCTGTTCTCTTGTCTATTGACTATATACGCTCACAATGTCGTGAGTCCCAGATGTCAGGAAAACACTAGAAGGAAGCATTTTATTTTTCCACACACTGACATGGTGGGCCCTAATTAATGGCATCCTCTCCACGTACTTCTGTCCATTCCTGTTGTTTGTTGACCATGTTGACTACGCGAGAGGGCGGCGCCGCGGCGAGCGCACCAAAGCGCACGGAGGACGACAGCGAGGCCTCGGACGTCGGCGTTAACGATTTAGGAGACGGTGGGGCGGCGATGCTGCGCTGAGGCGCAACGAGCCGAGGGAGGCGGAAGCAGGTGGCCCCGCCGGCGCTGGTTTGGCTTTGGCGGCTGGAGGAAGACAGGACTAAAGAAACACAACAGATTGTAAAAGCAGCAGGAGTACTTAACAACCTTAACTGAAACCAGCAGGGGCACTTAACAACCATAGCTGAAAGCAGTATGAGTACTTATACAGGTTCAACCGTACAAAGCACACCTTGAACAGTGCTACTTTGCCTATAGTTAACCAAGGGTGAGGCCGCCAAGCCCCAGGACAAGGCCCAGGCGCCACCCCGCGCATCCACAACCTTCTGAAAGCGGCTTCATCTTGCAATGTGGTCAATAAATAGGATATTCGCTTTAGATCCATGGAAAAGCAGGAACATAATCTTCTGTCCTATTCTCCAAGATGGACGAGCCTTCATTATTTGAGACCACCCATGAATAAGTATCTTTTCACCTCCAAGGGGAATGGAGTAGGTCGACATAAACATCATGTTGTGGCCAAGCGCAAGTCAGACCCAACCATGGCCAGGCATCTGTATAGGAACAATAGAACTGGGCAGTTTCCGTTTGAAGAAGATCATAACTGTAAAACTGTGTATAAGCAATAGTTTATGAACAACATATATAACAGAAAATAGCTCGTACCATAAGTTTCTCGACACAGTTGGACTTGTTCAATGAGTGCAGCAGTGGCACACATATCCCACGTGTCCTTCCACCATTGAAATGCCCCACAAGGACCTCAAGATGATCAATAAAGTGTAGGAACTTGTGGATGTCGTCCCAGTCAACTTCAATGCCATCAGTAACAGCCTAGTTGTTACAGAATAACAAACGAGCAGCCTGCTTAACTCTGAAAAAACCTACACGTTCCACCAATTATAAGAAAATATTAGTTAGAAGTAGCATCTTCGTGAGAGATTTGTTGCTACTTATAAAGTTAAATTGTGATCAGTTAGACAGAATAGGTGGATTAAGAAGTAATCGAGGCAACAAGCAAGAAACAGATACAAAACTAACATGGATGAACAATTGGAACGACGTCGGAGTGGAAGATCAAAGTGAAGATGAGACCAGGTTCTGCTATTTCCATCAACATTCATGCGCCAACTTTCAGTCCGTAACACTTGAGAAAGTTTATCCAAGTTCGGCCATAAAAAAGTAGCGATCTTCTTGGTTCATGAACCCAACTCGAAACTTATATCCATAGCTTGTCTTCACTGTTACCATTAAAATGGTGTATTCAGTTATGGCAAGGCCGAGCATCTTGAGTACATGTGTTCTGGCAGAGCAAGGAATGCACTGCAGGAAAAATAATATGAGAACACAATGTATTCCCTATATCCAAATCAAGAAATACTTTCCTCCTTCACGTCAATGTTGACCATGGTACTAGTACCTTTTGTCCAAATATAGCAATCCAAATTTCCAAATTAGTCGACATCATGTTCAAAAAACCCCACCCTCCCAGATAGAAAAGACGATTCTATGAACATATTGTGCGCATTTTAAAATCCTGTGTGAGGATGAGAAGGAATAAGTGTGACGTCTCGCCGAGGGCGCAGAAACCTGTAGGGTCCTCGCACTTTGGGCACTGCAAATGAAACACACTAGATTCAGTAGGAAGAAAAATGCATCAACAGCGACGGCTGCCATAGGAGTACCCGCGACCAAGGTACTTGGATTTATCGGGGATGGATGAAGAATTCGTACCTAGTTCTCCATGAGAAAACCCTATGCAATCGTCGAGCGGGGGTTTTCTCTGAACAAGCAGACAAGGGAGAAGGGATTCAGGTCGAGTGAAATATTGCCGCTCCGTCCGTCCAGCTTACTGCTAAAGCTAGAAAGGTGGGGGTTTTTGTGATCTGATGGCTCATTGGGCATTAATGCGGCGCTACGACCGGGGTGTGTCTACCGTGCAGTTGTGCAATCTAATTTGGTGCATATGGCATGTGGACCCTATTGTCGGATGCCCCACATATCAGTGCAAGGAAGTAGAAAGACAGGAGTAACTAGTTATTACACATAAATATATTTTTGACAGACAGATATTCCCTCTGTAAAGAAATATAAAGATCTTTTATATCACAACTTTATACATAAAAAAATCAAGGGGAATATATATAACATATATAATTATAAAAAACAGAGTTTTTTTACCACGGTATAGACGAGTTGGTGATGATGGTGTGCCTGTCATCCTGCAATATAGGCCGTCTGATTTATATCTGACGGATAGGAAAGAAACTATGGCAATTTTGCAAAAAGGTACCCACACACCTCTCCGCATTTGCAAATAAGGCCTTCCCTCGTTCATCCTTTTCTCTCACAAGATAAAATACTCATACAAATGCATCTTGATGTTACGTGCAATGCACGGGCATTATGGGGGTTCAGCTGAGAAATCTCAGACAAGCTCACGGTTCTGGACTTTGGGCCACAGGCTGGTGGGCCTATATGTTTGGGGGCCCATGTGTTCTACCTTAGTGCTTTTCATATTGCAAGCGGTCGGAATGAAATCACACGACAGTTCCTAACCAACAATCAGAGTTGCAATTCTATCAATGATACTGTCGTACTACTTATACACACAGGACACTTGTTTCACCATGCTAGAGTATTACATCAAAATCTCTCGGCGGATAGATCAGTTCGGCAGTACTGAAGAATTTCAAAGTTGATTTGGACCAGCTCTCCTTGCCGAGAAAATTTGATTTTGACCTCATCCCCTACCGCAAGATATGATTTAGATTTGAACCTTGACCATCCTTTAGCATCAACCATCATGCGACCATCCTTCGTACTTACAGTATATTGAGCAGGTTCATTCACACCAAGGCTGCACATGGTAAGAGAAACTTGGCCGCTGTCGCCCGGATTGTTGAATGACTCCCTCGTTGCTCTAGGAATTCTCTGTTTGCAAACAAGAAGACATACCCAGACAGATAGATCAACACAGTGAATCATGCGAAACAACATGGAAATAAAAAAGAATGAAACACTTGGGAGGCCAATGCTTACCAAGAAGGTGGACATGTCGGTTTTTGTAAGGACTTTGGTATATGAAGTGCGAACTGCAGCCCAGTCTGTTCCCGGTGCAACTGCTCGTTCGGTTGCCGTTGCATGAGCCGGAGCATATGCAAGTGCAAGTCTTGGTGCAGGTGCCGAAGCCACTGCTGCTGCCAGAGATGGTGCTCCTTGTAGAGATGGTGCCGGTGTCGGAGCAGGTGCCAGTGTCGATGCCCGATCCTCTAGTAGATCAGCCTGATCCGCTGACGCGGTCGGTGCCCAATGCTCAGCTGGATCAGACTGAGTTGCTGCCGCTATCAGTGCTAGAGCAACTGCCGGTGCTCGATCCGTTGCTGAAGGTGGTTCCGATGTGCGAGACAGCGGTGATCGTGTCTGGTCTGCTATGATCAGCTTTCTAACTTGACTAGGCTTCGTGACTGTGATCCGGTTTTTTCTTCATTTCTTTTAAACGCGAGAAGGACTAATTGTGGCGTTTTTGTTAAGCCAAACTGCAGTTCATCATAGGGATTCAGCTTGTACTCAGACAACAGGCTGATCCAATTTTTTCCAGTAATATAAGTGATGGACAGTGCCTTCGTTGCTGACACGACATAAGAAGTGAAGCATGCAAAAATAGCCATCGTAGAGCAAACCAAATGGTTTATTCTGTGATGAATGGCACATGGCAAAACCTGCATCATAAAATTGCAGGAAAAGAAAGAAAACATGACATTAAATCAATAAGATTTACTTGATGTGACATGAGTGAATCCTTACTAGGAAATCACTATGTTGAAGTATTAAACAGAAGATTGATCGTCCAACTACGGGTGGCATGCAAGGGCCACGCCTACTCCCACAAGCAGGACAGTCCAAAGGTCGTGACAAATTGTATGGACCGAACATCCATGGGACTGGAAATCCTGGTCGGTGCGATAAACCCTGCAATGCATACAGATATTGGAGTGTAACCATAATTGATAAACCGTCCTCACAAAAAAGATGATCTGGATACTTCAAAATATACAGACTGAGTTGAGTGGAGAGACATTAACATAGACCATTCTCAGGACTGACCACACACCAAAAGCGGCAGTACTAATAAACAATACAGGGTTCACAAACACAAATCAAGTACTGAACAATAGTACTTACTACAGACAAGCAAAGTTGCACTAATTAAACTCTGCAGACTATTTCTTGCCACCGACCTACGGGATGAACCCCGCATAACTGACTAGGCCATGGACTTCGTGAGAGATGTCTACATGCACCATCACCATCTTGTCAACCTTGGAGAACCTAACAGAGTGGTCTTTCCACTCATAAACATGATCATGAAGACAGGCCGCATCAGATTTGTTGGGAAGCTTTACAAGAACCACACCCTTCGTAATCGAAGGCACAACCAGGAAATTGTTGTGGTCAAGTACAGCCTCGAGAACACGCCTGACAACAATGCTACAGGAAAACACTAGTTCAGGACACGTGGCGACAAGGACACAACAACTAGATAGTTTAGCAGTAGAACTCATCCCAGGTCTTCTAGTTCACACAGCATGACTTTGAGAACTTCATCTCCACCGTGGACCTAGTTCTAATTCAAACAGAAACCATATTTTATTACTACCTCCATTTAGAAATATAAGATGATTTTCGATATTATACTCCATATATGACTACATATACGCACAGAAATGAGTGAACAAAGACACTAGAACATGTCTTCAAAGGCATAAGAGCAGAGGGATTACTTGCAATATCCATAACATAAGTTACTGAGGCAAATATACCCTCTTCAAAGGTAGCATTGATGTTCATAAAGTACTCCCTCCGTCCCAAAATTCTTGTCTTAGATTTGTCTAGATACGGATGTATCAAGTCACATTTTAGTATTAGATACATTCGTATCTACAAAAATCTAAGACAAGAAATGTGGGACATAGGTAGTAGTTGAAAGTAATCTATAAGAAATCAGTGTCAACCTCTCGCATGTTTTGGTCAAAAGAGGAATTTAGAACCGTCATTTTGCACACGAAAATCATATGCAAGATCGCCCAAAAAGTTGTACTACTAGTACTAGTACTGCGTGTTAGATGAAAAAACACGATCAAGATCGAGAAAAAGATTGTCAAGAAGAGATATTACCTGGACTTGCTTAATAAGGGATCCGGGAGAGGGGGGCTTGGACAGGGCGATGGCTTTGAGCTTGTTTGCAGTAGTCTCAGCGGGGTGCTTGCGCTTCTTCGTACCATGAGCCTCGACGGTTTTGGCCAGAGCCATAGACATCACTTCGGCCGGTGCTCTAGCGTCCATCAAGAAACTGTCAAATAGAAATAAAAGAAAAGAAACCATAATCACAAACCCAAAAGAAGAAAAGAGAGGGAGTTATAGGATCAGTCTTGGGGTTGCAAGACCGGGCCTTGGCCAGAATCAACACCATTGATGCACTCACCTTTCCTTCTTTGGGAGAGAAGAACAATGGCAGAAGCAGGTCGGGGTTTTCTTGAAGAAATGAGGAACAAGATGAGGGAGAAGAGAGGGTTGGGTAGAGAGGAAGCTGAGAGAGAAGAGTGAAATGATGGTTGCTTCGTCCGTCCAACTTATTGCTAGAAAGGAGGGGGTTTTGTGATTTGACGGCTCATTGGGCATTACTGTGGCGCTTCGATCGGGGTAGTCTACCGTCACTCTACTACGGAGTAATTTAGTGCATGGCTAGTGGACCCCGATGCTGGCTGTCCCACACGTCGGCGAAAGTGAGTAATTAGTGCATGGCTAGAGGAGGATCCGCACTATAGAGCGTGTCCACTGTTTTTCTGAAGAAAAAATATTTACAGCAAGCGTTTCCACTCTTACGACGGAGGAGTGTGAAACACGGCAGCCACTTGAACATACACAGTGCTCCTACTACTAGGCATGTGCAGTGGTTCATACGTTAGTACTACATAATCTTGTTGCTAGTGTAGTAAGATATGACGACAACAAATGATGTTGTGCGCATGTCAACTATATGAACAGCAATACAGTAACATAGTACCGCTTTCTCGACTGTCTGGTCGAGAATGAACGGTGAGATCAATGTTAACAGAACTAGGTCTACAGCGCACGGAGAGTATGGTGCTACAGTACTCCACGAAACATGAACCATATGGAGCACGAATAGTGTTAGGCAGGGTGTATGAAGGGTGCACGGGATGGGAGCAAAAGTTCCCTTCTCGACCCACTTTTGGTTGTTTGGCAGAGTGCATGAAGGGTGCATGAGTCCATGATACGTCTCCGTCATATCTATAATTTTTGATTGTTCCATGCCAATATTCTACAACTTTCATGTACTTTTGACAACTTTTTATACTATTTTTGGGACTAACATATTGATCCAGTGCCCAGTGTCAGTTCCTGTTTGTTGCATGTTTTTTGTTTTGCAGAATATCCATATCAAACGGAGTCCAAACGGGATAAAAACTGATGGAGATTTTTTTTGGAATATATATGATTTTTGGGAAGAAAAATCCACGCGAGACGGTGCCTGAGGGGGCCACGAGGCAGGGGGCGCGCCCCTGACCCTCGTGGCCACCCTATAAGGCAGTTGGTTCCCTTCTTTCGCCGCAAGAAATCTAATATCCAGATAAAGATCATGTTAAAATTTATGCCCAATCGGAGTTACGGATCTCCGGAAATATAAGAAACGGTGAAAGGGTAGAATCTGAGAACGCAGAAACAGAGAGAGACAGATCCAATCTCGGAGGGGCTCTCGCCCCCTCCCATGCCATGGAGGCCAAGGACCAGAGGGGAAACCCTTCTCCCATCTAGGGAGGACGTCAAGGAAGAAGAAGACGAAGGGGCCCCCTCTCCCCTTCTCTTCCGGTGGCGCCGGAACACTGCCATGGCCATCATCATCATCACCGCGATCTACACCAACACCTCTGCCATCTTCACCAACATCTCCATCACCTTCCCCCCTCTATCTACAGCGGTCCACTCTCCCGCAACCCGCTGTACCCTCTACTTGAACATGGTGCTTTATGCTTCATATTATTATCCAATGATGTGTTGTCTTCCTATGATGTCTGAGTAGATTTTCGTTGTCCTATCGGTGGTTGATGAATTGCTATGATTGATTTAATTTGCTTGTGGTTTTGTTGTTGTCCTTTGGTGCCCATCATATGAGCGTGCACGTGGATCACACCATAGGGTTAGTTGTATGTTGCTAGGACTATGTATTGGAGGGCAAGAGTGACAGAAGCTTCAACCTAGCATAGAAATTGATGCATACGGGATTGAAGGGGGACCAATATATCTTAATGCTATGGTTGGGTTTTACCTTAATGAACGTTAGTAGTTGCGGATGCTTGCTAATAGTTCCAATCATAAGTGCATAGAATTCCAAGTCAGGGATGACATGCTAGCAGTGGCCTCTCCCACATAATACTTGCTATCGGTCTAGTAAAGTAGTCAATTGCTTAGGGGCAATTTCACAACTCCTACCACCAGTTTTCCACACTCTCTTTATTTACTTTACTGTTTCTTTATCTAAACAGACCCTAGTTTTTATTTACATAATCTTTATTATCTTGCAAAGCTATCCAAAAACACCTACAAAGTACTTCTAGTTTCATACTTGTTCTAGGTAAAGAGAACATCAAGCATGCGTAGAGTTGTATCGGTGGTCGATAGAACTTGAGGGAATATTTGTTCTGCCTTTAGCTCCTCGTTGGGTTCGACACTCTTACTTATCGAAAACTTTTGCGATCCCCTATACTTGTGGGTTATCAGTCCACACTAGTAGGTTAACACAATACACGAAGAGGAAACAACTACTCCGTCTAGGTGTGTAAGTCATCTTATGTTGTGCACTGTGACCAAGGCGGAGAGGAAAACGAGAAAACTTAATGTCTTTTTGCTAATTAATAGCATTGCATGCAATGAACTAACCACTGCATGTCATGTTTATTAGTCTCAAGTCATTGAAAGCATGCACGGCCCACGTCTCTTATTGGTTGATATGTCACAAAACAAGAAACGGGGAGGGAGTTAATGTGTCGTGCCTAAGTGTTTTGGGAATATTTGGTTTTCGTAAGGTGACTTACACACTATATTGAGATGAGAATGTGATACGTCTCCGTCGTATCTACTTTTCCAAACACTTTTGCCCTTGTTTTGGACTCTAACTTGCATGATTTGAATGGAACTAACCCGGACTGACGCTGTTTTCAGTAGAATTACCATGGTGTTATTTATGTGCAGAAACAAACGTTCTTGGAATGACCTGAAACTTCTCGGAGCAACTTTTTGGAAATATAAAAAATACCTGCAAAAGATGAAGGCCAGGGGGCCCACCACCTGTCCACGAGGGTGGGGGCGCGCCCCCTACCTCGTGGGCCCCCTGGTGCTCCTCCGACTCCAACTCCAACTCTATATATTGTGTTTCAGGGAGAAAAAAATCAGAGAGAAGAATTCATCGCATTTTACGATACGGAGCCGCCGCCAAGCCCTAAGACCTCTCGGGAGGGCTGATCTGGTGTCTGCTCGGGGCTACGGAGAGGGGAATCCGTCGCCATCGTCATCATCAACCATCCTCCATCACCAATTTCATGATGCTCACCGCCATGCGTGAGTAATTCCATTGTAGGCTTGCTGGACGGTGATGGGTGGGATGAGATTTATCATGTAATCGCGTTAGTTTTGTTAGGGTTTGATCCCTAGTATCCACTATGTTCTGAGATTGATGTTGCTATGACTTTGTTATGCTTAATGCTTGTCACTAGGGCCCGAGTGCCAAGATTTCAGAACTGAACCTATTATGTTTTCATCAATATATGAGAGTTATTGATCCTATCTTGCAAGTCTATAGTCACCTATTATGTGTTATGATCCGTTAACCCCGAAGTGACAATAATCGGGATACTTACCGGTGATGACCGTAGTTTGAGGAGTTCATGTATTCACTATGTGTTAATGCTTTGTTCCGGTACTCTATTAAAAGGAGGCCTTAATATCCCTTAGTTTCCGTAAGGACCCCGCTGCCACGGGAGGGTAGGACAAAAGATGTCATGCAAGTTCTTTTCCATAAGCACGTATGACTATATTCAGAATACATGCCTACATTACATTAATGAACTGGAGCTAGTTCTGTTTCACCCTAGGTTATGACTGTTACATGATGAACCGCATCCGGAATAATTCTCTATCACTGATCCATTGCCTACGAGCTTTCCACATATTGTTCTTCGCTTATTTACTTTTCCGTTGCTATTGCTATCATCACTACAAAATACCAAAAAACACTACTTTTACTACTGTTACCTTTTGCTACCGTTACCACTACTATCATATTACTTTGCTACTAAAGACTTTGCTGTAGATATTAAGTTTTCAGGTGTGGTTGAATTGACAACTCAGCTGCTAATACTTAAGAATATTCTTTGGATCCCCTTGTGTCGAATCGATAAATTTGGGTTGAATACTCTACCCTCAAAAACTGTTGCGATCCCCTATACTTGTGGGTTATCAAGACTATTTTCCGGCGCCGTTGCCGGGGAGCATAGCTCTATTCTTTGAGTCACTTGGGATATATATCTGCTTATCATTATGAAGAACTTGAGAGATCCAAAAACCAAGATCTATCCCTCAACTGCGAGGGGAGGTAAGGAACTGCCATCTAGCTCTGCACTTGATTCACCTTCTGTTTTGAGTAAGCTTGCGACACCTAAACCTGCTTCTGCTATTCGTTCTGATATGTTGCATGTTCTCGATGATGCCACTTCTGCTATACATGATACTTATGATGAAACTACTTCTATGCTTGATACTCTGTGTCACTTGGTGAATTTCATGATGAACAACTTGCTAGGGCTAGAGAGATTGAAAATGTTGAATCTGATAATACTGATGAAAGCGATGATGAAGAATCATTTGTTATTCCTAAGGGTTATGTTTTTGATCAAGAGGCTTCTTTAGCTATTTTAGCTTGCAAAGATAGATATGAACTCAAAAGGTTATTAGCTAAATGGAATAAGCAATCTCTAAATGCTAGAATGAAACCTGGCCCTGCTTTTGCTACTTCACCTATCTGTGTTACTGATAAGGATTATGAATTCTCTGTTGATCCTGATATAATTACTTTGGTTGAAACTGATCCTTTTCATGGTTATAATCTGAAACTATTGTGGCACATCTTACTAAACTGAATGATATAGCCACCCTGTTCACTAAAGATGAGAGAACTCGTTACTTTTATATCCATAAAATATTTCCGTTCTCATTAAAGGGAGATGCTAAGTTATGGTTTAATTCTCTTGATCCTAGTTGTGTGCGTAGTCCCCAGGATATGATTTATTACTTCTCTGATAAATATTTCCCTGCTCATAAGAAACAAGCTGCTTTAAGGGATATATAATATAATTTTGTGCAAATTGAAGAAGAGAGTCTCCCACAAGCTTGGGGGAGGCTTCTCCAATTACTTAATGCTTTGCCTGATCATCCTATTAAGAAAAATGAAATACTTGATATCTTTTATAATGGACTAACCGATGCCTCCAGAGATTACCTGGATAGTTGTGCTGGTTCTGTTTTCAGGGAAAGAACACCGGATGAAGCTGAATTTCTATTGAATAATATGTTGGCAAATGAAAATAATTGGACACCTCTGGAGCCAGTTCCTGAGCCTATTCCTAAACCAACTCCGAAGAAGAGGGGTATTCTATTTCTCTGTCCTGAAGATATGCAAGAGGCAAAGAAATCTATGAAAGAAAAAGGTATTAAAGCTGGAGATGTTAAGAATTTACCTCCTATTGAAGAAATACATGGTCTTAATTTACTGCCTGTTGAAGAAACATATGATCTTAATCCTTTACCTATTGAAGAAACTAATGGTCTGGATAACCCGACACAGGTAGTAAAGGTAAATTCTCTCTATAGATATGATAAAGCTGAAATCCCATTTACTAAATTTTCTAGCCCATGTTTAGATGAGTTTGATAGATTTATGGCTAAGCAAGAAGATTTTAATGCTTATTTTGGTAGAGAATTGAAATACAATTCAAATATGCTTGAACACTTGGGTGATCATATGGCTAATGTTAAAGGTGAACTTAAACTTATTAGTAAACATGCTTCTATGGTTACCACTCAAGTAGAACCAGTACTTAAGGCTCAAAATGATTTGCTCATTGAATTGAATAGTAAGGACAATGATAATTGAGGGAGTCCTGGATTAGGGGGTGTCCAGATGGCCGGACTATACCTTCAGCCGCACTCCTGGACTATGAAGATACAAGATTGAATACTTCGTCCCGTGTCCGGAAGGGACTTTCCTTGGCGTGGAAGGCAAGCTTGGCGATACGGATATATAGATCTCCTACCATTGTAACCGACTTGGTGTAACCCTAACCCTCTCCGGTGTCTATATAAACCGGAGGGTTTTAGTCCGTAGGACAACATACAGAACAACAATCATACCATAGGCTAGCTTCTAGGGTTTAGCCTCTCCGATCTCCTGGTAGATCTACTCTTGTACTACCCATATCATCAATATTAATCAAGCAAGACGTAGGGTTTTACCTCCATCAAGAGGGCCCGAACCTGGGTAAAACTTCGTGTCCCTTGCCTCCTGTTACCATCCGGCCTAGACGCACAGTTTGGGACCCCCTACCCGAGATCCGCCAGTTTTGACACCATCATTGGAGCTACGTCGTGATATAGCCCAGTACAGAGGCGCCGCACACCCACTATGCTTCACAGACGAAGTAATGGATCATCAAATCCCCGAGGGTTTCCAACCTGTAAACATCGAATCATATGATGGCACAGATCCTGCGGTATGGATCGAGGATTATCTCCTTCATATCCACATGGCCCGCGGCGATGATCTCCACGCCATCAAATACCTCCCACTCAAGCTTAAAGGACTAGCTCGGCATTGGCTTAACAGCTTGCCAGCAGGATCAATCAGTTGTTGGGAGGACCTGGAAGCCGCATTCCTCGACAATTTCCAGGGCACTTATGTGCGACCACCAGACGCCGATGACCTAAGCCACGTAATTCAGCAGCCAAAGGAATCGGCCAGGCAATTCTGGACATGGTTCCTAACAAATAAAAATCAAATAGTCGACTATCCGGACACAGAGGCCCTAGCAGCCTTTAAGCACAATATCCGTGACGAGTGGCTTGCCCGGCACCTTGGACAGGAAAATCCAAAATCTATGGCAGCACTCACGACACTCATGACCCGCTTTTGTGCGGGAGAAGATAGCTGGCTTGCTCATAGCAACAATATGACCAAGAACCCTGGTAATTCGGATACCAGGGACAGTAGTGGCAGGTCGCGTCGCAACAAGCAGAAGCGCCGCATTAACGGTGACAATGCTGAGGATACGGCAGTTAATGCCGGATTCAGAGGCTATAAATCCGGTCAGCGGAAAAAGGCATTCAAAAGAAATCCTAGGGGCCCGTCCAGTTTGGACCGAATACTCGACCGCTTGTGCCAGATACATGGCACCCCCGAAAAGCCGGCCAATCACACCAACAGGGATTGTTGGGTGTTCAAGCAGTCAGGCAAGTTAAATGCCGAAAATACCGACCAGGAGCTGCATAGCGATGACGACGAAGAGCCCCGGCCGCCGAACAACAGTGGACAGAAGGGTTTTCCCCCACAAGTGCGGACGGTGAACATGATATACGCAACCCACATCCCCAAGAGGGAGCAGAAGCACGCGTTAAGGGACGTATACGCCGTAGAGCCAGTCGCCCCAAAGTTCAACCCATGGTCCTCCTGCCCGATCACCTTTGATCGAAGGAACCATCCCACTAGCACCCGTCATGGCGGATTCGCCGCATTAGTTCTAGACCCAATTATTGACGGATTTCATCTCACTAGAGTCCTTATGGACGGCAGCAGCAGCCTGAACCTGCTTTACCAGGATACAGTACGGAAAATGGGCATAGATCCCTCGAGGATTAAGCCCACCAAAACGACCTTTAAAGGCGTAATACCAGGTGTAGAGGCCAACTATACAGGCTCAGTCACACTTGAAGTGGTCTTCGGATCTCCGGATAATATCCGAAGCGAGGAGTTAATCTTCGACATAGTCCCATTCCGCAGTGGCTATCACACACTACTCGGGCGAACCGCATTCGCCAAGTTCAATGCGGTACTGCACTACGCATACCGTAAGCTCAAGATGCCAGACCCTCGAGGAGTAATTACGGTCAATGGAAACACCAAACGCTCTCTCCGAACGGAGGAGCACACGGCGGCCCTTGCAGCGGAAGTACAAAGCAGCCTCTCCAGGCAGTTCTCCAGTCCAGCCATTAAACGTCCGGACACCGTCAAGCGCACCCGGAGTAACCTACAACAAGACCGTCTGGCAGGTTCCGAGCAGGCGTAGCAATGCGGCCCCAACCCCAGCCCTCGCAAAAATGCGACACCAGTGCTTCGCGTACATAACTACGCTCTAGAAATACCATGGGTACAGGGGGAGGGGCACCAGCACGGCACGCCCGAAACACGGCTTAAACCGCACCAGGGGCTGCCGATTTTTTAATTTTCTCTTACTTTCAGGACTCCATTCTTCTAAAGGCCTGTTCGGTAGTTCAATTGCCGCACAAACGATGCAAGAACCAGGGAAGCAGACAAGCAATGCCGCATTACGGAACTCCTAGGTGGTCTCTATCACGAGCAGTATACCTGTTTTGCATACCATTTTGTAGCCTGCCCCTGGAACGGACATGTTAAATAGTCCAACCTTTTTCTTATCGCATTATTTGTATCGTTCTGCTTTGATCGCAACGCTTTTTAATAAACAATGCATAGCTTTTGTCTATTTTTGCATTACTCTTTTTTTACAAATATATGTTCCTTAACGACATGTTGCACCCATACACTTTGGTACGGCCAAAATACTCCAGGGGCTTTAGTACCCCTCAATATGGTGTGAGAAGTCCGAACACTTTAACAAGTGCGGCACCCCGAACTTATAGCATTATATGCATCGGCTCCGAATCATGTCTTGGGTTAATAGTTGGGTTTGCCCGGCTCCTATGTTTTGGTGCCTTACGTTCCGCTATGTCGGCTAAGGTAGCACTAGGAGAACTACTGCGATTGTGCCCCAGTTGAGCTGGGTCGAGCACCTCAGTAGAGAAAGCTAAAACTGACTGTCATGATGAAGCGAGAGCTGGTCGCTGTTCGAGAGGCTTTTCGAGTCCCTAAAGACTTATGCCGCTTAGAGCGAGGAGTCGGCTCTGTCTGGCCAAGGCGTGGATAGCGCCCCGAACTCGGTCTTCTGAATACCAGGGGCTTCGCCGAAATTTAAAATTATAGAATTCTATGGCTAAGTGAGAGTGTTCGCGCATTATAGTTCGATTGCCTTGTTTGTTGTGCTGAGCGCCTCCCTCGAAGGACCCAAACATGGGAAAAGGAGCACTCAGGTTTATCCCCGAACACCCCAGCACTAGCGGCACGGGGGCAGAAGCCGACGACTCGCCATCTCTCAGAATTGATAAACAGCCGCATAGAAGGTAATATTTTAAATTCCAACAGCATTGCTTAGCGCATATGAACAAGTTTTCAGCGCACAGGACAAAACGAGCGAGTTTTACTCAAAAATTACATCCCTGGAACATTCATCCGCCACAAGGTGGGCACCCTTCAGAACATCCGTATAATAATTCTTGGGCTTGCGATGCTCTTTCCCCGGCGGTGGCCCGTCCTTCACAAGCTTCTCAGCATCTAGCTTGCCCCAGTGCACCTTAGCACGGGCAAGGGCCCTATGGGCACCTTCAATGCAGACAGAGCGCTTGATGACTTTGAGCCTTGGACAGGCCCCCACCAGCCGCCGCACCAGCCCGAAATAGCTCCCAGGCAGAGCCTCTCCAGGCCACAGCCAAACTATGAGGTCCTTCATGGCCTGTTCGGCCGCCTTGTGGAGCTCGACCAGTTGCTTCAGCTGGTCGCTCAGGGGCACGGGGGGTCCGGCCTCAGCATATTGAGACCAGAACACCTTCTCTGTTAAGCCGCCCTCCTTGGCTCGATAGAATGCGGCGGCATCGGACACGCTAACGGGAAGATCTGCGAATGCTCCTAGATTAGGGGGAGTCCGGATGGCCGGACTATACCTTCAGCTGGACTGCTGGACTATGAAGATACAAGATTGAAGACTTCGTCCCGTGTCCGGAAGGGACTTTCCTTGGCGTGGAAGGCAAGCTTGGCGATACGGATATATAGATCTCCTACCATTGTAACTGACTTGGTGTAACCCTAACCCTCTCCGGTGTCTATATAAACCGGAGGGTTTTAGTCCGTAGGACAACATACAGAACAACAATCATACCATAGGCTAGCTTCTAGGGTTTAGCCTCTCCGATCTCGTGGTAGATCTACTCTTGTACTACCCATATCATTAATACTAATCAAGCAGGACGTAGGGTTTTACCTCCATCAAGAGGGCCCGAACCTGGGTAAAACTTCGTGTCCCTTGCCTCCTGTTACCATCTGGCCTAGATGCACAGTTCAGGACCCCCTACCCGAGATCCGCCGGTTTTGACACCGACAATAATATTGTTAGAGTTATGACTAGAGGTGGTAGAATGACTCAGGAACCTTTGTATCCTGAAGGCCATCCTAAAAGAATTGAGCAAGATTCTCAGAGAAATAATACAGATGCACCTAGTTCGTCTAAAAAGAAGAAAAAGAAAAATGATTGGATTTTCCATGCTTCTAGTGTTCCTATTTTTGAAACACCTGAGAATCCAAATGATATTTCTATTTCTGATGTTGAAACACGATCTGGTAATGAAGCTGAAACTAGTGATAATGCTAATAATAATGTTCATGATGATGCTCAACCTAGTAATGATAATGATATAGAAATTGAACCTGTTGTTGATCTTGATAACCCACAGTCAAAGAATCAACGTTATGATAAGAAAGACTTTGTTGCTAGGAAACATGGTAAAGAAAGAGAGCCTTGGGTTCAGAAACCCATGCCTTTTCCTCCCAAACCATCTAAGCAAAAGGATGATGAGGATTTTGAGTGCTTTGCTGAAATGATTAGACCTATCTTTTTGTGTATGCGATTAACTGATATGCTCAAAATGAATCCTTATGTTAATAAGTACATGAAAGAAATTGTTACAAATAAAAGAAAGATACCGGAAGCTGAAATTTCCACCATGCTTGCTTATTATACTTTTCAGGGTGGAATACCAAAGAAACTTGGAGATCTGGGAGTACCCACTATACCATGCTCCATTAAAAGAAACTATGTTAAAACTGCTTTATGTGATCTTGGAGCCAATGTTAGTGTTATGCCTCTCTCTTATATCGTACACTTGATTTGAATAAGTTGACACCTACTGAAATATCTTTGCAACTGGCTAATAAATCAACTACTATACCTGTCGGTATTTGTGAGGATGTGCATGTTGTAGTTGCAAACGTTACTATTTTAACGGATTTTGTCATTCTTGATATTCCCGAGGATGATAGTATGTCTATTATTCTTGGAAGACCCTTTTTTATACTGCAGGGGCTGTTATTGATTGCACAAAAGGCAATGTCACTTTTCATGTTAATAGTAATGAGCATACGGTACACTTTTCGAGGAAACAACCTTAAGTTCATAGTATTAACTCTATTGGAAAAATTCCATCGATTATATTTGGAGGTTTTGAATTTCCTCTTCCTACTGTCAAGAAGAAATATGATATTCTTATTATTGGGGATGTGCATATCCCCGTTGAGGTAACATAGTGTTATTTGAAATTTCTCCGGTTCCATGTTATTCGGAATGAGTTCGTTAACAAGACTTGATCAACCTTGTTAGTGGATTCCTTTTGATGATCATGAGTTGGATGAAACTAGAAGGCACAACCTTCTGTACCCCACTTTTACTTTCTGTTATTTATATTAAATAAAAGAAAAACAAATATTTTTCTGTCTATTCTGATTATCCATGCAATATAAAAATACCCCGAAAATAAAAGTTCTCCAAATGCCCTGAAATTTAAATATGATTTTTTTTCAGAATATTTGAGAATATTGGGCACTGAGAACACAGCAGGAGGACCTGGCACCTGGCCACGAGGGTCAGGGCGCGCCCTACCCCCTGGGCACGCCCCCTACCTCGTGGGCCCATGGTGGCCCTCCTCCACTTATCCTTTCACCCATACACTTCTTCTTCCTCCCCCAAACACGAATAACCAGCTCAAACCCGGTTCACAGCTTGTTTTGCTGCCATTTTCGATCTCCTTGCCCAAAGCACCTCTCACAAAACTGCTTGGGGAGATTGTTCCTTGGTATGTGACTCCTCCATTGGACCAATTAGTTTTTGTTCTAGTGCTTTATTCATTGCAAATTTTTTTCTGCTTAGGTGACCATGTTCTTGAGCTTGCATGTCAAATTTTTATGGTCAAAAGTAGTTTTGATGCATGATAAAGGCTCTAGGCACTTGTAGGAGTAGTTGCTATCATTATTATTGAGTTTGGTTTACTTTTATTTTGAAGTTACTAAAAATTTCAGAATTTTTCAAAAAATGATGAAGAGACTTTTGAGGGGCTCATCGAGCCAAATCTCGAAAGAAAAGGCACCGAAGCCTAAGTATAATCTGCCTCGCACCGCGGAGGTTCGGTCGTGTGAATGGCCTTCTGATGATTTCTTGAGAGCAGCCGGGATTTATGAAGATTTTTATGAAATGGCTAAGAATGCAGGCCTCACCGCTTTCCTCCACGACCAACGCGATCAGTATCTCTTACTCACAAATATCTTTGTGCAAAACTTTCATTTCCATTCTAGGAACTCACCACCTACGGTGGAGTTTCATTTATACGATGAGCATAAGGAGATGTCACTTTATGATTTTTGTCGGGTTTGTTTAGTCCCTTTCGAGGGCAAGACAGAGGAACCACGTCGCAAGGACGTGGATGGGTTTATTGATACTATCACTGTAGGGGAAACAAGGAAGGTTTCCGATGCACGAATCACTAGCATACATTTTCCTGTTTGACGCTATTTTGCATTATTTGCTAGTCGTTGTTTAATTGTTCGCGGAAACTGTGGAAACCTTAGTGTCCCTGATATTATTATTTTGCTCCACGGTTTATACAGTGATAACTCTGTTAGTATGGGTGGCATTATTGCTAAACGGTTAAGTCTGAACCGTACAAAGGGGCCCATTTTTGGAGGCGTCTATGCTTCACACCTAGCTGCACATTTTAACATACCTATTAGGCATTATGAGAAGGAAGAAAAAGTACTGCCTCGTCTTTATTTAGACTATAAAAGTATGGTGGCACATGATTTTATTGTTAAGAATAGGGAAGGAGAGCTTAAATACAAATTGTTCTTTGATAAACATCATCCTGCGACTATTACTCTGCCTGCTCCTTCTTTGTTTGATTTATCTGCAGGCCAGTACCTTGTTCTGTTAGAGGCTATTCACGCCTACCGGAACACTGCACCAGCCATGGAGCCAGAGCCGGAACCACAAGTTGATCCTTCACGACAGTCTAATTACCAGTGGGATCCGGAGATGATTGCCAACTAGTGGCAATTGGAGTCTTCTTCTTCTTTGCAGTACGACCCCAACTATTATTATGGATATCCGTCAGGCCAGCTGTGGCCATAGACCAACTTAGGCCAAAAGCCTAAGCTTGGGGGAGTACGTAATTCCCACCGACATTACATTCATGTTCACACACTCACTGCTAGATGTCGGTGCTCATACTTTTTCATTGTATCATCCATGCTAGTTTATCTTCCTTTTTATGCCTTCCTCTTGTGTGTTTGATTAACCTTAAGAAAACCCCAAAAAATTAGTTATAGCTTTTAATTAGTTTACTTTCCATGCTTGTAGTACTAATTAAAAAGAAAATCCAAAAAGATTTCATGTTCTTCTTTTGCTTGTTGGGAGCTTTCCCGTGTAAATAGTTGTATTTCTTTTCTTTTCTTTGGGGGTCGATAGGAGAAGACCATAATCAAATTATTGAAGTGGCTCTTATATGCATTATTGTTGATCTGACAAAACAGCCCACATTGCCTTTTCTTCTCCTGTTTATTGAATGCTTGCAGATTCCAGCTTAGTCCAATGCACGTGCAAAACTATTATTATGGACATCGTTCGGTCATGCAAGTGAAAGGCAATTATGATGATGTATGATGGACTGACTGAGATGAGAAAGGCTGGTATGAACTCGACCTCTTTTGTTTTTGTAAATATGATTAGTTCATCGTTCCTGATTCAGCCTATTATGAATAAACATATTTACAATGACAATTAGAGATCATAGTGCTTATGCCGTGCTTGATTAGTTATGAGTTATAATGGTTTACCTTGCGTGCCAATATGCTATTAAAATGGTTATGATGTGGTATGACAGGGTGGTATCCTCCTCTGAATGATTTAGGTGACTCGACTTGGCACATGTTTACGCATGTAGTTGAAACAAAATCAACATAGCCTTCACGATATTTATGTTCATGGTGGATTATATCCTACTCATGCTTGCATTCAGTGTTGATTAATTTTAATGCATGTTAATGACTATTGTCGCTCTTTAGCTGGTCGCTTCCCAATCTTTTGCTAGCCTTCACATGTACTAAGCGGGAATACTGCTTGTGCATCCAACTTCATAATTGTTCTAGGTAAAGAGAACATCAAGCGTGCGTAGAGTTGTATCGGTGGTCGATAGAACTTGAGGGAATATTTGTTCTACCTTTAGCTCCTCATTGGGTTCGACACTCTTACTTATCGAAAACTTTTGCGATCCCCTATACTTGTGGGTTATCAGTCCACACTAGTGGGTTAACAGAATACACGAAGAGGAAACAACTACTCCGTCTAGGTGTGTAAGTCATCTTATGTTGTGCACTGCGACCAAGGCGGAGAGGAAAACGAGAAAACTTAATGTCTTTTTGCTAATTAATAGCATTGCATGCAATGAACTAACCACTGCATGTCATGTTTATTAGTCTCAAGTCATTGAAAGCATGCACGGCCCACGTCTCTTATTGGTTGATATGTCACAAAACAAGAAACGGGGAGGGAGATAATGTGTCGCGCCTAAGTGTTTTGGGAATATTTGGTTTTCATAAGGTGACTTACACACTATATTGAGATGAGAATGTGATACGTCTCCGTCGTATCTACTTTTCCAAACACTTTTGCCCTTATTTTGGACTCTAACTTGCATGATTTGAATGGAACTAACCCGGACTGATGCTATTTTCAGCAGAATTACCATGGTGTTATTTATGTGCAGAAACAAACGTTCTTGGAATGACCTGAAACTTCACGGAGCAACTTTTTGGAAATGTAAAAAATACCTGCAAAAGATGAAGGCTAGGGGGCCCACCACCTGTCCATGAGGGTGGGGGCGTGCCCCCCTACCTCGTGGGCCCCCTGGTGCTCCTCCGACTCCAACTCCAACTCTATATATTGTGTTTCAGGGAGAAAAAAATCAGAGAGAAGAATTCATCGCATTTTACGATACGGAGCCGGCGCCAAGCCCTAAGACCTCTCGGGAGGGCTGATCTGGTGTCCGTTCGGGGCTACGGAGAGGGGAATCCGTCGCCATCGTCATCATCAACCATCCTCCATCACCAATTTCATGATGCTCATCGCCATGCGTGAGTAATTCCATCATAGGCTTGCTGGACGGTGATGGGTTGGATGAGATTTATCATGTAATCGCGTTAGTTTTGTTAGGGTTTGATCCCTAGTATCCACTTTGTTCTGAGATTGATGTTGCTATGACTTTGCTATGCTTAATGCTTGTCACTAGGGCCCGAGTGCCATGATTTCAGAACTGAACCTATTATGTTTTCATCAATATATGAGAGTTCTTGATCCTATCTTGCAAGTCTGTAGTCACCTATTATGTGTTATGATCCGTTAACCCCGAAGTGACAATAATCGAGATACTTACCGGTGATGACCGTAGTTTGAGGAGTTCATGTATTCACTATGTGTTAATGCTTTGTTCCGGTACTCTATTAAAAGGAGGCCTTAATATCCCTTAGTTTCCGTAAGGACCCCGCTGCCACGGGAGGGTAGGACAAAAGATGTCATGCAAATTCTTTTCCATAAGCACGTATGACTATATTCGGAATACATGCCTACATTATATTAATGAACTGGAGCTAGTTCTGTGTCACCCTAGGTTATGACTGTTACATGAGGAACCGCATCCGGAATAATTCTCTATCACCGATCCATTGCCTACGAGCTTTCCATATATTGTTCTTTGCTTATTTACTTTTCCGTTGCTATTGCTATCATCACTACAAAATACCAAAAACACTACTTTTACTACTGTTACCTTTTGCTACCGTTACCACTACTATCATATTACTTTGCTACTAAACACTTTGCTGCAGATATTAAGTTTTCAGGTGTGGTTGAATTGACAACTTAGCTGCTAATACTTGAGAATATTCTTTGGCTCCTCTTGTGTAGAATCAATAAATTTGGGTTGAATACTCTATCCTCGAAAACTGTTGCGATCCCCTATACTTGTGGGTTATCAGAATGCAACCAAACACACCCACACGCTTTGTGCTACAGTGACTGATCTGCACCGTCTGAGTTTGATCCAACGGTCATGTTGCGCCGAGACATGGACATGACCATGCAGAGGGCGCCTAAACACCACCGAAGTACCTCAGCTTCTTGAGGTGCACGACGTTGGTGATGCAGGGGCGAAACGGCTGAAAGGCAATGCAATCTACGGGAAGGCAGAGGGAGCCAGCCAAGGAACGGGGAATCTTTTTGTTTTCACCATGGTAAAACACCAGTCGACGACTACTCACATCAGGGAGCAGTGGGTTTTACAGGCGGAGTCATCGTGACTAATTGCTGCCGCGCCTGCTCCCGTCAATCAAAAAATTAAAAAACCTGCCACGCCTGCTCCCGTCAATCAAAAAATTAATAATCCTGCCGCACTCAAACACCAGAGCAACGCTGCAATGGATGTTTAAATTTACCTGCCGGCAAGCAGATAAAAAAGGGGTGAAAAAACAAATGTGGCGGCAGCCTAGCTAATCGGTCGAACTAGCCCAACTAGCTAGCCACCGTACTTCACTAATGTATTCGGCGGGAAAAGTGGTCTTTCGTGATTTGACGACTCATTTATTTACTTGCTTCGGCGAAAACGCGTGGTAGGGCGTCCCACGTCAGGAATAATATATGCGTGCACCACCCGGGAGGACCCCAAAACCGTGCGGTAGGGTGTGCCATGTCTCGGCACGGAGGAAAAATGTGCGTATAAAAATTTACTGTATCAGACGTAGTACCTATGGTTCGACCTCGGGACCCATCCAGTCGGTGGAAAACACCCCACTAGCCACACAGCTTCATCATGCTAACATGGCACGAAGGACAGGTGTGGTTAGGTCCGTCTCGACCAGGCACAAAGTCTCTTGTTCTAGGCGATTCTTCTATTTTCCAAGCTTTTTTGAGTTGTAATAACACCACGGCAAGCTAGCGCCGCTCTTCGTGTGTGCTCGTGCAAAGGTTAGATGATGGAGAGAAGAGAGAGATCGCAGACCAGGGACCCACCAGTAAGTGAGTCAACGGTCATGCACGTGTAGCCGAGGCACTCCCTCTACTCTACTCAACGTAATATTGTATAAAATCAAGTTATGGGACAAAGCCAACAACCGTTGTTGTTTCACGCTATCGACTTACGCTTTGTAGTCCAGGTTGCCACTTTGAATCTTGTTATTCAGATTTGTTAGTTTTAGGTCCAAATTTGATTAATGACAAGTGGGACCCCCGTGTGTTGTTCCGATATTTTAGTGTAGGATGGTTTTTTTGAACAAACACTTTGCGCGGTTAGACAAGTAACGGCACAAGTTACACGTATTTTGCAAGTTTACGAACAAAAATGACAGCGGCATAGAATATCACATCCACCCCGCAGCTTAGATGCTATGGTGATATGAATTTTTACACCATTGGAAGTGAGATCCAATGGCTTGGGAGTAGTCTTTGTAATTATCGCAATTTCCAAACTCTCCAAATGGTTTTTTGCAAATAAAACATTCAGGCCTCGTGTGTGCGCTGCATCTTGGATCCAATGGATCCCCGTTGCTCATATTAGGTGCTCCTTGTAGCTTAATTACCCGCTACGGTGATATGAGCATCTAGGTTGTATGATCAGTGATCAGATGGCACATGTGTAGTACTTGTACTTTCTACGCAATTCCCAAACTCTCTCAGACGTATATTGCAAAAACATTCAAACCTCCTACTATGGGCCGTTAGATCTTCGTGAACTCGTATCACCATAGAATCTACGGTACGGGAGCACCTCATATTCTCATGTGCGAGAAAACATAAGGTGCTCTCGCATCTTGGATGCTATGGTGATACGAGCTTCGAGGTCGTTTGATCTGAGATCCAATGGCATCTGAGCAGTCTTTGTGCTTGTAAGCAGTGGCCGAACTCTTTGGGGGCTTTTCTGCAAAAAACCATTCGAACCACCGAGGAGGCGTTGGGTCACAAATCCAACGGCTCCGAAGAGCTTGTATCACCAAAGCATCTAAGGTGTGGTAGCACATGATATTCTTACATACAGGAGAATATGATGTCCTCCTTCATCTTAGATGCTACGGTGATACGAGCTTCGAGGTCGTTGGATATGGGATCCAAGGGCATCTGAGTAGTTTTTGTACAAATTGTGTGCAATTCTCAAACTCATCAAGGTTTCCTGTAAAAATATTAAGACATCATGTGAGCTGCTATATCTTAGATCTACAAGCTCCAAGCAACTCGTATCGACATATAGCATAGAAGGTATGGGGGCACATGATATTCTCCCGGGGAGGAGGGGTGGGGTGCACAACCAATCGGTGGTTGGGAGGGTGGGGACAAATATAATCTAAACAACCCTAAACAGAGCTTCACAATTTTATCTAAGGTCGAGGGGGTGACCCCCGACAATCATAGCTCCGCCTAATTAAACACAACATTTGCATGTACTGTAGTACTAGACTTAATATTCATGTTTCAGTTTCATGTTCGTTTTAAATATTGAATTGAGGACCATGCATGTCTTACATTTTACTCCCTTCGTTCCTAAATATTAGTCTTTTTAGAGATTTCAAGTGGACTAGCACATACGAATGTATATAGACATATTTTAGAGTGTAGATTCACTCATTTTGCTTTGTATGTAGTCGCTTGTTGAAATCTCTAAAAGACTAATATTTAGGAACAGAAGGAGTATTTTTGAATTCGTGTCATACATGCATGGTTTGGAAAAATAGATGCACTATACTTATTGGATTGTTGTTGTGTTCGTGTGTGGGTGTGTGTGTGTGGTCATATGCTTGATACATACAAAGTTTTCTCACCTCCATATTGTTCATCTTTTAAATTTGAATTTGCATTGAAAAACTTAGCAGGGATACCATGAAATGTGAAATCCACGTTGAGATCACTATATCACAAACTCACTCTAATTCAACAACTCGTCATAAATCAATTACCACGTTGAGATTAGTATTTGCAAGGAAAATACGGGCATTGTAATACACATAGATTCGTTCGGAAACTTAAAAGGTTCCTTTTGTATTCTCAAATGGTAGGACCCAACGGCGTACCAGCCAGACCTTGGCTCCTGTTGATCCTAAAAAAAAATCGGGCTGGTGTCCTTCTGGTGGCGTGCGTGGTACGCACATTAGGCAACCCCAACCAGTCGAGCCTCCACGTTTCGAGTCGAAATATCTGGCGGCCAGAATTCCAGCCCTAGGAAATTCCCCTCATGTCCCCGATCCATAATGACTACCGATGAACAACGGAGGGATGCTTTAGTAACTAGACAACATTGTGTTAAAAAAAGTAACTACACAACGTTACCTACCGTGCCGAGCACGGTTCAATTCCCTCGGTCGCTGCTTGCCAAGGTCACCCGTCAACTGCATTGCCTAGTACTACTACTACTACACCAGGATGAGCATAGAATTGAACCCGTTTTTTCCCGTTTGTTCGTGCCTAGTACTTGAGTTAATATATCAGGCAATGCACTGGTACGGAGGGATTATCCTTTTGCTCTGCATATATAACTTGTCTGAAGTCTAACTAAGAAAAATGTTTGACCAAATCCTTTCTTAAGAAATACAACAGGACAGATGTATGGCCTAAAAATTTATTGCATGATGCAGGTTATGATATTGTTTCAAATCCTGGATCTTTAATTTCAGAAAATCCAAAAGTGACCATAAATTATTGAAACTGAGCATGGTCATGTGATATGGCACAAATATTACTTCGTAATTTTTTTCTTCAATTTAAGACAAGCTGCTTATGACGAGTTGCACAAATGAAGAGCCAAGGTATTTGGGAACAAAGACCTGTCACATTAAGGCGAACACTTTCACTATTGAAACCATGGGCGTTTACGTGCCGCCACGAGTCCTGCTTCTCATCGGCAGGTGCTGTCCGAGCAAGCGTGTGATTCGACGGGAGGCGTGCGAGCAGACCGCTGCGCCAGCTGACAGGGAGACGTGCAAGCAGACCGCTGTGCAGGCTCACCAGGAGGCGAGCCCTTTGACCAGGCTCCACCGCCCACCTTCGTCCCCACTGCTCCCACTTTTAATGTCGCCGACGCTGTAGTTTAAAATCAACCTCGCACTACCCAGTGTCGCTATGATCTTCTCTCTTCCTCTCTGATTCTCATGTCGTCTACCTCCAACCAGCCTGACCTAAACGTACGCCATGCTGCATCACGATGGTCTGCCCTTAGTCTTCCAGTTTCCTGACGAAGACACCCAGCCGGAGTCTCAAGAACATAAGGTGCTTTGGGACGAGCTTGAACTAGCCTTGCGGGAAGACGTCCCGCATGTCCCCGCTCCCGTTCCGGCTCCCATCGCCCCGACTGCGCCAGCGCCCATCCCCGTGGCATTGATGGGCTGGGAGCCACACATTGTCGCCGATCTTGATGCCACGGGGTTCTACGAGGTCCCCGCCGACTTTCACACGCTCGTGCACCTGTCAGCGCATGCGCCTGTGCGTGCACTGACGTGCATGCCCATGCCGGTGCCCGTGCACACGAATGTCTCCATCGCGCTGTTGACAGCGCCTGTCCCCGCGCAGGTGCCAGTGCCCCCCTCAGTGGCATGGATGGCCGCCATCGACCGCTTCCTTGCACCAATGCCAGTCGCCTCCTCCCGCCAGTTGACTCACTCCTAGAGACCGAAGTCTAGAACATTGTGGCCTTCCTTGAAGCTAGGGCCAACATCCAGGGGTACGCCAACAACGGTGCAAGACGCCGCCGTCGCCGTCGGTTAGTGGCCTGACGACACACAGAGCATGGCAGAGGAGCTGCTTCCCACCGCAAGACGCCCCCACCGCCACTGCGTAATCTAAATTTGCCATGAAAAACGTTTGGATTGCCATGCTTAAAATCTGAACGTTTATCATTTTCATTTATTTTAGATCGATCGTCGTATAATTTAAAGTTGGAGTCAGACTGAACGAAATCTATGGTTTGATCAATTGAATGTTCTGCTAGAGCCGTATCAAATTAAATAGAAAACATCATCAAGCCACATGTATTCCTTGTCATCCAACGATCTAGACTGCTTCAATGTCGAGCACTAAACATGTTTAGCGTGCAGTTAATTTCATGCCAAAAATAGTGCTAATCACATAAAAACATGCAAATAATATCCAACTTAATATCTGCATGCACTTAATATACTTCCAAATTAACGTGCATTGCACGTACACACTGACTAGTGCTGCTAGCACGTGAAACTGGTGCCATAACTTATGAATGCGTCCAGATATGGTCAACGGCAACATCGCCCGCGAGTTCTTCGTGTTTGCCCGTGCGTCTAAACGCAGAAGGGGAGGAGAGAGAGAGAGCACACATGGAACCCACCAGTAAGTGAAGGCGAATAGTACTAAAAATAATATTACATGTTATCAATTAAATAGGCTGTGGTAATATAAAAACATTATGTGAACAAAGGGAGGTACAACAAACATTGTTGTTCTACGTATGTTGCCTATTGACGTGCGGCTTGAAGGCCCTGGTCGCATGTTCGATCCTCGTCCTTTATTTTTTAATTTGTATATGGGTCCAAATTTGTTTCATGACATGTGGGCCCCTCGGTGTGTAGTTTGTAGCACTTTAATTTGTGGGTCCAAATTTGTTCCATTCCAAGTGGACTATCGGTGTGTAGTTTTGTAGCTTATTTATAATAATTAAAGAGAACAACAGAGTTTTTTGCAATAATACCATGGTGCGACGTTGAAGGCGAGAAAGGACGTGCGAGAGAGCGATGACCGAGCCAGAGGGAAATCAACTAGGGGAGTTGCGGGGGTTGCAACGGTGTTTCGAGTAGTTGTGGGCCGAATGCTACGAAAATATAATCTAAACCGACCGGAATAAATGCCTACACAAATTAATCCAAGGTTGGAGTGCCCCTCGCAATGTAAATAGCTCCGGCTTTGCGAGGGATGGAGAGGTAGCTTCAATGTGTGGAAGATACAGCGTGAGAAAGTGAGGTCAATCGAGAAACATATAGATAGAGTGACAAAGTGAGTGTGGTCCGACATTCATGGAACAAATATATATGATCTAGAGAGATATTGTCCGATTGAGCTTTTGGCAAGGGTGAGAGCTGTAAGATAGAGCTTGAGAGATGATCCAGCCACACACGTGTAGATATATTTTGTGCGTGGGAGGAAGCAAGGTCGATCGATCACATAGGGTCATCGTGCGATCGAACGAGTGAGATGGGTTGGAGAGAGTGACCTAGATAGACAATGTGCGTGAGAGAGTATACAATGTGAATACGTCGAATTGGGCTCAAACATGGTGAAATATCGTTTTTGTCCGAGAAAGAGCAAGGTCAATCAAGACATACAAAGAGAGAGAGAGAGAGGGAGAGAGAGGGAGAGGGAGGGAGAGAGAGAGCATGGCCCGCCATGAGGTCGAAAGAGTGGGAGCGGCTTCGATGGACTAACCTAGATAGACAATCTGTGTGAGAGAGTATAGAGTGTGTCGATCGAGGCCCGAACAGGGAGATATATCATTTGTGTGTGAAAGAAAACGAGGTTAAACGAGACTCAGATAAAGAGAGCGAGATTGAGCGAGTGTGGACCGCCGTGCGGAAGAAAGAGTGAGACAGTCTCGAGGGAGTGACCTAGATAGACAACGTGCGTGCGTGCGCACGAGAGGTTGGGGGGCTAGATAGGCAATGCATGTATTTAGCGCGAGAGGGTGAGAGGGAGAGGGAGAGGGAGAGAGAGAGCTCGGCATGGGGTGCAATGGCGGGTGTGTGAGGTAAATACATTTCGTAACAGAGTGGAAAAAGGGGGTTGTGTAGTTGAGAGAGTTAGAGATCGAAACATGGAGAGAAAGAATGGATGTGTGTTGGAAACCGATAGCTTCCTAAGGTGGTTAGGAGAGGAAGATTGACCGATACAGGAAGTATGTAGCGTGTGTGCGGGGGGGGGGGGGCTAAAAACAACATTTGAATGTAGATAGTACGAGACTTAATATCGATGTTTCAATTCGGTGTACATTGTAAGATTTGAACTGAGGACCATGCATATGGGTAATTATTTCGAATTCGTGCCATACTAGGTTTCGAAAAGTTGACATTGACTCGATTTGTTGTGCTATTTTGTAGGTCATATGTTTGAATCCATCCAAAAGTTTTCTCACTACCATGGTGTTCATCATATACATATGAATTTGTATTAAAAAAGTAGCGTGGATACAGTGAAATGCGAAATCCACATTAGAATTGGAGATCGCTATGTGACACACACTCTAATTCAAATAACTAATTATGTGACACACACTCTAATCCACATTAGCGTGGATACTGTTTCAATTTTTTTTCAAATAACTCCTCATTAATTAATTTATAGTATCTCGTTCCGAATGACTAATTATTGCAAGGAAAACACGGCATGGTAATACATATAGATTCATTTGCAAATGAAAGAAGATTCGTTTGCATTCTCAAATGTAGGCGCACCAGGGTCGTGTCGTGGTGGTCGCGTGTGTCGGACGGACGCGTAGCACCCAGCCACCCCCCCCCAAAAAGGGATGACGACAAAATAAGTTCTCGCTTCCATGTTTCGGATTGAAATATCTGGCGGCCGCAATTCCAGCCCTGCAAAATCTCCCTTCTCCACCGTCCCCTTCTGCGCCTAGATTGCTCAAATCCATAATTCGCCACCAACCCAAGCAAAGTTTGAATCGCCCCTCGTCTCGTCTCTTTCCCCACCTATGTGCCAGACGACAACGACGGTCACGCTTCACCACCGCACCGGAGCTACCTCATCTATGCCCTCGTCCACCACAACGGGTGGTCCACCAACAACATCGGCCGCCGCAACCGACGTGCCTCACAGACACCGACTTCCACCGCATCAGGTGTACTTCACCAACACTGTCTCCTAGCTCACCGGGGCTACTTCACCGAGCACATCGTCGTGCCTCCGCCCCCCGAGGCCGCTGGGGCTTCACCAACGGTCTCGTCCACCACATCGTAGCACTCCACTGCCACTCAAGATCTGCATCCGTGCGTGGCCAGCCAACGCCAGTGCATCACCCTCAACGGCTCTGAAGTGACCCGCACTCTAGCTAGGCGAGCATGCCCAAACGTCGGCCCGAACTAGGTATCCACACATCACTCCCTTGTGCACTGTTTCGACGATGTTTGGATATCCTTTCACTACTCTCTTAGCTTACACGCCTATCCAACTTTGACTTTAAATCTTATTTCTTCTGGAGATATCATCTGAGACAAGCAAATCCATTTTTTAGCGAAGCATGACGGCGCTACGGGATCTGGTACACATCCTGCACACCCGTATAACCTTGTAAGTATTTGTCCTCTGGTACAACAGCAAGGTCGATTCCTCTTATTTGATCAGCCATTCGCCATGTCAAAAATGCAGAGGGGGATGCAAGGAGCACAAGGCCTGCATATCCAAGCAAGTGGTAACATGGAGTTGTACATGGAACACCCCAAGCGCAAGTAGAGCTGCAATGAGCCTGTACAACGAGCTAGCGTAAGTCCCTGCATTTCATTTAATTCGTACTGGCATTCATGTATGATTTGTGTGCAGTGGCGGATCCACGAATTCAAGTTACTAGGGGCGAACATTTAACTTAAAAAATACGAAGGCACTTGCACTCCAGAAATCAACATAACTTGAGAAATGTGAAGCTACATGCACTTTGAAAACCAGCTAATGGTCCAAAGTAGTTCAGATTATAAACACAAAATGACGCAAGCACCAAAAACACAAAATGCAACATGGTGTACAAGGACTACAAACATGGTCTGTACCTGCTTGAATTATTCGTTCTCTGGCTGAAAATATCAAAGTGTAATTGCACCTATAACCAGTGTGCAAACTGCATATCAATATATCTATCCTGCACAAGTATGCCAATAGTTTCAAACAACAGATTAGAAAAGTATTTATGCTACGTTGTCGTGATACGGGGACTTTCTGGTAGATGGCCTCGACGTTTCCTCAAGCCATGAAAATGCACTATAATTTACTTGTCATCAATGCCTGCAAATCTCTATGTCTCTCTCAACATAGTAGATCATCATTAGACACTAAATCCTTCAATGGGAGCTTGCAAAATGCTTGCATTAGATGCCTCATTAGACACTATATGTTCATCACCAGGAGCATGTAAAATGTTTGCATCAAATCCTTCATTAGCAGTCTGTTGATTAGACACTTCAGGCTCAAGAACAACATGAGCTTGGATGTTTGCACCGGAAACTTGATTAGATACATCAGATTCAGTCAGTTTAGTATTTATTGGAGGAGTTATAAAATAAGTAGAAAATGGTTTCATTTTCTCATAGATTCCCTACATACAAGCAGTTTTACAACACCATCGGGTTTAACTATTGGCCAGAAATTGAAGAGTTGAATTACATATAATCAGGGATGTCATGTACCTGCTTGTTGCGCATGCTACTCTTGCAAGCTATGACTGTCCGTTTGTGCAAGTTCGATGCCATTCCCGTGCTGCCGCCGCTGCCTCCCACGCAGGCAACACCTGGGTTGGATCTTCATCTTCTTGTCCTTCCGTTCGCTTGAAGCCCGGCGACCGCCCTCCAACGAGGGCGCGAGGAAGTGTTGTGTCGGTCTGTCCAGCCGCGGCTAGGTTAGGAGCGAACCAGACTGGAGGCTGGAGCGGATGAATTGGGATTTTTCCTGCTGTCGATCGATATGGGAGGCACTCGTTTGGGCCGCGAGCCTGCTATAGGGCCTGCCTTGCACTTATGTTGTTGGCCTATCCAAATTGAAACATTTTTCTTAATTTTTTACATTGCCTGCTCATGCGTTGGGACGAACAAAACTAGCCTGGGCCAACCTGGACGACTCAAACTAGGTGCACACTTTCCAGCCACCCGAGGCGGCCGCCCATACCAGCCCCTATGGTGGTGTCGCCCCTTTTTGAGTGTATGATAGGGGTAGTGAAAAATATTCCAGTGGCACTTTTGATTTACCAACAGAATGGTTGAATTGCTTGTTTCTATGAACTGGGTTCGCCAATAATGTGAAGGATGCTAGTCTTTTCATCCTATTGTAGATTGCTAAGATATCGATATGCCAAAAGTAATCGCATGAAATATACAGTAAAAGCCAGTGTGATGTGTGTGGCTATAACTAGTCTGACTACATGTCCTCATATAACATATAAAGGACACACCATCTTACCAGATTAACCATTCGACTTACCAATGCAATGTGGGAAGAAAGAAGTATTGGGACTACGTATCCAAGCAATTGATGCCATGGACTCCTTCGTACAACCTTGTCAGCGAAAAAGAAGTTGTAGTGTGCCTGTATAAAGAACTAGCGTAAGTTCAGTTACCTGCGTCTCGGAATTTTAGTTAGCCACTTACTGCAAAATTGTTCAATTACGTTGCTTGGCTTAATTTAGTTTGCTACTGATTACATAATGCGACAGCCTGTTAATCCTATTATAGACTGCACCTATCTATGTGTTTGATACTTACTGTTAAGAATTACCTGTTTGCTTGAACTTAAATAGCTACTAGTTTGTTTAACTGCTTTGTTGCTGCAACAACGGGTTATAATGATGTTAATAACTACTTTTCAGCATCGAATTGAAACTCTTTAATTCCTTGTTTGTTTAACTGGTTTGCTATTATAACTCCCAGTTGAGATGTTTTGCTAACTTCAACTTTTCTGAATCCAATCGGAACTTTAATGGCAAAATAGGTTAGCCCAAAATCAAAGAGCAAGGTCCCCATGGACGTTGTATCATCCCACAGCAGTGGCACTGGCCCAATCGTGCATTATGAATTGCCAACTGCTGATGCTCTAGAGGCTAAACTAGTGGTAGAAAGAGATTCTGCTTCTGCACTTAGAGATGAAGTTGACATGTTGAGGAAGCAAAAAGCACAATCAGTAGCAGTACTCAAGACAACCATTAAATATTTGGTGGATTTCAAAACGAAGCAAGCTGAGACTGACCACATCGTTAAGGTCCTGAAGGAAAAAAGGAAATTAAATTCCCACTTGGTAAATCATAGGTGAAATGTTATTTCCATCGTTGAATAACCTTTGTGTTGTTTGTTAATGTAATCAATCAAACCATTTGTTTTAGAGATCATGTAATAATTGTTTTTCTGTTTTTTGTTTTTGGTTTGTAATTTTATTTGAGCACAAGTCTGTATTACTTGATAAGACTCGGAGACATTTCATTTTGATTGTTGTGCCAGACCTACAAATATGCCAATTGAGCTGAATGTGCATTCAACAATAATAGTAGTATAGATGGACCATAAGTGGCACGCATCGGAAAGGGCCAAGATGTTGTAGTAGCTTCGCTAAAAAAAGGATGTTGTTGTAGCAAAGAAAAGTACAGCGGCCTGGCTTATGTATGTTAGTTGATATTATTGATCCATATACTCTATAAGTGTTTATATGTCTGTTAGTTCTATACATTCTTGGTTGATTCACTCGGTATTTGAATCTTGAAACATCGCTTGTGTACATATCTAAATGGGAGTACACATTATGCTGCATGTGACATTTCAGTTGGACATGAAGTGTTCCAAATATTCGAATTCACCTTAAACTGGATTCCAGCTTCTGAATTTGAGTATCGGCATTTGTAAACCATATTCATATATGATAGTGGAATACATCTTTGTCGTCCTTTTGAAGATATATAAAAATGCGTAGAATGATTTATAAAGATTCGTATAGGAATACAAGATGGATTTGAATTTAGTTGCCAGGGTAAACGTGGATGCTTATTGTCCCAAAATTCGAAAGAAGCGGCAAAATGTCCACTCCCACGTTGGCTGCCCGAAGCCAAGTGTTTGGGAGATGGAAATTACAGTCTACCCATTACACGGACAATCCATCGGCCCGATTTCCATTGCTCTAAATAGCGGTAGGATAGTAACTTCAATAAGACGTGACACGACCGCCTCTGAGCCCATTCCGACACGGTGGGCGCCAAACATGGGCGGCAAAACACATTTGATTCAAGCTCATCTGAAAGACCTCTGTTTCTCCCTCCATTTCCCCATTCATACACGGTTGGCGGCAAAACAAACTCGACTCGGCCGAAAACAATGTAGGCAAATATTTTCAATAGGGGCAGGGTTGTAACTTCACTCAGACGTGACACAACCGCCCTACCTGTCAGCCCCGTTCATACAATGTGGGTGCCAACCATGGGCGCCAACCACCCTCTCCTCGCCCGAAATCCCTCTCGGCAAATATTCGTGAGATGCGAGATTACTGTCGTATCCCCAACTGATGAGATGTCCAAATTTTAAATGGGGGCTAAGTTTGTAACTTTCCCATATTTTAGACAGGCACGTCCCAAAAACATGGTTCCCCATACCTCTCCCTCCATTTTCCCATTCATACACCGTCCACGCTAGAACACCATCCCCGCACCAGCCTCCGTCCGCCACCCCATCCATCGTCGTCGTCCTCCACCACATTCTTCGCTGCCGTCCTCCACCACATCCATCGCCACCGTCCTCCACCATGCCGGAGCGCCTACCAAGACCGTGTCGTCCACTGCTAGAGATGGACGTTTCTCATCCACGGCAACGGACCAAGAGCCTTGCATCACGTCCTCTTGCTTCATCGGCGGCGTCGTCCTCTTTGCCGGGGCCGCTCACACGACCTTCTCTTCCACCGCAACGGGACTTATCCCCCGATGTACCCGTCGCAGATCTGCTTCAACGCCACCGATAGCCATCGCACCCCCAATGCCTACACGGCGCCGCAAGAGAGGTGGTACTTCATATCTCCTCAACTTTTTGATCTCAACCAGAAAATAGATCTTAACTTGGTTACTCTACTTTCTTTTTAGCTCTTAGAATTTAGTTCTTAGTTTGAAGTAAACAATGGCTGCTAAATATCATTTCTCTTTTTCCCCCTTTTATGATCACTATACGGTCAGAATACGTGCTTCGTGTCATAATAGCACTACTCGACCCATCAAGCTAAACAAGCTTAGTTGTTCAAATACGAATCTGATATTATTAAAACAGATTCGTTTAATTGGTCAGCTAAATGTTCCTAAATTAGTTTCCAAAATGCATGTTCGCCGCTCGGGTGTGTATCTCTACAGGGTGCCCACGGTGGGCCGGCCCACCCTGGGATTTTGGGTCGTCCCAGGCCCCGATTCCCCTCTGTTCTGCTGCGCGCTTCAGATCTCTATTCGCCCCCAGCCGCCTGCCTCACCGGCGACTTGCCATCCCCGGATGGCATGACTCTAGGAGGAGACGCCGGACTAACAGGAGGTCAGGAGCCGCTCGCCCAACAGCGTCACCGCTGCCCGGGCGCGCTGCCGTGCCTACCTTCCCAGTCCGTTCAGGGCTCAGGTGTGCAGCACCCACTAAGCCAACCCGATTTATCCTGAGATAAGTCCTCAACACTCAGCACCCACTCCTCATCACCCATTTTCTAATTGATTCATTACTCATTACGCAGGACTGTCATTAGGGTTTGTTGTGTGCTCAGTGCTACCTACACTTAATGGTTCAGATGTATTTCGATAATCTTTAGTACCTGTAAAGTTCACAGGGTTTTCAAAATTCCGGCCCTAGGAACAGATGCTAGTCATTTTGGATTGTTGGTCGTAGTGACATTGGCCCAGATTACTACTGCAAGCCAGGTTTGTTGAAAATTTTACTTGTCTTTCTTACCCATTCGATATAATATCCAATTATTCACGTCGCTTAGTTGCAAACAATAAGTGCTAGATAAACTTCTTGATTCAGATTTTGGACTATCTCTTACTACAGTTACAATTCTGCATACTTGTCCTATTGAGCCACAAGTAAATGATTGATTCACTACATCTATGCTTGCTTTGTCATATTTGTTGTCAATAATCTTTTAGGGTGGACCACCCTGTTTCTAAATACTGTAACCGTAGACATGAGTGAATAGTATTTCCTTATGTGATTTCTTCCATCATGTGTGGACAATGAACACTGCATTGTATAGAAAGAAAGTGTCATTTCCAGCTTTTACATAGGCTTCGATATTTTACATGGAATACAATCTACCTACTTGCTTTGTGTCGCACTACCAACACTCCACCCTTAAAGATAAACATTATGACACTCATAATTCCTTAGTTTATTTGTTCAAATATGAATTTCATATAATTCTATTGTTCCTACTTTAGTTTTGAAATGTGTGTGTGCCTGTTATAGAGACATAAGGGGTTTGTATTTCTGTGTGTTGTCTGGTGAAATTTGCATATGTAGGGGTTTATAGGGAGACACTCTTTGAGTTGAATCCGCAATGCATTCCATAGATAATCTGACTACTTTTTATGTTTTCATGAATCTTAGATTCTGAACAGCATCATAATGATTATGAGCTTGCGCGCCTGAAAAGAATAAAGCAGAACAATGCCATGGATGTCAAACTTGGCATTAAGGGACTGAAATCAAGTCTAGATGCAATGCAATGCAAATGCTCTCCACCTGCAGATTCATGCTCAGAATATGATCCTAACAATGATTCTGAGCTAGAGGGAGACCTAATTCAATGTAGCTCCCTAGTCGAGGAGTCAGAGGAATATTCCCTATCTTATTCACCCATCAAGGTGCTTGCTCTAACTTTCCAAGGTTATATTTGTCGCACATATCTTGCAACGGATGCTTTGCATTGCTTCTAGTTTGTTGAACTGCCATTAGCTTAGTTTACACATCGTGTATGTGAATACGGCCTACCTATCCATTTTCAGTAAATATTCCATCTTTCGTCATGATACGTCTTTGTCGTATCTATAATTTTAGATTGTTCCATGCCAATATTCTACAACTTTCATATATTTTTGGCCACTTTTTATACTATTTTTGGGACTAACATATTGATCCAGTGCCTAGGGCTAGTTCCTATTTGTTGCATGTTTTTTGTTTCGCATAATATCCATATCAAACGGATTCCAAACGGGATAAAAACTGACAGAGATTTTTTTTGGAATATATGTGATTTTTGGGAAGAAAAATCCATGCGAAACGATGCCCGATGGGGCCACGAGGCAGGGGAGCACCCCTGACCCTTGGCCACCCCGTAAGGCGGTTGGTACCCTTATTTCGCCACAAGAAAGCTAATATCTGGATAGAGATCGTATTGAAATTTCAGCCCAATCGAAGTTACAGATCTCCGGGAAAATAAGAAACGGTGAAAGGGCAGAATCTGAGAACACAGAAACAAAGAGAGACAGAGAGACAAATCCAATCTTGGAGGGGCTCTCTCCCCTCCCACGCCATGGAGGCCATGGACCAGAGGGGAAACCCTTCTCCCATCTAGGGAGAAGGTCAAGGAAGATGAAGAAGGAGGGGGGCTCTCTCCCCTTCGCTTCCGGTGGGACCAGAGTGCCACCGGGGGCCATCATCATCACCGCAATCTTCACCAAGAACTTCACCGCCATCATCACCAACTCCTCCCCCCTCTATGCAGCGGTGTAACCTCTCTCTTACCTGCTGTTATTTCTACTTAAACATGGTGCTCAACGCTATATATTATTTCCCAATGATGTATGGCTATCCTATGATGTTTGAGTAGATCCGTTTTGTCCTATTGGCTATTTGATGATCAAGATTGGTTTGAGTTGCATGTTTTATTATTGGTGATGTCCTATGGTGCTCTCTGTGTCGCGCAAGCGTGAGGGATCCCCGCTGTAGGGTGTTGCAATACGTTCATGATTCGCTTATAGTGGGTTGCGTGAGTGACTGAAACACAAACCCGAGTAAGGGGGTTGTTGCGTATGGGATAAAGAGGACTTGATGCTTTAATGCTATGGTTGGGTTTTACCTTAATGATCTTTCGTAGTTGCGGATGCTTGCTAGAGTTCCAATCATAAGTGCATATGATCCAAGTAGAGAAAGTATGTTAGCTTATGCCTCTCCCTCATATAAAATTGCAATGATGATTACCGGTCTAGTTATCGATTGCCTAGGGAGAAATAACTTTCTTGTAACAAAAAGCTCTTTACTAAAACTAACTTAGTTGTGTCTTTGCCTAAACAGCCCCTACTATTTATTTACATGCTCTTTATTATCTTGCAAACCTATCCAACAACACCTACAAAGTACTTCTAGTTTCATACTTGTTCTAGGTAAAGCGAACGTCAAGCGTGCGTAGAGTTGTATCAGTGGTCGAGAGAACTTGAGGGAATATTTGTTCTACCTTTAGCTCCTCGTTGGGTTCGACACTCTTACTTATTGAAAGAGGCTACAATTGATCCCCTATACTTGTGGGTTATCAAGACCTTTTTCTGACGCCGTTGCCAGGGAGCAATAGCGTGGGGTGAATATTCTCGTGTGTGCTTGTTTGCTTTATCACTAAGTAATTTTTATTTGTTGTTCTTAGTTATTCTTTATCTTTAGTTATGGATATGGAACACGAAATACCAAAAAAATTAGGTGTACTTACTGCTCATGGAGATGAGGAACCTCCTAAAACCCTCGATGCTCGTTATGTGACAGATATTATCTACTACTTTGATAATCCAGAGAAAACCCCATTCAATTTGGTAATGGGAGACACATTGGATCAACATGAATACTTTAGGGATTATCTCTTGACTCAAAAAGGGAAACTATTATGGGATCAAATTTATATGTTGAAATGGTATGCTAGGCAACTATGCTCGAGATATGATTATACTTGTTACTCTAGGATGAAGGCTCCACACCTTCCCTTTTTATACAAATTTAATGATAATGAAACTTTGGCTTCTTATGCTAGAGCTATATATGACCATTATAATGTGGAACAAATAGAAGAATTTGTTGCTTTTATGGGTGCTTATGAAATTGAATCTATGTTCAAAGAATATGAAAATCTTTATGATGTTGTCTATAGACCTGAAAATTTAGCTATCCTTGTTATGAGAATTATGAATATATGAGAATTATGAATACAATTCCGATATTGATGCGTTTATTGAGAAAGTCTCCGCTGTCCCAGAAGAGACTAATATTTTGCAGGAATCTATGGAAGAATAAATTGATGAAACTGTGAGCTCATTGGATGAAAAATATGAGGAGGAGAGCGAAGAACAAAAGGACGAAGAGCGGATTGATCACCCGTGCCCACCTTCTAATGAGAGTAACTCTTCAACTCATACATTGTTTAATTTCCCTTCATGCTTACCGAAGGATGAATGCTATGATAATTTCTATGCTCCCGTTGATTCTTTTGAAATATTCTTTTTTGATGATGCTTGCTATGCTTGTGGCCAAGATGCCAATATGAATTATGCTTATGGATATGAACTTGCTATAGCTCCTTATGTTAAACATGAAATTGTTGCTATTGCACCCACACATGATAGTCCTATTATCTTTTTGAATTCTCCAAACTACACTATATCGGAGAAGTTTGTGCTTATTAAGGATTATATTGATGGGTTTCCTTTTACAACTACACATGATGATTTTGATAGATATAATATGCATGTGCTTGCTGCTCCTACTTATAATTATTATGAGAGAGGAACTATATCTCCACCTCTCTATGTTTCCAATACGATAAAATTGTAAGAAACTGTTTATACTATGCATTGGCATTTACTATGTGTGCATGAATTGTTCTTTTATGACATGCCAATGCATCAAAAGAGAGTTAGACTTCGTTGTTACATGATATATGTTACTTTGTGCTCACTACTAAATTACAAATCATTGTTGATTAAAATTGGCTTTGATATACCTTGGGATCCGGGTGGATTCATTACTTGAGCACTATATGCCTAGCTTAATGGATTTCAAGAAAGCGCTGCCAGGGAGACAACCCAGAAGTTTTAGAGAGTCATTTATTTCTATTGAGTGATTTCATATAGTTTAAAAACAACAAAAATAAAGAGGGGAACCCAAAACTTTTTCAAAAAGGAAAGTGAAAGTGAGAGAGACAAGCATTGTTGAAGTGGGAGCTAGCCTTGAACATTGTTCATGCTCACGGAAACTTTGTGAATCTTGATTACCGAAACTTTTCAACAAAAATAATTATCCCCTTGTACAATTCCATTGTATTATAAAAATAATGTGCCAAGGTTTACCTTTAGGATGTTTACAATGTTTGTTGGTTTGTGCGGTGCAGGACAAAAACTTTGGCTGTAGTGCTCGATTTTACATTTTTTTACTGGAACGTCAAATGCTTCTGATTCTTTTTGCAATGTATTTCTACACAAATTGTTTATTTTTCCTAATTTTGGTAGAATTTTTCGAGTATCAGAAGTATGGTGAATGTTCAGATTATTACAGGCTGTTCTGTTTTAGACAGATTATGTTTTTGATGCATAGTTTGCTTGTTTTGATGAAACTATCAATTTATATCAGTGGATTAAGCCATGAAAAAGTTATATTACAGCCGACACAATGCAAAAAGAAAATATGAATTGGTTTTCAATAGTACTTAGAGTAGTGATTTGCTTTATTATACTAACAGATCTTACCGAGTTTTCTGTTGAAGTTTTGTTTGGATGAAGTGTTCGATGATCGAGAAGGTCTCGATGTGAGAAGAAGGAAGAGATGAAAGAGCTCAAGCTTGGGGATGCCCGAGGCACCCCAAGTAAGCATTCAAGGATACTCAAGCGTCTAAGCTTGGGGATGCCCCGGAATGCATCCCCTCTTTCTTCAACAAGTATCGGTATGTTTTCGGATTCGTTTCATTCATACGATATGTGCAATCTTGGAGCGTCTTTTGCATTTAGTTTTCATTTTTCTTTTATGCACCATGCTGGTATGAGATAGTCCTTGGTTGATTTATAGAATGCTCTATGCACTTCACTTATATCTTTCGAGTATGGCTTTACAGAATGCTTCATGTGCTTCACTTATATCATTTGAAATTTGGATTGCCTGTTTCTCTTTACATAGGAAAACTCCATTTGTAGAATGCTCTTTTGCTTCACTTATATTTGTTAGAGCACGGGCATATCTTTTCTAGAAAGAATTAAACTCTCTTGCTTCACTTATATCTATTTAGAGAGATGACAGGAACTGGTCATTCACATGGTTAGTCATAAAATCCTACATAAAACTTGTAGATCACTGAATATGATATGTTTGATTCCTGGCAATAGTTTTGCGATATAAAGATGGTGATATTAGAGTCATGCTAGTGGGTAGTTGTGGATTAGTAGAAATACTTGTGTTGACGTTTGTGATTCCCGTAGCATGCACGTATGGTGAACCGTTATGTGATAAAGTCGGAGCATGATTTATTTATTGATTGTCTTCCTTATGTGTGGAGGTCGGGGACGAGCGATGGTCTTTTCCTACCAATCTATCCCCCTAGGAGCATGCGTGTAGTACTTTGTTTCGATAGATAATAGACTTTTGCAATAAGTATGTGAGATCTTTATGACTAATGTTGAGTCCATGGATTATACGCACTCTCACCCTTCCATCATTGCTAGCCTCTCTAGTATCGTGCAACTTTCATCGGTACCTTAAACCCACCATGTACCCTCCTCAAAACAGCCACCATACCTACCTATCATGGCATTTCCATAGCCATTCCGAGATATATTGCCATGCAACTTCCATCATCATCATATACATGACTTGAGAATTCATTGTCATATTGCTTTGCATGATCATAAGATAGCTAGCATGATGTTTTCATGGCTTGTACGTTTTTTGATGTCATTGCTACGCTAGATCATTGCACATCCCGGTACACCGCCGGAGGCATTCATATAGAGTCATATCTTTGTTCTAGTATCGAGTTGTAATATTGAGTTGTAAGTAAATAAAAGTGTGACGATCATCATTATTAGAGCATTGTCCCAGTGAGTAAAGGATGATGGAGACTATGATTCCCCCACAAGTCGGGATGAGACTCCGGATGAAAAAAAATTAAAAAAAAAAGAGAAAGGGCAAAAAAAATAGAAGGCCCAAAAAAAGAGAAAATAAAAAATGAGAGAAAAGAGAGAAGGGAGAATGCTACTATCCTTTTTCAACACTTGTGCTTCAAAGTAGCACCATGTTCTTCATATAGAGAGTCTCTAGAGTTATCACTTTCATATACTAGTGGGAATTTTCATTACAGAACTTGGCTTGTATATTCCGATGATGGGCTTCCTCAAATGCCCGAGGTCTTCATGAGCAAGCAAGTTGGATGCACACCCACTTAGTTTTTAGTCTGAGCTTTCATACACTTATAAGCTCTTAATGCATCCATTGCATGGCAATCCCTACTCACTCACATTGATATCTATTGATGGGCATCCCCATAGCCCATTGATACGCCTAGTTGATGTGAGACTATCTTCTCCTTTTTGTCTTCTCCACAACAACCATTCTATTCCACCTATAGTGTTATGTCCATGGCTCACGCTCATGTATTGCATGAAAGTTGAAAAGGTTTGAGAACATCAAAAGTATGAAACAATTGCTTGGTGCGTCATTGGGGTTGTGCATGATGTGAATATTTTGTGTGGTGAAGATGGAGCATAGCCAGATTATATGATTTTGTAGGGATAACTTTCTTTGGCCATGTTATTTTGAAAAGACATGATTGCTTTATTAATAGGCTTGAAGTATTATTGTTTTTATGTCAAATGATAGACTATTGCTTTGAATCACTCGTGTCTTAATATTCATGCCATGATTAGATATATGATCAAGAATATGCTAGGTAGCATTCCACATCAAAAATTATCTTTTTTATCATTTACCTACTTGAGGACGAGCGGGAATTAAGCTTGGGGATGCTGATACATCTCCGTCGTATCTATAATTTTTGATTGCTACATGCCAATATTCTACAACTTTCATATACTTTGGCAACTTTTTATACTATTTTTGGGACTAACATATTGATCCAGTGCCCAGTGCCAATTCCTATTTGTTGCATGTTTTTTATTTCACAGAATATCCATATCAAACGGAGTCCAAACGGGATAAAAACTGACGGAGATTTTTTTGGAATATATGTGATTTTTGGGAAGAAAAATACACGCGAAACGATGCCCGAGGGGGCCATGAGGCAGGGGCGCGCCTCAGGGGGGCAGGCGCGCCCCTGACCCACGTGGCCACCCCGTAAGGCGGTTGGTGCCCTTATTTCGCCGCAAGAAAGCTAATATCCGAATAGATATTGTGTTGAAATTTCAGCCTAATCGGAGTTACGGATCTCCGGGAATATAAGAAACGGTGAAAGGGAAGAATCTGAGAACACGGAAACAGAGAGAGACAGAGAGACAGATCCAATCTCGGAGGGGCTCTCGCCCCTCCCACGCCATGGAGGCCATGGACCAGAGGGGAAACCCTTCTTCCATCTAGGGAGAAGGTCAAGGAAGAAGAAGAAGGAGGGGGGCTCTCTCACCTTCGCTTCCAGTGGGACCGGAGTGCCACCGGGGGCCATCATCATCACCGCAATCTTCACCAACAACTTCACCGCCATCGTCACCAACTCTTCCCCCCTCTATGCAGCGGTGTAACCTCTCTCCTACCCGCTGTTATTTCTACTTAAACATGGTGCTCAACGCTATATATTATTTCCCAATGATGTATGGCTATCCTATGATGTTTGAGTAGATCCGTTTTGTCCTATTGTCTATTTGATGATCAAGATTGGTTTAAGTTGCATGTTTTATTATTGGTGTTGTCCTATGGTGCACTCCGTGTCGCTCAAGCGTGAGGGATCCCCGCTATAGGGTGTTGCAATACGTTCATGATTCACTTATAGTGGGCTGCGTGAGTGACTGAAACACAAACCCGAGTAAGGGGGTTGTTGCGTATGGGATAAAGAGGACTTGATGCTTTAATGCTATGGTTGGGTTTTACCTTAATGATCTTTAGTAGTTGCGGATGCTTGCTAGAGTTCCAATCGTAAGTGCATATGATCCAAGTAGAGAAAGTATGTTAGCTTATGCCTCTCCCTCATATAAAATTGCAATAATGATTACTGGTCTAGTTATCGATTGCCTAGGGACAAATAACTTTCTCGTAAAAAAAGCTCTTTACTAAAACTAACTTAGTTGTGTCTTTACCTAAACAGCCCCTACTTTTTATTTACATGCTCTTTATTATCTTGCAAACCTATCCAACAACACCTACAAAGTACTTCTAGTTTCATACTTGTTTTAGGTAAAGCGAACGTCAAGCGTGCATAGAGTTGTATCGGTGGTCGATAGAACTTCAGGGAATATTTGTTCTACCTTTAGCTCCTCGTTGGGTTCGACACTCTTACTTATCGAAAGAGGCTACAATGGATCCCCTATACTTGTGGGTTATCACATCATACCATATTTATCCATTCAAATGTTGTTCTTGTGTATTAGACGTTCAAAAGGAAGAGGGCGATCATTGATCGTGGAGGAGCACAAGCAAAGTATTTGGAAAAGGTAGTGGCACCTGATAAATCAAATAGCCCATTAGGTGTAGTTGCAATATCACCTGAACCACAAAACACCCCAACTCTAGTAGACTCTAGCCCTACTACACTGGTCATTTCTGATGCCCCAACTGAGAAGACCCCAACTGCAGCAAACATTATGATTATGCCAGTTCACATACCACCAGCTCTACGACGCAAAACCCCCATTCCAGCAAAGAGTACACCAAATCCAGTTGCCAAATCCCTTTTCAAACTAGAGAGAGCCCCAATTGCACCAAATAGGCCCCCTGTTCCATTTCTTCCCAGTTTAGAAGACAAAGCTTATATTGTTGTCAGGAATTTTGTGTGCATCTTTCCTTCATGGAAAGATTATACTGCTGACACAGAACAATTTCCAGTCTTCCTCCGCAACTTACGCATAAGTAATGTACTAATGTTATTCATGGTCATTACTGCATAAGTTTCTGCTGAAAGAAGACACAATATTTCATTCTTTTAAATAGGCGAGGACCAAACTAGATTGTGAAGACGAGCAAGGGTTGGTTGCGCTTTTCAAGCACTAGTTGATGAACTATCATTCCTACCTGCGGCAAGCGCACTTCGATGGCAAGCCTCTAAACGAAATTTCTGTAAAGTCTCTGGTGCTACATTTATCCAACGGTGACTGGAATAATCTTGTTACACATTGTCGGTGTCAAAACCGGTGGAGCTCGGGTAGGGGGTCCCGAACTGTGCGTCTAAGGCGGATGGTAACAGGAGGCAGGGGACACAATGTTTACCCAGGTTCGGGCCCTCTCGATGGAGGTAATACCCTACGTCCTGCTTGATTGTTCTTGATGATATGAGTATTACAAGAGTTGATCTACGACGAGATCATAGAGGATAAACCCTAGAAGCTAGCCTATGGTATGATTGTATGTTCTCCTACGGACTAAACCCTCTAGTGTATATAGACACCAGAGGGGGTTAGGGTTACACAGAGTCGGTTACAAGGGAGGAGATCTACATATCCGTATTGCCAAGCTTGCCTTCTACGCCAAGGAAAGTCCCATCCGGACACGAGACGAAGTCTTCAATCTCGTATCTTCATAGTCCCACAGTCCGGCCAAAGGATATAGTCCGGTTGTCCGGAGACCCCCTAATCCAGGACTCCCTCAGTAGCCCCTGAACCAGGCTTCAACGACGATGAGTCCGGCGCGCAGTTTTGTATTCGGCATTGCAAGGCGGGTTCCTCCTCCGAATACTCCACAGAAGATTTTGAACATAAGGATAGTGTCCGGCTCTGCAAAGCAAGTTCCACATACCACCGTAGAGAGAATAATATTTCCACAAATCTAATCTACTGACACGTCTTGACAGCATGACATCATGTCATGGCCCGGTCTTTATTCAAACCGTTTTTCTCAACCAGCACTGCACATATCGCGAGGCGGTTTTCCTGACACGTCTTGTCAAAGCAGAGATCGTGTCCCCCTTATTACGGGATTCTCATCAATACAGACGTGGGTAACCCACTCATGCCCGTTGGTATGACTCCTCGATTTTAGGGAAGTCCAAAACGGCCACAAGGAGGACGCTTGATATTCACCCTCTTCATAAAGAGGCCAAGGCTTGTCCTTTTTTCCTCTCGTGCTCAATCGAATCCTTCCCCCGCCTCGAGTTCCAACACCCAAGTCTCAAGTCAGGCGCTTCGGACCTTCAACCATGTCCGGATCCAACCTCCAAGGTCGGTGGATGCCTTCCTCTGTCACAGAGGAGGACATCAAGAAGCTGAGAGAGGCCAGGTATCTGACCGCCGAAATCTCGCACAGGCTGCCCGCTCGAGGGCAGGTCATCCCCACTCCCGAACCCAACGAGAGTGTTTTGTTCATCTCTCACTTCCTCCGAGGGCTAGGCCTCGCTCTGGATCCCTTTGTTAGGGGGCTCATGTTCTATTATGGGCTGGATTTCCATGATCTGGCCCCGGATTCCCTCCTTCACATCTCGTCGTTCATCGTCATGTGTGAGGCCTTCCTCCGCATTACCCCACACTTCGGCATGTGGCTCAAGACCTTCAATGTGAAGCTGAAGATGATCGAGGGGCGGCACGCAGAGTGCGGAGGTGCCGTAATAAGCAAAAGCGCTGAGGCTCCATGGCCAAAGGGTTCCTTCCCGGAGGTGTCCAGTTTGTGGTAGTGGGAGTGGTTTTATATCACAGCTCCCCAAAGTTCCAAGTGGGTACCCGCCCCTGCCTTTCGCTCAGGCCCCCCACCACAACTGACGTCATGGATCAACAAGGGGCTGAACTGGGGGCCAGTAAATGATGTGCCGACATTGCAGAGTCGCATCCGAGATCTCCTTGAGAGAGATGCCAACCTGGTCTCGGTAATGCAAGTTATGCTAGTTCGTCGGGTCCCGCCTTGCAAACGCCGACCCCTCTGTATGTGGGAGTTCAACCCGGAAGGACCACAAACTATTCAGCACTTCCTCGGCATAACACTCGAAGAGATGTACAAATTGTTCTTCGGACCCCGAATAAAGTGTCCGGACACCACTAAGGATGCGGGTCTGAGCTGTAATCGCCCTGATACCCACGTAAGTAATCCCATGGCCAAACACGCTGTCTTTTTATTTATCATGACACCATTCTGAAAAGTCGCTCTTTGACCAGGACTAGATAACCAAGGCGAAGATGATCAGGTGTTCGGCCCCCCTTCCCTAAGGCCTAGCCAATACCGTACTAGATAGAATGCTTGAGCCGGCGCCTTATCAGGCGCCCTCAGGGGGAGATAAAGGGGGGAATGAAGAGGCTGAAAGCGGGCCTCACTCACTACTCGTCCAAACTGGGGGAATTAGCGCCTCCGTGAAGGAGGATAACCAGGGAGAAGAATCTGACATTCCCTCTCCCCGAGGAAGGAAGAGGACCACCTCTGAAGACCCGAAAACAAAGGTTTCCAAACAGGGGAAGAAATCTTCGCCAGAGGGTCCTGCCTCGGAGGGTACTCTTGCCGCACAATGTCCGCAAGGGGATCAGCCCTCTACCGAGCCGTAAGTAATCCAAAAGTACTTAATAGTGAAAATATCCTACCTTACTTCTGAAGACAATAACCGAAGCTTATATCTTGTAGTTCGGATCATAGCCCTTCTCGACAGAGTTCGTCTTCGGGGGATCTTCTTCCGGAGATGATGGAGAGCGAAACACCTCCCCCTGCCACCCCGCCTCATGAGGCGGGCGACCCTGAAGTATCATCGCGGAGGGTTTCTCCAGATCCGCCAAGGCCAGAGGGTAATCCTTTGGCCACCCGGAGTCCTCAATATTCGGCTCCTAAAGAGAGCAACAGAAAGAGTCCGGAACCGTATAGTGTGCGGTCAGACGCACTGAAGGATCTTCTGGAGCATGCGGCCATCTCATAAGCGCATCATACGCGAATGGGTACGGTAATTGAAAGGATTTCATCCGCCGAAAGCGGGTTGCATGAAGCTTTTATGAGTCTGCTGAAAGGCTTTGAGGTACGTGAAATGGTGTATGTTTTTGACAATACCGCACACGTTAGGTGTGCCCTATGCAGATAGTAGCCCCTGAGACTCTGGTTGCCGTCGAAAACGACGGCAAACAGAGGATCATAGTCCCAAGTAATAACCAGACCGCCTTTATGTGCAGGTGGCTGAAGGTCCGATGGCTAGCCGGACTGATGAGTTTGCCGAGCTAAAGCGGCAACTTGATGCGGCAGATGCCGACATCGTGCTTGTCAACAAGCGGCTTGACGAGGCACAAGGTAAGTGATTTTTCCGGTGATCAACACATAGTAAGAGGAGCATGATGCCGGTATCTTTAATATGTTGTGACTGCAGATGGAGCTGGCACCATGGAGACCCTTCGGGCGGAGCTTGCCCGAGCCAAGGAACAAGCAAGGAATAGCGATGCGGCCGCTCTAAAGGCGGTCTAAGAGTTGAGGGCCAAACAGGCCGCACATTGCCAGAGCAAGGAAAGAATAGCCAAGATGGCCGTTGAGTTGAAAGATGCCCCTGACCGTTATCAGCTTCTTGAAAAAGAAAGTCGAGCGAAGGCGACGGACCTGGAGAAGGCCATGGTAGCAGCCAAGGAAGCCCGCTCCAAAATCAGAGCGACGAAGGAGGAGATGCGTCAAGCTGCGGATATCATGGCTGGGAAGCCCTTTTTGTTGCGGACTAAGTTCAGAGATCCGAAGTATGCTCCTCTTGATCAACTATGGAGTTCTGCATACGCATACGTGGATTTCGCAGCAAGTATTGCTGATGCGGCCGAGTACTTCAAGGATCAAAAAGATCGTGAAGTGGAAAAGCTGTTCTGGTCACAGTTCCATGCTCCAGTGTGTCCGCTGCTGTTGAATGAGCGAATGGTCGAGTGGGCCAAGCTCCATAGTTTGTCCGGACTTGCCATGAGGTCTGTTGTGGATCATCTATGGCCGGGAGGGCCAAGGCCGCATAGTTACTTTAGATTAGTGCAACAATTCCTTGGTGTTGTGCTACACATCGATGCTATGAAGAGGTCGGCGTGCATAGAGGGTGCACGGATGGCACTTGCCCGTGTCAAGACATACTGGGCAGAGATGGAGGCCACCACTATTGCAACACAGGGTTTGGCCATGGGCCGAGTGGCTGCCGAGCACTACTTTGAAGAAGTCCTTGAAGGCGCTCGTTCGATAGAGGCTCAGTGCTCGAAGAATATTATGTTCTAGTGACATGTATTCCCATTGTAAAAACAATGTTTTATTGAATTATAAAGGTTCTGTTTATACTTTTTCTTGAAAGTATTATGATGCCTCCTGTGTGGCCGTTTATGTATATATGTATATAACCTGAAAGTTTGCAGTCGTCGGCTTCAGCCCCCACGCATATAATGTGGGGGTGTTCGCAAAAAACGTGTATTCACACTTGATCCAACGTCTTGGTCCATGAAGGAGGTGGTAGTGCAGCGAACGAGGCAATCGGACTATATTGCTTTAACACTTTCACTTAGCCATAGGAGTTTGACGGTGGGACTACTATATAGCCCCTGGTACTTCTGCGCTCGTCCGAATACGGGGCATGTACGTACATGACCGGGAAATGGCCCTTCATTAATGCGGAGGAATCCTGAAGATTCCGCTAAGTCATCGAGTGGTTGACCAGTCTCGCGCTTTATCATGACAGTCAGTTTTCGGCTTTCTCTACTGAGTTGCTCATCCGTACGAACCATGGAACAATCGCAGTAGTTCTCCCAGTGCTACCTTAGCTGATAGAGCGGAACGTAAGGTACCAAAACATGGGAGCCGGGCAAACCCAACATTTGACCAAAGACATGATTCGGAGCTGATGCATATAAGGCCAAACTCGCGACGCCAAACACTCCCTAAGGTATTCGGTCTTTATAACATATGTCGGGATGAACAATGCCCTTAATAATAAACCCCGAGTGTCCAGGTACGTGCAATATCCTGACGTGGCCACATGACAATAACGTCAGCATCCTTCTCGGTTGTGTTGAGTATCCGGAGGATGTGAACAACAAGAGACAGTAAAAAAGGTTTATGCAGGGTCTTAATCTGAAAAGAAACCTTTGAGCAGGTCCCTACTGCACGTCTGCGCATGTGTCTCCGTTGTGCCATGTCCTGGACGGGTGTAGCACGATTGTCATCTGTAAAAGAGAAGAACTTAGGTGAAAGTTGCCATACCAGAAAATTGGTTATTATCAATAAACCATTAAAATTCAAGATAAGTCAAGTTGAGCCAGACTAGCCCTGATTACACGCGGGAAGCCCCTGGTACCGTCTATGAGGGTTTGACCATCAAACCAATATCATGTATATGTAGTGGTGCATCGGACTCGTCTAACCGTGTCCGTGGTCTTGACGACCTGTCATTTTTTCTGGTTGGTGAGGCCATCTAGTGCTCGGCTGTTAAAGCGGCCGCACATTCTTCTGTGCATAGAGAACGCTCAATATTTCCACTAACTGTGATGGTGCCACGTGGACCGGGCATCTTAAGCTTGAGAGAAGCGTAATGCGGAATTGCATTAAAATGAGCGAAAGTCGTTCTTCCGAGTAGTGCTTGATGGCCACTTCGGAATGGAGCGATGTAGAAAGTTAACTTTTCACTTCGGAAGTTGTCCGGAGAACCGAATACAACCTCTAGTAATAGAGAGCCCATACAGCGGGCCTATGGGCCTAGTATTACTCCCTTGAAGGTAGTATTACTATGGCTTATTTTTGTCGGGTCTATCCCCATTTTGCGGACTGTGTCCTGATGTATCAGATTTAGACCACTGCCGCCGTCCATGAGGACTCGTGTGAGATGGTACCCGTTTATTATTGGGTCTAACACCAAGGCAGCCAATCCTTCGTGCCGGATGCTTGTTGTGTGATCCCCGTTGTCGGTGTCAAAACCGGCGGATCTCGGGTAGGGGGTCCCGAACTGTGCGTCTAGGCGGATGGTAACAGGAGCCAGGGGACACAATGTTTTACCCAGGTTCAGGCCCTCTTGATGGAGGTAAAACCCCTACGTCCTGCTTGATTAATATTGATGATATGGGTAGTACAAGAGTAGATCTACCGCGAGATCCGAGAGGCTAGACCCTAGAAGCTAGCCTATGGTATGATTGTATGTTCGTCCTACGGACTAAAACCCTCCGGTTTATATAGACACCGCAGAGGGCTAGGGTTACACAGAGTCGGTTACAATGGTAGGAGATCTACATATCCGTATCACCAAGCTTGCCTTCCACGCCAAGGAAAGTCCCTTCCGGACATGGGACGAAGTCTTCAATCTTGTATCTTCATAGTCCAGGAGTCCAGTCGAAGGTATAGTCCGGCTATCCGGACACCCCCTAATCCAGGACTCCCGCGGTAGCCCCCGAACCAGGCTTCAATGACGACGAGTCCGACGCGTAGATTGTCTTCGACATTGCAAGGCGGGTACTCCTCCAAATTCCGTGTACCTGTCGAATAATGTCCGGTTTCTTGTAAATGTAGCGCTCCTTGGCTTCTACGCCCAATAATGGCCGTCTTCCACGTGTCAAACGAATACGAAAAGTCAGGGTGTTTTTATATTTACACCCCTAGCCGCGTGAATGAGCCGCCTATTTAAGGGGACGAGGATTTAGATCCAAACCACACCTTCTCCCCTCCGCGAGTATTCATCAGAGCGTATCCGACAGAGGTCCATTCTATCATGGCCGGCTGCCGCAGCTCCTCCTCTCGCCCTTCCAGCCCTCAGCCTGGAGATTGGGAGAGATGCTCCATCCCGCACAGCGAGCTAGTGACGCTCCAGACCAAGGGATTTCTCCCCCCGGCCTATATGGTCCCGGTTCGAGCCGGACTTGCCACCTATAATGGCGGAGAGCAAGCGGAGAGCGCCCCCAATCCCTCCAAAGGAGAGCGGGTATGCCTTGTCCCTTACTTAATAAGAGGGCTCGGATTTCCAATTCATCCGTTTCTCCGGGGGCTCCTGGAGTTCTATGGCCTCCAGCTGCACAACCTCACGCCTGCCTCCATATTGCATATCGCGGGCTTCGTAGCCCTTTGCGAGCTGTTTTTGGGCTGCGAGGCTCATTTCGCGCTGTGGAAAAGGCTATTCTGCCTTGTGCCCCGTTCTCAGAAGGGGTCAATATATCAAGTGGGCGGAGCCGAAGTGTGGCGCATCGCCGGGACCGGATATCTATCCGGAACCCCAAAGAAGGCGTCCGAGGACTGGCCTTCGGAATGGTTTTATATAGAGGACGTCCCGCTGCCGGATCCTGTCCGGATCGGCCTCCCTGAGTTCGACAGTGCTCCCCTAAAGAAGCGCCTAAGCTGGCGTCCATGGAGCCCTCAGAGGGAAAGCGACAAGGACGTTCTTTACCTGATGGGCCGGATAAGATTGTTAGCTCATTCCGGACTGACCATGATCGGGGTCATGGCCGCATGCATCATGCGAGGGGTGCAGCCGCTCCAGTATAGAGGCCACCCCATGTGGGACTTCAACGGGGAGGACGACGCCACCCGCCACGGCCGTAAGGGGCCGGATTCGGCTGCCGCTCTAATAAAGATCTTGCCCGCTTTGTACAAGGGAGAAGAGGAGGAATTTCTCCGCGTCAACCCACAGGGTGGATTTTCTATGTACAATCCCCCAAGTTGGGTAAGTGGACACTTTTACTTGCCCATCCGTTTTATATTCCCATCGTTAAATATTCAGTCTAATGACTTCAACGCAGGAACTGCGCCAGGCTGTTAAAGAAATAAACAGCCCTCCTCCACAACCCGAGGATCCGGGACGGTCCCTCAACCCGGCCTCTCAAGAGGATCCGGACTTATCTGTGAAGCTGATTGATGGGGTGTTTCATTAATTGAGCAAGGAAAACGCCTTGGTGGCCATTACGGCCGATTACCCAGGGCTACTCCCAGCCTCACAGGTAACTGAGACTGAAGTCCCAGCACTTTAAAAAGGGATCTATCCTCGCGTGTTTTCGATTGCCGTATGACAACCGTGTTTTGCAGGGGAGGTCCTTGAGACGGGAGGCCGAGCCTGCGGCGACTAGCCAACGAGGGGCGGCAAGGCCCCGCGGGCTGAAAAGAAGTGCGGTCCGGACTGAGACGCCGGTGCAAAGGTATAGCGCGCCATCTTATTCCTAGGTGTTATTCCTTCAAGGCATATTAACGCTCGTGCTCTCTTCAAGACGAAGAGACCTCGCGGGACTATATCCGGAGGGGTTGCCAATCGTGCCTCCACCAGCCAGGCACCAAAGCCTGGTCCGGAAGCAGAGGCGAACACAAGGCGCGCACCGGACGCTCCTTCGACAGAGGATGCGGACAGGCTGTCTGCCACCAATACTGAGGTGAAGAGTGCCATGAACCACAGGCGTCGCCGGACAGTTCTTTGCAACGCTTGTTTCTCCCAAGAGGCATTGGATGCCTTCAATTCGGGAGATGCATACCTCCATGCCGCTCTAAATGGTCTATCCAGAGCCACGGAGCAGTATGTAAAAGACATACAGGTAAGAAAATTTTGGTAATTATATATATACCAGTAGCCCCCGAGACTTGAAACAGTTAGAATAACTGATTTAAGGATCATTTGTTATGCAGGTTCTTACAGAAAAGAATACCCTACTGTCCTAGGAGCTGGAAGAGTGCAAAGCCCAACTTGAGACCGCACTAGCCGCGGCAGGGGAGCCCAAGGGGACCCCCTCTGGTAATATACGCTTCGAAACATAAGTATTTTGCAAAGTGCGGCATGGTTCCAAATCTGACAGATGAAATTGCAGATGGCGCCGGATTAAATCCGGAAAAGCAACAACTCCTACGCCAGCTGAAGGCTGGTGAGAGTGTGCTGACAAAGGTGAGGTGGGAGAAGAACGATCTCCAAGATGCCAACACCAAGCTGGGCGTTGAACTGAAGGATGTTCGTGCCCAACTGTTGGACTCCGTTAAGGAGAATCAGCGGCTTCGACGTGGCATATTTAGTAAGTGCTTAAACGAACTTTGAAAAAAGAGTTCGGCGAGAAAGTTGACTAACAAAGTAATGTCTGTAGGTATGCTAACAGGTCGTCCTGCAGAGGAAATGCCCGGTTCTACGGGTGACCTTCTTCCCGAGCTCTCACAACTGCACGAGTGAGTTCGGCAGGTGATGCAAGGCGTCGCCCAGGCCTTGTGGCCATCCGTCTCCATGCCCGAAGGCCTTGGAGAGCTTGTAGAGAAGCTGAAGGGAGCGCGGCGGCGCTTCCGATTGTGGAAGATGTCGGCCTGCCGTCAAGGCGCCAGGGAGGCCTGGGCCATGGTGAAGACGCGGTACACGAAGGCTGACCCAAACCACATGGCCGAGGTCGGACCCGTGGGGCCCGATGGGAAGGAGATCCCTGTGAGCTTAGTATACGGCCAAGTAGAATTGGCCGCAAAGTATTCCCAACAGGACTGTAAGCTAGACAGCCTGTTAGATGGTATTGAAGAGGAATACAATCAGTCAGATTGACTATGTAATTTTAATTGACATGTGTAATGCCTTCTAGCCGGATTGTAGATCGTTTGTCATGGCCGACCTTTTCGCTTCAACCTCGGGACCTGACGGTCCGGAGTGTGTCCGAATACCCTCGCGGTTATATAAGAACCGGGGTATGCATGGAGACCAGGCGTAGGGGTCATTAGTGCTTGAACAGACAAGTGCCCAACTAGTTATGTTATATTACATGGTTAGTAAGAAACATCTTCCAGGGAGAATAGTTCCGTTAGGGGTTCCTTTCCCTGGGAGGCATGCCCTAAAGTGCATGTCCATTCTGCGAAAAGAGACGCAGGAAAAACATCTGGGGGCGTATAGATAAATAAGTGAAAAAAGATCATCTTTAGTTCACCGACCGAATATTCCCTTAAGAACGCTTGCTTTCGGCTTCACCCAGTCTGAGGTACACATCCGGCTGACCCGGCAGTAACAATCGCAGAGGTGCTCCCTTTACCACCTAGCCGAACAATCGGGAACGTAGGGGTAAGCACAGGAGCCAGGCAACCCAGCTTGGCCAAAACTTAAGTCATATCGATGCATATAATGGTGAATAAAAGGTACATGCGGAAGTGTGACACATGTGTTGGGCATGAAGCCCGTATAAATAAGCTTCTGTTTAAAGAAGCCCCCAGGTTTAATGAGCGCGGATAGCGCGTCACTTTATGAGCCTTTAAAGGCTATAAGAGAGAGAGAGAGGAGAAGGAGAGAAATGTAAGACAGAAAGTATATAAAAAATGGACAGAGGAAGGAGACGAACACAGAGTCCGGCGCTAGGCATAGAATCTTCGGAGACGGGCTGCGTTCCATGGGTTCGGCTCGAGTCGGTTATCCGATGCATCTCGCAGGCGGTATGCTCCACCAGTCAGGACTTGGTCAATTATGAAGGGACCTTCCCACTTGGGCTTGAGTTTGTCCTTTTTCTTGTCCGGCAGGCATAGAACTAATTCGCCAACGTTCTAATTTTTGGCCTGTACTTCTCTGCTTTGGTATCTTCGAGCCTGCTGTTGATAGAATGCGGAACGGGCTTTTGCCACGTCATGCTCTTCCTCCAAGGCGTCCAAACTATCCTGCCGATCGAGCTCGGCTTCTCTTTCTTCGTACAAGCGCACTCGAGGTGAGTCATGAATTACGGGCTTCGTACAAGCAAAACTGCCTCTGCACCGTACACCATGAAAAATGGTGTGTATCTGATGGTGCGATTCGGCATGGTCCGCAGCCCCCAGAGTACGGAGTCGAGCTCCTCTACCCAGTGCGTATTAGATTCCTTAAGGGACCACACTAATCTGGGTTTGTTGCCGCTCATGATAAGACCATTTGCATGTTCGACCTGGCCGTTAGTTTGTGGGTGATAGACGGAAGCATAATCGAGCTTGATGCCCATGTTTTTGCACCAGAGTTTTACCTCGTCGGCCGTAAAGTTCATGCCGTTATCAGTGATGATGCTGTGGGGGACGCCGTAACGGTGTACAACCCCGGATATAAAGTCTATCACCGGTCCGGATTCGGCCGTCTTAACAGGCTTGGCTTCTATCCATTTGGTGAACTTATCCACCATGACCAGTAAGTATTTTTTCTTGTGGGTTCCGCCTTTAAGGGGTCCAACCATGTCAAGCCCCCAGACCGCGAAGGGCCAAGTGATGGGGATAGTTTGGAGGGCGGTGGGTGGCATATGGCTTTGGTTTGCAAAAAGCTGGCAACCGACACATCGTTGGACTAAGTCCTGGGCGTCTACCTGGGCCGTCGGCCAATAAAAGCCTGTACGGAAGGCCTTGCTTACAAGGGACCGAGCTGCAGCGTGATGACCGCCGAGTCCGGCATGAATTTCAGCTAGGAGGTTCCGCCCTTCCTCTTCGGAGATGCACCTTTGAAGGACTTCGGTAGTGCTTTTCTTATAAAGCTCTCCCTCATGGACTTTATAGGCTTTGGATCACCGCACTATGCAGCGTTCCTCATTTTGGTCCTCGGGGAGTTCCTGCCTAGTAAGGTAGGTGAGGAATGGTTCTGTCCATGGGGCGATGACGGCCATTGTTACGTGGGCTGAAGGTGTTGTTTCATTGGCAGAGCCTCCAATTATGCCAGAGTGTTCGGTGTCGGGCAGTGCGGTTGGGTCCGGGCTGTTATTGCCGGGTTCCCCTTCCCATACTACGGATGGCTTGAACTGCCTTTCTAAGAAGATGTTGGGGGGGACTACATCGCGTTTTGCGTCGATGCGTGCCAGGACATCTGCCGCCAGATTGTTTTCTCGGGCCATATGGTGAAATTCGAGCCCTTCGAACCGAGCTAACATTTTTAGGACGGCGTTGCGATAAGCTGCCATTTTTGGATCCTTGGCATCAAAGTCTCCATTTATTTGGGATATTGCAAGGTTCGAGTCCCCGCGCACCTCTAGGCGTTGAATGCCCATGGATACTGCCATCTGGAGACCATGTAAAAGGGCCTCATATTCGGTTGCATTGTTGGAGTCTGTGTACATTATTTGGAGTACGTATTGAACTGTGTCTCCTGTGGGGGACGTCAAAACGACGCCAGCCCCTAGACCGGCCAACATTTTGGAGCCGTCGAAGTGCATGACCCAGTTTGAATATGTGCCGTACTCTTTAGGGAGTTCGGCCTCCATCCATTCTGCGACGAAGTCGGCCAAAACTTGTGACTTGATAGCTCGCCGTGGCTTGTAAGTTATGTCGAACGGGAGGAGCTCAATGGCCCATTTTGCAATCCGGCCCGTTGCGTCGCGGTTGTTTATAATATCGTTAAGTGGCACTTCCGAGGCTACTGTTATTGAACACTCTTGAAAGTAGTGTCACAGCTTCTGGGATGCCATAAATACCGCGTACGCAATCTTTTGATAATGCGGGTACCGTGACTTGCACGGAGTAAGGACAGTGGACACATAATAGACCGACTTTTGAAGGGGGAATTTGTGTCCGTCTGTTTCTCGTTCGATGATGAGCACTGCGCTTACGACCCGATGGGTTGCTGAAATGTATAATAGCATTGGTTTGCCAATGTTTGGCGTGGCCAGGACTGGGTTTGCTGCCGAGATGGCTTTTACTTCGTCAAGTCCGTCCGTGGCTGCATCCGTCCACTCGAAGTGTTCGGTGCACCGAAGGAGGCGGTAAAGGGGTAGGACCTTTTCTCCCAAGCGGGAGATAAAGCGGCTTAGATCCGCCACGCATTCGGTTAATTTTTGTATTTGTTTGAGGTCCTTCGGGATATCCAATTGTGATAGAGCTCGGGTCTTGGCTGGATTTACTTCAATTCCTCTACCGGATACAATGAAGCCCAAGAGCTTTCCGGCTGGAACGCCGAAAACACATTTTTTCCGGGTTGAGCTTGATGTCGTATGTTCGGAGGTTATCGAATGTTAGCCTCAAGTCGTCTACTAGAGATTCGACATGTCTTGTTTTAACGACCACATCATCTACGTATGCCTCCACTGTTTTGCCGATCTGGTTTGCCAGACATGTCTGAATCATGCGCTGATATGTTGCGCCGGCGTTTTTGAGCCCGAAGGGCATTGTGTTGAAGCAGAATGGGCCGTATGGTGTGATGAATGTCGTTGCGGCTTGGTCTGACTCTGCCATCTTTATTTGATGGTAGCCGGAGTATGCATCGAGGAAACACAATGAATCGTGTCCTGCGGTAGCGTCAATAATTTGATCGATGCGGGGGAGAGGGAAGGGATCCTTTGGGCAAGCCTTGTTAAGGTCTTTAAAATCAACGCACAGGCACCAGGATTTGTCCTTCTTTGGTACCATCACCAGGTTTGCTAGCCAGTCCGGGTGTTTTATATCTCTGATGAATCCGGCCTCCAATAGCTTGGCTAGTTCCTCTCCCATGGCCTGTCTCTTAGGTTCGGAAAAACGCCGAAGAGCCTGTTTGACTGGCTTGAATCCTTTTAGGATATTTAAGTTGTGTTCGGCCAGCCTGCCTGGGATTCCTGGCATGTCTGAAGGGTGCCAGGAGAAAATGTCCCAGTTCTCTTGTAGGAACTCTCGCAGTGCGGCGTCTACATCAGGGTTTAACTGTGCCCCGATGGAAGCTGTTTTATTGGGGTCCGTTGGATGGACCTGGAATTTGACTATTTCGTCCGCCGGTTTAAAGGAGGTGGACTTGGATCTTTTGTCGAGTATCACATCGTCCCTATTCACTGTGGAGCGCAGCGCAGTCAGTTCCTCAGCCGCTAGGGCTTCGGATAGCGCCTCGAGGGCCAGTGCGGCTGTCTTGTTTTCGGCGCGGAGTGCTATGTCTGGATCACTAGCGAGAGTGATGATTCGTTAGGTCCGGGCATCTTGAGCTTCATGTACCCGTAATGGGGTATTGCTTGGAAGATTGTAAATGCTTCCCGCCCTAGCAGAGCGTGATATCCGCTACTGAACGGGGCCACTTGGAACGTGACCTCTTCAGACCTGTAATTATCCGGCGTGCCGAACACCACATCTAGTGTAATTTTTCCTGGACAGCGCGCTTCCCGACTGGGGATTATTCCTCTAAAGGTTGTGCTGCTTCGCTCAATGCGGTTCTAGTCTATTTCCATTTTTTGAAGGGTTTCCTCATAAATAAGGTTCAATCCGCTGCCGCCATCCATGAGTACCTTGGTAAGAAGAAAGTCGTCCACTATTGGACTGAGGACCAATGCGGCTGGTGCTCGGGCTGTTCGGAATTTAGGTTCATCACTGGCGTTAAAAGTAATAGCCGTGTCACTCCATGGGTTTATTGTTGCTACTTGGTAGACTTTGGCAAGGCTGTGGAGTGTTCTTTTTCGCATATTGTTTGATGCGAAAGTCTCAAAGACTGTTAATACCGTACTGGTGTCTCTGGGGTGGCTTTTTGTGGCTTCTGGAATTAGAAGATCTTCGCCAATTTTTTCCACCTGCCAGAGTATCCAACATGCTCTAAGGCTGTGAGTTGGTGTGGCGCCCTCTGCACTGTGAATTTTACAGGGTCCATTAATCCATCCTTCCAGTACGGTTCCGTGCCCTGTAGAGGGCTTTTGCTTTTTGGTATTGAACCCGGGTGTCTGGCGATGATGCACCCTTTTATTTCGGACTGGGTTTGTATTCAGGGCCGGATTATCCCAAAATTTTATTTCGGTTTTCCAGGCAGTTTCCATCGCACAGTACTTTCGTACTATGGACGCCAAGTCAGCGAAGCGTGTAATATCACGGCGACTTATGGCGTTGAGGATTCCCTTGTCCGTGCAATTATTGCAGAAGTATGAAATTGCGTCTTCCTCGCGGCAGTCCTTTATCCTGTTCATAACCAGAAGGAATCTGGCCCAGTAATGATGTACTATTTCTTTGGGCTCTTGCCTAATTTGGGATAGGTCGCTTATGTACGGGTGGGTGGGTGGAATCAAATCCGAAACCTTACCCAATCTGAGACCCAGAGGCCAAGGAGTTTCTGAACTCAGAAGTTTGGATTCTTGGATGCTGTCCAATGGATCTAGCCCGTCGCCTGACTTTAAGTTCAGGTCTTGAGTGATATCCTCCCCTTCGCGGGTATCCGGGCTGGAGGGATCGGGAATCCGGACATAGCTAGTCCTTAAGATAGATGAAGGGTCGCTGCACTGTCCCTCTACCACGGCAACGTGATGGGTGACCTGGGGAGAGTCAATCTCTCTCAGATCGGGTTTAGGCCCAATCTGGTCGTAATCCGTAGCGACTCCCAGGGCGGCCAAGCGATCCAAGAGCTCGTTTAGGGAGGAGAGCTCCATTGGATCTAGCTGCTCGGCGAATTCTGAGCTGACGTGAAGATTGCTTTCGATGACCCGAGAGGTCATAGTCGGCGCAGCAGCCGAACGGGCGGTCATAAGGAAACCACCTAGCCTGAGAGTTTGGCCGACAGCCAAAGCTCCCTTAGCAATGGTGCCGTCTTTAAAGACGGGATGAGGCATCCTTCCTGATGGCGACGGCACAGAGGAACTCTCAATGAAAGCACCAATGTCGGTGTCAAAACCGGCGGATCTCGGGTAGGGGGTCCCGAACTGTGCGTCTAGGCAGATGGTAACAGGAGGCAGGGGACACAATGTTTTACCAAGGTTCGGGCCCTCTTGATGGAGGTAAAACCCTACGTCCTGCTTGATTAATATTGATGATATGGGTAGTACAAGAGTAGATCTACCGCGAGATCATAGAGGCTAAACCCTAGAAGCTAGCCTATGGTATGATTGTATGTTTGTCCTACGGACTAAAACCCTTCGGTTTATATAGACACCGGAGAGGGCTAGGGTTACACAGAGTCGGTTACAATGGTAGGAGATCTACATATCCGTATCGCCAAGCTTGCCTTCCACGCCAAGGAAAGTCCCTTCCGGACACGGGACGAAGTCTTCAATCTTGTATCTTCATTGTCCAGGAGTCCGGCCAAAGGTATACTCCGGCTATCCGGACACCCCCTAATCCAGGACTCCCTCACCCGTGATCAAAAGTGACCGGGCAGGCCAACCAGGGGTTGGACCTAGGGGTGACAGGCTCTATGGCGCGTGTGTCTCAGAGTGCATGTTTGCTTCTCCTCTTCGTCACATGGATCATGTTTACTGTTTTAACCTCTGGTGGGATTTTTTTCTGTCCTCCAGTGCTTTGCTGGCGAGGTTCTTCCTCGTCTTCGCTTGGTGTCTCCCCCCCCCCCTTGTGTTCGGCGTTTAGCTTACGGGCCTGCTTGAAGATCCAGCATTCTCTGTGGGTGTGATTTGCAGGTTTATCGGGGGTGCCATGGATCTGACATATTTTCTCAAGAATCCTGTTTAGGCCAGAAGGTCCATCTCTGCTGCCTTTGAAAGGCTTTTTCCGCTGACCTGGTCGAGAGCCCCTGAATCCGGCGTTAACCGCCATATTATCTGGGTTGTCTTCTTTATTTTGACGCTTGATTTTGTTGCGTCGTGGTTTTCCATTGCCATCTCTGACTTCGGATGTGCTTGGGTCGCTGGTACTACTGCGGACTAACCAGCTATCTTCGCCCGCGCAAAAGCGGGTCATGAGGCTTGTCAGGGCTGCCATTGTTCTCGGTTTTTCTTGGCCAAGGTATCTGGCGAGCCATTCGTCTCGGACGCTGTGTTTGAAAGCTGCTAAGGCTTCGGCGTCCAGACAGTCGATGATTTGGTTCTTCTTAGTGAGAAACATGTTCCAAAGCTTTCGGGCTGACTCTCTGGGCTGTTGAATTATATGACTTAAATCGTCTGCATCCGGAGGTCGGACATAGGTCCCTTGAAAATTAGCCCGAAAAGCGTCCTCGAGCTCCTCCCAACTTCCAATTGAGTTTTTGGGGAGGCTTTTCTACCAGTACCGAGCTGGTCCTTTAAGCTTGAGGGGCAAGTATTTGATGTCATGGAGATCATCTCCGCGAGCCATATGGATATGCAGGATAAAGTCCTCAATCCAGACCCCAGGGTCTGTGGTCCCGTCGTGCGCCTCTATGTTCACTGGTTTGAATCCTTCTGGGAATTCGTGGTCCAGCACCTCATCGGTGAAACATAGGGGGTGTGCGGCACCCCTGTATTTGGATGTACCATGGCGTTCGGATGGTTGCAGTATTCGGTTTTGATTTTGTGCCGGAGCGCGCTTCCTAGATCCATAAATGGATCTGGTCGTATCGGATTTTTGGTGCACGTCCTCACATAGATCGTGTGTTGACTTATGTGCGACCTTGTTAGCCACACTATCGCGGTCACAAGGTGGTTGATCCGGCCGGTTGGTCGTTTCATTTTTCGGCTGTGTGGGCTCTAAGGCCTCATCGTCGAATTCAGGTAATAGCTTGCGCTTTGGATAGTTCTTTGTGTGGTAACTTTCACCATACTTTTCTTCGTTGTCGTGCACTTTGTTCCACCTGCTGTTGAGCGTATTTTGTGCGGCCTTAAGCCTTTGCTTCTGCTTCTTCATACTCCTCGTTGTGGCAAGAAGCCTTCTGCGGAGGTTCTCTTGCTCCAAGTGTGTTTCCGGGATGATGTGTGCATCTTTGTCTGGACTGTTTTCCTCCCCAGAGGGGGTTTGATAAGGTTTATCCTCGGTGTCGCCGTGTTCGGACGTCAGATACGTACTATGTTCGCCGTTTGCAGCTTCATCGTGCTCTGCCACCGGGGCAATGTGGTCGTCGTTTCCTCTGGAGTCGACTGGAGTGTTATTTTCTCTTGTGTTGTTATCGCTGTTTTTGCTATGGCGGGACTTAGAGCGGCGCCGCTGACGTCGGCGCTTGGGTTGCTTCTTGGAGGGGCCATCCTCCGCTGTCTCTTCGCCATTGCCTTCTTTGGGTGTATCCACCATGTATATGTCATGTGATGAAGTGGCTGTCCGGCGCCCTGTGGGCACTAGTTCCTGTTCGTCTCCTGCATCTTCGTCCATGCCGTTGATGTCTTCGGAGTCGAAATTGAGCATGTCAGTTAAATCGTCGATAGAGGCTACTAAGTGGGTGGTGGGTGGGCAGCGAATTTCTTCGTCGTCCGCATCCCACTCTAGCCGGAGATAGTTCGGCCAAGGTTCCCCTGACAAGGAGAGAGATTTTAATGAATTTAGCACATCGTTGAAAGGCGAGTGCTAAAAGATATCCGCGGAGGTGAACTCCATGATCGGCGCCCAATTGGATTCGATAGGCACGGATGCAGGCGGCTCGGAGTCCGTGGCTGGAGATGAATCCAGTGGTTCGGCAACACGGCCCTCGTAAGGGATGAAGTCGGTATCAGGCTCCATCGCCACTGAGAGTGGGGCCTCCATGGCGGGGTCTATCCCTCCGTCCTTGGATGGCGCAATTTGCTCCGGATTGAAGGCCGGAGTAGTTGCAGATGCGATCTCCTGAACACTGTCCGACGGCAGAGTTACGTCATGCTCGTCGTGATTGTGCAGCGCACCTGACATGGGCTCGAATCCGTTGAAGATCAAGTCTCTGCGGATGTCGGCAGTGTAGTTTAAGTTTCCGAACCTGACCTGATGGCCAGGGGCGTAGCTCTCGATCTGCTCCAGATGGCCAAGTGAATTGGCCCACAACGCGAAGCTGCCGAATACAAAGATCTGTCCGGGGAGGAAAACCTCACCCTGGACCACATCGTTACCGATGATCGAAGGGGCCATCAAGCCTTATGGTGACGGCACAGTGGAACTCTAAATGAAAGCACCAATGTCGGTGTCAAAACCGGCGGATCTCGGGTAGGGGGTCTCGAACTGTGCGTCGAAGGCGGATGGTAATAGGAGGCAAGGGACACGAAGTTTTACCTAGGTTCGGGACCTCTCGATGGAGGTAAAACCCTACGTCCTGCTTGATTAATATTGATGATATGGGTAGTACAAGAGTAGATCTACCACGAGATCAGAGAGGCTAAACCCTAGAAGCTAGACTATGGCATGATTGTTGTTCGTCCTACGGACTAAAACTCTCCGGTTTATATAGACACCGGAGAGGGCTAGGGTTACAGAGAGTCGGTTACAATGGTAGGAGATCTACATATCCATATCGCCAAGCTTGCCTTCCACGCCAAGGAAAGTCCCATCCGTACACGAGACGAAGTCTTCAATCTTGTATCTTCATAGTTCAACAGTTCGGCCAAAGGATATAGTCCGGCAGTCCGGAGACCCCCTAATCCAGGACTCCCTCACACATTGGTCTCAGCTGCAGCGTAAGGTACTCTCTATGATATCACATCACAATTTGAACTACATTTCTGCATTTGCCTTAATGTCTCACTTGTACAAAAACTGTTAGCAGAAGAACATTCATTCTCAAGGGACCACAGAATCTCGCAACTATACTGCACACTACATTGCTCTTGTGAGTACCTCTTGCCTTGTATGACCATACTTACTTTCATATCTGTTTGATTACGTAGCATCACTGCACATGTTAGCCTCGTTATCATCCATTTGGTGGACATTATAAGATCTGTATGGACTCTTACATAAATTTAGAATCAACCCAATGCTTTTGAAGAGGTTTAGCTCTGCAGTCCTCTTGTAAGGACTGAACATCGTCTATCATTGTACTTACATTAACAGCTACTCCCTCCGTCCCATAATATAAGAACATTTTGTACAGCACACTAGTGTTCAAAACACTCTTGTATTATGGGAAGAGGGATTGGTTCATTGTGTAGTATTCTGCATCTTATCTCCCTCGCCCACCATTTACTAAAAAAGATCAGATCTATATTTAATCTTACCAAAAAGTAGAATACACAGGCAATGCCAGTGCAGAAGTGTAGCCCATTGCTCTTGTCAGTACATTTTGTCCTGTAATGCTTGTACTTCCAGGGATTGGTAGTTGATTATGTAGCATCAATCTGCATCTTATCTTCATTATCCTCTATCCCTTCTAGTATTATCATATCTATAATTACTCTCTACAAAATGTAGAGTACAGGCAATGTTTATGAAGAAGATTCGGTGCCGAAATTCTTGAGTTATCCTTCCCTTGACATGGAGAAGGGCATTATAAAGCCGGTGTTAACTGTTAATGTAAGTCAGTCCTTCTAAAGCCGATGTTAACTGTTAATGTAAGTTAGTCCTTCTAAAGCCTTTATCCTCAACTACTGTTTAATTTGCTCATACTCCCTATCGTTTACTGTTGTTTAGTTTGCTGTTTCTACCAAAATGCATGTTCGCAAGAACTGTAGGTTCTAAGTTTTACTTGTAAAACCAAATTCCTTATTCATACCATGCACATTACTCAATACTCCCTATATGTATGCTTGTTTTTGTGGATCTATAATCCAGTATGTGGTGAAGCAGCCCACGTTTGCACCTTGTCATATCCTGTTTTATCTTACTGATGTGGCTGATGATATGAACAACATGCCATGCACATTAACCAAAATAGATACAATGATTTTCTTTGCCCTTCATCTATGCTTGTTATGTTGACATGGTAATCCAGTAGTGTGGTGAAGCTCCCCACATTATGAACAATGCCAAATTATGCTATTGATATTTTGAACTTACTCTTTATTTTCTAATTTGAAATTGGATGGAATTGACAGCACAGTTATCATCTTTGTTTATACACATGCAAAACCTGTCATCTCTCTGCTTTGTTTCAGGGTGATATGCCTGATAGCATGCACAAGTCTGCTGAAGGTTGTGCGACAAACCCAACATATATTGAAGCAAAGAAGGCAAAACATCTTGAAGATAGAGAGACAACCCCAAAGTCTTGTCTTGATGCAGTGTTCAAGTTAGTTGAGACTAGCAGTCAGACAAGCTCACAGAATTTGTTGTCTGAATCAGTTCGACTTCTTCAGTCCCAAGTTCTAGCAGAAAGGCATTCTCCAACTCAACTTCGACTTGAAGTCCTATCTCTAAGAAATATTGCGGAGAACACCAATGAGAACCTCATCACTAAACAGCTACACCTGGAAGCTATGACCGACATACTAGGCCAATCTCACAGCCTTGCTCAGCAGCTTGCGCAGCAGTTCCCATGCAAGGCTAACCTTTCTTTAACTGTATTGGAAGTGGTCTCGGTTCAGTATTATTTTGTTACGCTGCAATGGTGCCTAGTTTTTGTAATCTGCTTCTTCGTTGTGCTTTATGATCACTGGTGGCGAACTTCGATGCCCAGTGGATGTAATATACCATAAATCCTTTATTGTATAGTGTAGGTTTATTTTTAGTTACTATGCTGCAATTTCTTTATTGTATAGAGTATGTTTGTTCTTAATTCCTACTAGTTACTTCCATCATTCGCTATCTGAAAAAAAATAGATGTAGTCAACCGGGCCGAAACATTCGCCTCTAACGGGCCTGGTGTTTAGCGGGCCACAATTTGGCCAGCCTGCATCTTTCTTGGGCCCGAATGATTGGGTCCTTCACACTTTGCGCGAGGCCCACAACTTACACCGGCCTATATTTTAGTTGGGCCTTTTGTGGACCTAGTGCTTAGTTCGGCCCAGGTAGTGTTAGGCCATTAGCAGGCTAAATATTGTACTGGCCTGTTACGGCCCCGATGAAACCATGGGCCTTTAGCAGGCCGAAATGCATATTGGGCCTCAATTTTCACTAGTCGTCAACGGGCCTTCAGCAGGCTGAAATGTAGACCGGGCCTTTTTGGGCCTAGTTATATCACGAGCAGTTACCAGGCCGAAACATATCTCGGGCCTTAGTTGTCCCACTGATATCATGGGCCTTTAAGAGGCCGAAAGCTTAGTACAGACATCAACGGGCCGAATTATGCGACAGGCCTTTAACAGGCCCAAAGTCACGTTGGGCTTAACTGTTGCCACCTTTATCACGGGCCGTTAGTGGGCCCGATGTCCCGTCGGACCATATATGGTGGATGGGCAGCACGGGCCATTCCCAGGCTGAAAGTCACACCGGGCTGAAATGGGGACATGTCTACATCGGGCCTCTAACAGGCCGAAAGTCACTGGGCTGTAATTGGGCCCAAATATTCGGCAAACAAGTAACGGGCCAGATCTGGCTGCTGGTCGTAAATGGGCCCAAATATTCGACGAACAATTAATGGGCCAGATCTGGCTTCGGGCCGTAAATAGGCCTTTATTAAGTAGGTTGTTATTGGGCTGGCCCACTAGTACTTGAGTAAGTACTACGGGCCTTTGACTGAGCCGGCCTTTTAAACCTATATGGGCCTCTGTTGGGCCGTGCCACGTGTCGACGTATCATAGGCGCTTTGGGTCCAATGAGTGGACATCTGTCCCAATGGTGAGCCGGCACGTGTTTCCTCCAGCCAATGATGATTTTACACGAGGAAAATCCCCATTGGTCGGGGCTGTTAACGGGTTATCGGATCCAAAACCGGACCCGATATCTTAACGGCGTTCCGTTACGGTGGATGCCACGTGTCGGTCACCCTTGAGAAAGCATTTTTGTGACGCACGATATATCGTCATAGAAGTGGACACTTCCGTGATGATAATTTTGGTAATGTCATGGAACACTTCTACGATAGCACAGGTATGACTATCTTGATCCTGTCATAAATTTGTCATGGATGTACATGCATGACAGAAAACGTGACCTGCTCTGACAAATACGTATCATCACGGAAGTGTATTTTTTTGTAGTGTCTATCTATTTATCTTACCTTGGAGGGATTGACAATCGCTCTACGCGTTGGGTTGCGAGGTTATGTTGTTTGTCTGTAGGTAATGTTTACATAGTGTCGCTTGGTTCTCCTACTAGATTGATAACCTTGCTTTGATAACTGAGGGAAATACTTACCACTAATGTGTTGCATTATGCCCTCCTCTTCGAGGAATTTACCAATGCGGATCACAAGTAGCAAGGATGCGGCCCCGCGCGTTCGCGATCGCCTGCGGCAGCTCCTCCTTGACGTCGTGGTATTGAAGGTGTGGCGACGCCGGCTCGTCCTTTACGTGGCGTCCAATCTAGAAGTCCTGGTTGCACGAGGGCGGGGGCGACGACGGCTCAGCCTTGGCACGGCATCTGGACACTGCAATTGCATGGGGCCGAGATGGGCTCGTCCTTCACTAGATGGAGTGGTTGGTCACGCGGTGGGGACGACAGATCCACCTTCACGCACGCCGACGATGGTGGTGACGGCCCCATCTGACAGAGCAAACACTCCATCAGCAGCTTGATCTGATGGATGAATTCTTCGTCCGTCACCGTGGCCTCCGAGAGGAGGCGGGGTCACTACGGCGGCGGCTACTCCAGCTGCTGCTACGGGGGCCTGGTCCTCCTCCTCATTGGAGAAGATGACAATCTCCTCCTAGGCGGAGGAGCTAGCTGTCGTGGATGCCGAAGGGCCCGGAGAGCGACAGCGGCGGCTCCAAGAACAACCGGTCCCCCATTGATTGCGGCATTGCTTCTGGGATCAGAGAGAAGGAAGGGCTCGGCGAGGTGGGTGACGGGGAGGTGGATTGCGGCAGTGCTGGGGAGGTGGATTGCGGCTCTGTAGTTCGCCCGAGCACGGCTTATAAAGCCGCGGCTAGGTGATGCGAAGGAGTGGTCAGCCCGCCTCAATGTGGCACAATGGTCAGAGTCTGTTCCTCGGGAAGCCGCGTCCGCATTGAAGCGGCACCTCCCGAGAGGCCACATCAGTCAGCGCCGCCCTTCGTCCCTTCGGTCACATCGCGGCATCAACGCTGGCTGCTGCAAGCTTTGAGCCGGCATGAATGCAGTGCATGCATCGGAAGAAAAGCGCCAAAGAGACGGGTGGTTTTTTTTGGTGGGTCGGGGCGGTCAGAAGCGGGCTTGGGAGCGCTCCAGACACCCGCAAAGCACCAATGTTTGTCTCCGATTTAGACAGAAATCGCGTCCGGACCACGCCGTGGACCGATACGGGACCGCGTTGGATGACTTTCGCGGTCCGAACAGCGTGATCCAAATGCATGCCGGAGGTTTGCGGGTCTGTGTTGGAGATGCCGTTAAATGCTTCTCTCTGTTTACCATCCGGCCGGACCCATTTCTCTGCTCCCAAGAGGTTGTCAAGTGCGAGTTGTTCTTAATAAAACTAGACGATACCTCGCATGTTGTTGCGAGAATTTTTTGCAACATATTTCAATGTGATTCATTGTATGAAACATAAATATTTGAAGTAAAAATTATAAAAGGCTAAACTAAAAATACATATAATTTATTTTGTTTTAGTACTATATAGTTGTAAAATATTTATCAAATATACAAACATAATATAATGAAAATAATCATGGATGTTTGCATGTTGAGATGACTCTTTTTTTATGATGTTTCATGATGAAATCGCATGCTTCTATGTTGAGGGACTTATGGTAGTGGAGGTGGGCTTTTTCTCATGCATGTTGTCCAATGACGTGGCATGCTTGCTGAAGGAATTATGCCCTAGAGGCAATAATAAAGTTGTTATTTATATTTCCTGATATCATGATAAATGTTTATTATTCATGCTAGAATTGTATTAACCAGAAACTTAATACATGTGTGAATACATAGACAAACGGAGTGTCCCTAGTATGCCTCTACTTGACTAGCTCGTTAATCAAAGATGGTTAAGTTTCCTGACGATAGACATGTGTTGTCATTTGATGAACGGGCTCACATCATTAGAGAATGATGTGATGGACAAGACTCATTCGTTAGATTAGCATTATGATCGTTTAGTTTTATTACTATTGCTTTCTTCATGACTTATACATATTCCTCTGACTATGAGATTATGCAACTCCTGAATACCGGAGGAACACTTTGTGTGCTATCAAATGTCACAACATAACTAGGTGATTATAAAGATGCTCTATAGGTGTCTCCGATGGTCGTTGTTTAGTTGGCATAGATCGAGATTAGGATTTGTCACTCCGAGTATCGGAGAGGTATCTCTGGGCCCTCTCGGTAATGCACATCAATATAAGCCTTGCAAGCAATGTGACTAATGAGTTAGTTACAGGATGATGCATTACGGAATGAGTAAAGAGACTTGTCGGTAATGAGATTGAACTAGGTATGATGATACCGACGATCGAATCTCGGGCAAGTAACATACCGATGACAAAGGGAATGACGTATGTTGTTATGCGGTTTGACCGATAAAGATCTTCGTAGAATATGTAGGAGCCAATATGAGCATCCAGGTTCCGCTATTGGCTATTGACCGGAGACGTGTCTCGGTCATGTCTACATAGTTCTCGAACCCGTAAGGTCCGCACGCTTAACGTTCGATGATGATTTGTATTATAAGTTATGTGATTTGATGACCGAAGTTTGTTCAGAGTCCCGGGTGAGATCACGGACATGATGAGGAGTCTCGAAATGGTCGAGAGGTAAAGATTGATATATTGGACAAATGTATTCGGACACCAGAAAGGTTCCGGGACGTTTCAGATATTTATCGGGGAACCGAGGGGTTACCGGAACCCCTCGGGGAAGTTATGGGACCTAATGGGCCATAAGGGAGTAGGAGAGGAAAGGCCACAAGGTGCCCCCCTAAGTGCAGTCCGAATTGTACTAGGGGGAGGGGGCGCAGCCCCCTCTTTCCTTTCCCTCTTCGTGTCCATCCCTCCTTCCCCCTCTTGGAATAGGAAAGGGAATCCAACTAGGATTGGGAATCCTAGTTGGACTCCCCTCTTGGTGTGCCCTCCTTGGTCGTCGGCCTCCTCCTCCCCCTCCTTTATATACGTGGCCAAGGGTCACCCCAAAGCACAACAGACAATCTCTTAGCCGTGTGTGGTGCCCCCCTCCACAGTTTAACACCTCGGTCATATCGTCGTAGTGCTTAGGCGAAGCCCTGCACCGGTAACTTCATCATCACCGTCGCCACGTCGTCATGCTGACAGAACTCTCCCTTGACCCTCTACTGGATCAAGAGCTCGAGGGACGTCATCGTGCTGAACGTGTGCTGAACAAGGATGTGACGTACGTTCGGTACTTGGATCGGTTGGATCATGAAGACGTTCGACTACATCAACTGCGTTACTAAACGCTTCTACTTTCAGTCTACGAGGGTACGTGGACACACTCTCCCCTCTCGTTGCTATGCATCTCCTTGCTAGATCTTGCGTGATCGTAGGAATTTTTTTGAATTACTACATTCCCCAATACTTGCATGTTGAGAGGAATAGTTCATGGGGACTAGCTATTTAGATATAGAAGATACCTCACTGTACATAGCCTTTCGGCCCCGAGGGACCTGTGGTGGAATTGTCACGGCAGATGTCCTAGTGTGAGGACTTAGTCGTGGAGCCATCGCAACTAGGTTAGCTTAAAGGGGTTAAATGGGACAAAGGACACAGGGAGTTTATACTGGTTCGGCCCCTTGCGGTGAAGGTAAGGCCTAATCCAGTTTGAGGTCGTATTGCTTGTGTCTCGATTACCAGGGAGCGAATACACTTGACCTAGCTTCGGATCTGTTGTTTCTTGCCCTAAACCACCTCTGGGTCATCCCTTTATATACACAGGTTGACACCCAACGGCCTACAGAGTCCCGACCAGCTCATAAACATTTCCGGTCCAGTGACTAACTACACTTGCCTTATAATACAAGTCATACATATATGGCGGTTTTATCCCTATGGGCATTAAGCCGCCCTTGGGCTCTAGGCCTTTTAACGAGTCTTCATAGTGAACCGCCATCTTCAGCATCTTTATGGGCTTTATCTTGATAGACCGCCATGACTTAACCCGGCCCCTCCTGGGTGGGTTAACCCAATAGTTATATCCCCAACATTAGGCCCCAGGTTGATTTGAACTTGTTCATGTCAATCTTCAACACTTAGAAAAATCCTTCCTCACTTGTTCTTTACAAGATAGCGTAACCCGACATGACATCATCTCCTGGAATTACGGAAACCCGCCATGACATCTTCTGTCATTAACTTTGCATGATACCCAGCATATCTTAATGGATCCTTATCTTTAATAACCATCCCGAAAATCGAGGTGTTTCCGTCGTCACATATCCATTTTTTGGTCTCCTCGATTCCCGTGCAAGTCACTTATCCTTCCATCCTTATAAATAGGGCCAGGGGTCCCATTCTTTTCTCCCCCTTTCCTCTTTGTCTCTTTCTTCTTCCTCGCATCACTCCAGCACCCGAGCTTCGTCGCCATCCTCGACTTCCGCTACTGCATCGACAACAGCCGCTGCATCAACCTGATCTGTCCAGAGTTTGGTCCCGCGCCTCCACCGCTTAACAACTCAAGTAAGTTTTCCTCCTTCCCTTTCCTTTAGATCTCATTAGGTTTTCCTGCAAGTTCATCAGAGTTCATCCTTGTTCTTCATTGTAGCTTGTATCTTTGATTCAAACTTAGCACTCCTCATACACGGCGGCAGCCGTGATACTTGTTTTTGTTATTAGACCATCTCCTTCGCGTAAGAAAAACGAATCTGAACATATGAATTAATCGAGCACTGTAATTTAGGTCAAAAATATTTTCCATTATCCGAAGTATTGCAGATCCGAAATCCTAGCATCCATCTGTGAAACATGTCTGCTTCAACACTTAGTAGAATTCGGTCTTGATAGATCTTGAATACCATTTCTGTCATGGCGGCTTACATCACCAGTTATAATTTAGTCATATGGCATTAGGCCCCATTTAAGACGCCAATCTGAATATATACTGCAGCATTCATTTCCCGCTTAATGAAAACAACTTAAACCGGCAAATTTTCTTTCTTTTAGGCTTCCTCCTTCACAATGCCGAAGACAGTCACTTCATGCAATTGGGTTCCTTCTATTGTCACCGAAAAAATGCTCAAGGACTTTGTCAAAATCGACTTTTTACCAGCCAAAGACATCCTGCATTGGCGCACTCCCAAACAAAACGAAGAAAAACCTCACCCAAAGGATGGTGAGGTCATTGTTTTTACTGATCACATGAATCGGGGCTTCTCAGCGCTCGGCTCAAAAAATTTCTGAGACGTTCTGCACTTCTTTCAACTCCATCCTCAAGACATCGGACCCAATTCCATGTCAAACATCTGCAATTTTCAAGTCTTCTATGAAGTCTACATTCAAGAGGAGCCCAGTGTTGAACTCTTCAAGGAATACTTTTAACTGAACCGGCAGAATGAGTTTACTAACGGACCCAGCTTAGAACTTGGCGGGGTCTCAATTCAATGAAGAAGAGATGCCTTTCTTCCCCTATGCTCGCCTATCGAGTCACCCCAAAGATTGGAACCAAACATGGTTCTACTGTAAAGATACTTCTCTGGCTGATGAAAATCCACTGCCGGGTTATCGTGTCCAGCGGCTCGAGCCAAAGCATCATCTTCCCGAAAAGCTTACCATCGCTGAATGCCAAGCTTACTCCCACTATTGCAAAGCTCAAAATCCTGCTGGGAAATGAGTTAACCGGTATTGACTTGGTTCGGTGCTGGGTTCCTTGGCGAATCATACCCTTGAGCCATCAATCCGGCTGAATGTGTACTTACTCGGGTGATGCAAAAGATCCACTGCGCCACAGCTCTGTGTGCCTCATTGATGATGCAATCAATGAAATGAAAAAGACCCTTCTGAACGAGAGCGTGGGGAGCTACAGCAAAGTGGGGTTGAACCCTTTCTGCAAACTTAACCCGCCACCAGATGTGAGTCTCTAAATTACTTACTTCACCTTATTACTCCAATGTTTTGTTAACTCGACCTTGATGATTTTCATAGGCTGCATCTGATTTTTGGAACAAGGAATATGACCATGAAGCTTCTAAGAAAGCCAGGGCCAAAACAAAAGCCGTCAATAAAGCCGCCAAGAAGAATAAGAAGAAATTAACTGCTTCTGAGATGATTGGTCTGGACGACAGTTCTGAGTCGGAGGTAGCCCTTGATTCCCTTGGCTCCTTTTTCAACCATCTTATTGACACTGATTATCATCAGGATGACACGGGGACCAGTCAAGCAGTCGAAGAAGAGGTAACTATCATTTTGTCCGACTCAGAGCCTTTGCCAAGACAGAAAATTCGACGGGTAACCCGGAAAGTAAGCTTTTCACACCCCTTAGCTCATTTGGATCCTCACTTTCTTTTGAAGCAACAGCAGCACGAGAACCGGCGACAAACTCGGACCAGCGGAGGTGAAGAGTTATTGTCCGGCTTACCAAATACTCCAGATCCACGGAAACATCGAAACGAGGTCTTTCCAAATTTAAACTCTTTTTACCCACTGGCGGGTCTCATTCGCCAGCCACTTAATTCTTCCGATTCAAATTGTCAGGAGGCTTCTCGCTCTTCCTCCGGCAACTCATCTCAGACCCAGCTGCCGGCTTTCAAAACTACCCCTGGGTAACATCACTTTTTATTCTCTACATCCTTATTCTCTTATACATGTACTAACCTCTCATAACCCGTGCAGTGGACAAGCAAAGCCTAGCAAGAAAGCAAGGGTGACCAAACCGGCTGAAGAGCCCAAAGCCCATGAACCGGAACAGCAAACTCCAGCCTCTGACACCTCCATGCCACAACCTCAAGAGCATGTCCATGATGTTCCACCAGAAATTCCTGACCTCTCTAGTGACCCAACAAATGCCAATCCTTTGAGCACTGAATCATCAAGCCCTATTAAACCGTCAGGAACACCCGCCGATGATGTTGTGATCACTGGGACCGACTTCAAAGAACCAGGACAACCCACTGTCTTGGCCAAGCACTATGCCAAGGAGGATTTCATCGAAAGGTGGAAAGTGAGATTTGATATTGCTGATTACTCTCAACAAAGCGTCAGTGAAGTACTCTTTGGTTATCTCAACCAAGTTCATACCAGCCGTGATCTTGAGATTGACATGGTGAAACAGATGCACCAGAAGTATGAGGTATGAATTCCGGTTTAATACAATATGCATATCATGTCAGCCCCCAAGTCTAATGCGTATGATAAGATTGAATATGTTGTAGACTTAGAGTAGCCATGAGTATAAAAAACTTCTTTAGTAGAATCCTTCAAAGGCTGGCTTTCACCATTAGAGTTGAACCGGATTTTTAATGATTAACATTGCATCTGTAGCCCCCAATGGTCGGTTTAATCAGCATGAATGAACCGGTACTTGTGCATCATTGTTTATAAATCAGAACTTACTTGTGTAGCCCCCATGAACCGGCTGTGATCATTTGCAGCGCAGCCGGGTCATCATAAAGTAGTAACAAGATGTGCAACATGCATTAGCCCCCAACTGTCAAGTACTCTTGCTTGCAAAGTGCTTGGGACTTATTTATATAATCCGTTTGTATGAAAAACTTTTTCGGTAGGCATTTGCCCCCAAGTGCCAAGTGTTGTTGCTTGTAAAATGCTTGGGACTTTATTCATATAAGCTGACTTATGAATATGGTTTCAAATCTGTGACTATACAGGACACCACTGCTCAACTTCAATCAGAATTGGCTGATGTGAAAACTTGACCGGAGGTTCAAGAATCTAAGACCCAGAAAGCCGACTCAAAGTTCAAATTTAGTTTGGAGGAGACAGAAAAACTGAAGATCGGTTTTGATGTTGAAAGAACCGCCTAGGCTGAAGAGAAAACTATTCTAACGCAGCGGGCTGAAAAAGCGGAAGTTGATCTTCAAACGGTGACCACTGAGCTTACGGTTTAAAACACCATGTATCCCAGATGGTTTCTTCTATCTTTGGTGCGCTGCCTCGCCAGCATCAAAATTGAATCTATTATTTTATATCATAAACCGCCGCTGATCACTCCATGATTGTTACACAAGTCCGAGGAGCAGCAACCTTAGTCAAGATATGCTAGTGAAGCTTAAAGCCGTATATACGGTTGTTGAACAGCTATATACCGGAACTCAACGCATGCTAGCCATGATTTCTCCAACAAATCAAGGACCCAATCTGCTGAGTGACGTGTTGAAAAAATTGACAATTCTGCCTGCGAGGATTCAAGAGATAAAACGGTCATGTGCAAGAGCCGGCGCCGTGACGGCCTTGAGCCATGCTAAGGCATCGTTACCAAAGCTAGACCCGGCCGAGGCAGCTACCGTGTATCCAAGCTTGAAAGAAGATGGCACTTCTTTTGACTAGAAAGACTTCGCTACCTGTGTTAAAGAAATACGTCCTCTGGAGACTCTGATTGTTGATGAAACAAATCTCTCAAAATATCAGCCGGCTTATGATGCAGAAAACCAGAAGATGCCCACGCCAGCTTATAAAGTGATGGATCTGATTCCCCCAATCCGTAAGCATACTTTCGCCCCTGAAGTTGATCCGTCTGACCTTATAGATAATGAAGCTGAATTCCAAGCCTTGCGTGGCATTGACTGGTCATCAGCAAACTTCCAGACGGCGGAGGATGAAGAACCGGAGAAGGATGATGCGGAAGCTTCACGTCATCAAGGCCAAGAAGATTGATCTGTTGGGCGGTTTAAACATTTGATCTTCTGAAAAACACTTGATCTTTTTGGCTCACTGAGTCGTGTAATAGTCTAGTGAAACTTTAATATGTCATGCCATCGTGCACATTTTGTTTTGCGCAAACTGTTGATCCGCTAGTTGAAAGACGACCACTTTATGCTTATGATAGCATTGATTTATGCAGATCATATTTAGCAATACCCTGCACAAAAACAGATCGCAAGTGCCTTGGTGGTTTACCGCGGGGCAGGTCATAATATCCGATATAAGCCACTGGTGACTAAAAACAGGTCATAACCAGGGCCGGTTTAATCATAATCATATAGAATCAAAGAATATTATACCTGTGATATTTGATCGCACTTCCGGCTTATCATACCAGTGCAGTAAGGGTGTCAACCCAAAAAGATTGGACACATAATGCCATGTTTAATTGTCATATACTTGCTGGTTTGCAGCGCCTTATACAGCAAGGGGTAACATCCTAGAGTTTAAAGCCAGAACTCCTAGCACATATGCTATTATCATATACTAGCGACTTATAGTTTGAAGCTAGTCCGGGTTATCAAACTCCAGATATGTTTAAGCATGATCCATAAGGATGAAGGCTTCATGGCCTGAATTGTCTCAAGCCATATGTTAATATGGCATAAATACATGACTCCAAAAAATGCTCAGAAAAAGATAATGAATCAAAATCGAAAAAATGAGGCTTTCATAGGCCGCCAAGCCACTAAGTTAACCTTTTACACTTTGTGAATCCGACCTCACATGACCGCCTTTTTAACCTTGACAAGTTCAGGGTCTATGTAAGATTGACTGTCAAGAGCTCGGCTTGTCATTCCGGGATTACCCGGGCGGAGTGGAAGATTCTACAAAGCAGGATAACCCGAAAAATTTTGGTGAATACACCTAGTGTTCCAAGCTAGATCACGAGGGTAGTAACGCTATGTTCTCTTTGTCGAATACACCTATGTTTAAACAGGAAGGCCCCACGTGCTTTAGGGCGTATAAGCCGGACCAAGAGGGATATTCATAGCTATGCTCAATGAGCAGGAAGCCCCCAAATGGCATGTGGCATTGAGCCGATCAAGAGGGATATTCACAGCTATGCTCAATGAGCAGGAAGCCCCCAAGTGACATGTGGCATTGAGCCGATCAAGAGGGATATTCACAACTATGCTCAATGAGCAGGAAGCCCCCAAGTGACCTGTGGCATTGAGCCAATCAAGAGGGATATTCACAGCTATGCTCAATGAGCAGGAAGGCCCCAAGTGACCTGTGGCATTGAGCCGATCAAGAGGGATATTCACAGCTATGATCAATGAGCAGGAAGCCCCCAAGTGACCTGTGAGAGTGGCGTTGCGCCGGATTAGGAGGGATCTATCTACACCTATAGTAATTTGGGACTCCCAAGAAATTACCACGTTAATTAGATTTTACGCGCCGTTGTTTTGGTGGGACCGAATTATTACGGTGTAGATCGATTCATAGAACTAAAAAAACTCACGTATCTCAATCCTGTATCCCTGAACCCAACTCTTTTAATGTCCCACATATATCTGAATGAAGCAAAGAGTCCACAAAAATCATGGGATGATATTCACTCCAGGTTAAAAACATGTCCACTCATGTTGAAAATAAAAAAACTGTCAATGTACTTTGTAAAAAAAGATTCAACTACGTAAAAAAAATCCTTGGATCATCCAGCGATGCTCCCCGTAGCCGCCGCCTCTCGCCTCTCGCCTCCTCTCTCTCGCTCTCGCTCACCGCCACCTCGCCTATCCATCTCCCTCCCTCCCCTCTCTCTCTCTCAATCTTTCTCTCTCTCTATCTCTGTCTCTCCCCTTGCTTCACAACGTTCCCAAAATCCCTTCTCACAACCTTCTTCACATTGGTAGCAGGTATTTTAGGTTCCGCCATCTTATCCTAGGACTTCGCTGAAGACCATAGGTGAGCACAGATCAGCGGCAACATGGAGGAATCACGATGGACACCAAGCCAAGTAGATGGCTGCCATGATTTATTTCAGTCCAAAAAATAGGCCGATGCTGCAGGTCAGTACAACCACGATTCTGTTGCAAACTTGCGGGAAATGGTCTCTCTCACGTTTGTGTGCTAACAACCGGAAGAAGTTGATCTCCATTACCTGTGTGTAGGTAGGTTTATACGTTCCTATACAAGCACATCTGGCCGGAATTGATGGACCTGCTTCAGATGTCAGCTTATCTATGTGTATAGCTTTATATAGGTTCATGCAATGTGAGTCAGAACGTGTGCTCAAATCCTCTCTCTCTCTATAGATTTCTCCCATTCTGGTCCATCTCTCTTGATTAATGTCACTAAATCCGGTAGTTTTCTCCAGCTTTTCTAATCAGAGACGACACAACTACATAGATATGTACTGCAGGAGCTAAGTCCTATCTATTTAATGAGATGTACAAGCCAGACGACGGCGAGCACATCTAGCCACATGAGAGAAGCAACGCTTCATGAGAAAAATAGCAGGAAGAACATCACTTTATCCAGACCTGTTACTTCTATTGGCACGCACTTCAGGTACTCGCTCCCCAATACATGTATTGTTTTATGGTTGTAGCTTATTATGAATGAAATAGGTAATGTACTACATGCATGCGATTTTAGTTTTCATATAGGTCAAAGGTGGCATGTGGCTACGTGAAGCTTCTGTTTCATGTCCAGTAAATTCTGCATCAACTCCACAAATCCCTCCTCTGTTTGCGGCCATGTGGAATACTTTACTATTCACACGACCCTGAATATATTTGCTTGATACATAATGTTGCAGCAAGAAAAATCCGTTCTACTGACAGAATTAGCTGGGGTGCTCTCCGTCACGTTTCTGCATCACGCTCATGTTCTCTACATCTACCAATCAATCACCGATCAGCCAGTTGACTTTGATATTTATAGGAAGCTTTGCATATATTGTCTACTAGATTTTGTATGTTGTTTCTTCCAACAAACAATGAATGTTAGATTGTCTACATGGCATAAAATATATTCTGGCTTCCAGGATTAAGAAAAGGTATGATGCATTTATTTCAAATATTTTCAAATAGTTTCATGTCCAGCCAATTCGCCATGAATGGCCTCCATAGTACACCGTCCTCATCCTCTAATTTGATTCCAACACCAGCACATCCTGCAGCCCTTATTTCTTCCTGTTCGGTTCCACCATGTGCAGTTTTAGTTCTTTATGGTAGGAGCATCAATCCATTGCGTTCCTTGAGCATTACGCTGAAAAAATATTACTTGGCTATGTGGACTCTGTGGACTTTGTATAGCACATGATTGATTATGGAGGACGGACAGGTGATGGGCGATGACATTACTAGAATTGTTGATGCTAGGAAATTTATGCCAGTCTATAATAACTACAAAGTGAGGCTGGACTGCTCGAGTGAATGGATTTGTTAATTACTATGTGCAAATTTTTTCATTTTCTACTTACTGACTAGCTATGGTTTTTCTTCTTCAATTTGTCTCAAATTTGTTGAGCCCAGGAGCCAGTGTATTGAACGTGTTTGTTGTCTCTCTATATCTACTCCGGACCTTCGGTTTCCCTGATTTTGGAGTACGTATGCATGCTTGACTCAGTGTCCCAATGGTATATCTCATACATCCACATACAATATTTCTATCCTTAAAAGTATATAAGGAGATAAAGCCATAGTTCGGTTTAAATGTTAGTGATGCAGTTTTTTTATCTAAATCACGATAATTCGGTTAATAAAGCACATATAACAGATTTCAAATATAGGCAAGCCGTGGCCATAAACACCTCTGTACTTCCCAGCTACTTCCCAACCATGTAATGTTCAGTTCTCCTATGTCACATTTTTTGCCACTAGAGAGTGTAAGTTGACATCCTGTGAAGCCATGAATAATTCATAGGTGAAACAAAAACAATAACTAAATTTGTCTGAGAAATTAACTACTTAGTTGTGGCATGATGCATGAGGTTTAGCATCAAAATATGCATGTACTGACTTACTTAGTACCTATATGTAATGCATTTACTATTTTTTCTGAGAGATCATTCAGGTAGACAATCATTGGGTCTATTTCTTTTCATATCAAGATTATCATTTCTACTTGACGAAAAAAGGGTTCAGGAAGTAAAGGTCAAAGCCATGGATTCAAATGTTAATTGCATATGAGAAACACATGGACTTTTCGACTTCGCTGGCTGAATGTTTGGTCCTTTACATCCAATATGTGTCTCCCATGTAATATGTTGAACTTAAAGGAGAATTGAGTTATAGAAAAAAAATTGCCTCATTAGTTGTCACAGTAAGATATTTATGCTCCTGCAGGTCTAACTTAATTTCCCTTTGGTATGTAAGAATCAATTGTTCGAAAATTCTTAATAATTTCTTTTAATTACACTTTCTATTGCCAAAACCCAACAGAGTAAATGACTTAACACAAATATAGCTTCAAATCCATTGTGGTTTAGAATATACAGAAATTAGCACCTTCTTTAACAATATTGAATATCATTTAAACATTTTCAATTAATCTATAATTTTAATAGATTTGTTGCCCTAAAAACTAACAACCAATAATAGGAGTACTATCAGATTACCCAGTATTAGGAGAGGTGAGCTTCGTGGTTTGCGAGTTGCTTATGTTATGCCGGTATATGTTTAACCCAAGGTTACAATAAAGTTGGTTTCTTCATGAAAATAATCATGCTCAAACTATATTTGGTTTTTTTTCTAACAATATCATGCAAAACAGCATCCCCATTTGAAGCTGATTTAAACTTTGTTCTTCTCATTTGTGTTGTCAGTTATATATTCCCAGTTATTCGCATTTCTTTTGTTGCTAAAAGTTGCATCCTTCTTACAGTGAATTTCTAATTTAGGAAATTACTTAAGGGATACTCTTTATTTTCCCGTATACATCACCAAGGACTACTTTCACATGTTCTAATACGCATGCATTTTAAGTTATTTTATGCTAGCCTATGCAGTTGCATGGGTTGACGACTAGTATTCATAGCTATGCTCAATGAGCAGGAAGCCCCCAAATGTCCATTTGTAGTGAAAAGACTCATTATTCTTTGAGATGAAATGAACAGAGGCCCTGTATTAGCAGGGGTGCCATCTTTATTATAATCATCATAATATATACATTGTCAAGATATGTACATTGTAAGAGCCGGTGGCTCAAGTGTAGTAAGGCCGAAGATGAGCAATATTCTACGGCCGACGGGTCTCCTCCTCCGACGTGCGTGAGTCCTTGTGGTCTCGAATATCAACAAGATAATTGATACGTCTCCAACATATCTATAATTTTTTATTGTTCCATGCTATTATATTATCTGTTTTGGATGTTTATGGGCTTTATTATACACTTTTATATGATTTTTGGGACTAACCTATTAACCTAGAGCCTAGTGCCAGTTTCTGTTTTTTCCTTGATTTAGAGTATCACAAAAAAGGAAAATCAAACGGAGTCCAGTTGACCTAAAACTTCACGGAACTTATTTTTGGACCAAAAGAAGCCAACGGAGTATCGGAGATGGACCAGAAGAGTCCTGGGCTGCCCATGAGGGTGGGGGCACGCCCACCCCCTGGGCGCGCCCCCTGCCTCGTGGACAGCCCGGAGATCCACTGACATACTTCTTCCTCCTATATATACCCATATACCCTAAAAACTTTGGGGAACACAATAGATAAGGAGTTCCACCACCAGAAGCCTCCATAGCCACTGAAAACCAATCTAGACCCATTTCGGCACCCTGCCGGAGGGGGAATCCCTCTCCGGTGGCCATCTTCATCATCCCGGCGCTCTCCATGACGAGGAGGGAGTAGTTCTCCCTCGAGAGTGAGGGTATGTACCAGTAGCTATGTGTTTGATCTCTCGTGTTCTTGAGGTGGTACGATCCTGATGTATCGTGAGCTTTGCCATTATAGTTGGATCTTATGATGTTTCTCCCCCTCTACTCTCTTGTAATGGATTGAGTTTTCCCTTTGAAGTTACCTTATCGGATTGAGTCTTTAAGGATTTGAGAACACTTGATGTATGTCTTGCGTGGGATACCTGTGGTGACAATGGGGTATTCTATTGATCCACTTGATGTATGTTTTGGTGATCAACTTGCGGGTTTCGCCCATGAACCTATGCATAGGGGTTGGCACATGTTTTCATCTTGGCTCTCCGGTAGGAACTTTGGGGCACTCTTTGAAGTACTTTGTGTTGGTTTGAATAGATGAATCTGAGATTTTGTGATGCATGTCGTAGTTTTATTCTAGTACGAACTCTATGATAGATTGAACGGAAAGAATAGCTTCATGTTATTTTACTACGGACTCTTGAATAGATCGATCGGAAAGGATAACTTTGAGGTGGTTTCATACCCTACCATAATCTCTTCGTTTGTTCTCCGCTATTAGTAACTTTGGAGTGACTCTTTGTTGCATGTTGAGGGATAGTTATATGATCCAATTATGTTATTATTGTTGAGAGGACTTGCACTAGTGAAAGTATGAACCCTAGGCCTTGTTTCAACGCATTCAATACCGTTTGTGCTCACTTTTATCATTAGTTACCTTGCAGTTTTTATATTTTCATATTACAAAAACCATTATCTACTATCCATATACCACTTGTATCACCATCTCTTCACCGAACTAGTGCACCTATAAAATTTACCATTGTATTGGGTGTGTTGGGGACACAAGAGACTCTTTGTTATTTGGTTGCGGGGTTGCTTGAGAGAGACCATCTTCATCCTACGCCTCCTACGGATTGATAAACCTTAGGTCATCCACTTGAGGGAAATTTGCTACTGTCCTACAAACCTCTGCACTTGGAGGCCCAACAACGTCTACAAGAAGAAGGTTGTGTAGTAGACATCAAGCTCTTTTCTGGCGCCGTTGCCGGGGAGGTTAGCGCTTGAAGGTAACGAGGAGGAGCCTTCTATTCAACCAATCTCATTAATAAGGAGCTCCAAAAACAGGGTTGAACCCACACATTATGTGAAGAAGAAAAAGAAACGACGGAGAAGCAAAGGTAAAAAGGTATCTCTCCCAAATGATGTTGCTCCTATTACTCCTTGTGATGATGATAATTGCTATACTATTGGTGCTATCCACACTATTAATGATGAGAGTGATTATGCCTATGATATGAAAAGGCCCAAGCTTGGGGATGCTATGTTTAATGAAGATGATGTTTTTGAGAATATATTTGCTGCAATTAATGTTTGTCCCAAGCTTGGGTATGCTACGTTTAATGAAGATGATATTTTTGGTCTCCCAACTTTTGATATGCAAATTTATAATGATGATAGCAAGCCTCCTACTTATGATGATTATATTGATGAAAGTGGGTTTGGAAGAGTGTCAACTTTAGGAAGTAATGATCCCACCATTTATGAGAATGTTGAATCTTATTGTGATAATTATGAAAGTGGATTTGGAGAGGTCATGACTTTATTTAGTGATGATTCCACTATCTTGGAAGAGGTTTCAATCGATTATGATGAGAACAAAGTTGCTACTTATGATAATTATTGTGATGATACATATTCTATAAAAAGTAGTGATGATTATATTTATAAAACTTGTCATGATTAAGATTACCCTTTTCTGAAAATTACTCTTTTAATGTGGAAACAATTTATAGTATTCGAGTCTCTTATGATACTCCCACTATTCCGAATGAGAAGAATTTTGCTTGTGTGGAGAGTAATAAAATTTATATGCTTGTAGATCATGAAAAGAATGATTTAGGTGGTGGTTATATTGTTTAATTCATTCCTGATGCTACTGAAAATTATTATGAGGGAGGAATATATGCTTGTAGGAATTGCAATAATATCAAGTTTCCTCTCTATGTGCTTAAAGTTTTGAAGTTATGCTTGTTTTACCTTCCTATGCAAATTGATTCTTGTTCCCACAAGTTGTTTGCTCACAAAATCCCTATGCATAGGAAGTGGGTTAGACTTAAATGTGCTAGTCATATTCTTCATGATGCTCTCTTTATGTTTCAATTCTTATCTTTTATGTGAGCATCATTGAAATCATCATGCCTAGCTAGGGGCGTTAAACGATAGCGCTTGTTGGGAGGCAACCCAACTTTATTTTTCTTCCTTGCTTTTTGCTCCTGTTTAGTAATAAATAATTTATCTAGCCTCTGTTATGATTGACTTTTTTACGTTTTAATTAGTGTTTGTGCCAAGTAGAACGGTTGTGAAGACTTGGGGAAAGTATTTTTGATCTTGCTTTAAAAAAACAGAAACTTTAGTGCTCATGAGAATTTCTTCCATTTTTATTTGGATAGTGCTATTTAGTTAATTCTTTTTGAAGATGATTAATAGATAAAATCCTCACGTCCAGAAATTTATTTTATAAAATTTGGGGTTCCAGAAGTTTGTGTTAGCTACAGATTACTACAGACTGTTATGTTTTTGACAGATTCTGTTTTTCGTGTGTTGTTTGCTTATTTTGATGAATCTATGGCTACTAAAATAGTTTATAAACCATAGAGAAGTTGTAATACAGTAGGTTTAACACCAATATAAATCAAGAATGAGTTAATTACAGTACCTTGAAGTGGTGTTTTGTTTTCTTTCACTAACGGAGCTTACGAGTTTTCTGTTAAGTTTTGTGTTGTGAAGTTTTCAAGTTTGGGGTAAAGATTCAATGGATTATGGAACAAGGAGTGGCAAGAGCCTAAGATTGGGGATGCCCAAGGCACCCCAAGGCAATATTCAAGGACAACTAAGAGCCTAATCTTGGGGATGCCCCGGAAGGCATCCCCTCTTTCGTCTTCGTTCATCGGTAACTTTAGTTGGAGCTATATTTTTATTCGCCACATGATATGTGTTTTGCTTGGAGCGTCATTTTATTTTCTTTTGTTTTTCTTGCTGTTTGAATAAAATACCAAGATCTGAAATTCTTAAATTTTAGAGAGTCTTCACACGGTTGCATAATTATTCGACTACTCATTGATCTTCACTTATATCTTTCGGAGTAGTTTGTCATTTGCTCTAGTGCTTCACTTATATCTTTCTAGAGCACGGTGGTGGTTTTATTTTATATAAATAGATGAACTCTCATGCTTCACTTATATTATTTTGAGAGCCCTTTAGAACAGCATGGTAATTTGTTTTGGTTATGAATTTAGTCCGAATATGATGGGCATCAAAGAGGGATATAATAAAAACTTTCATATAAAGTGCATTGAATACTATGAGAAGTTTGATACTTGATGATTGTTTTGAGATATGGAGATGGTGATATTAGAGTCGTGCTAGTTGAGTAGTTGTGAATTTGATAAATGCTTGTGTTGAAGTTTGTGATTCCCGTAGCATGCATGTATGGTGAAATGTTATGTTAAGAAGTCGGAGCATGATGTATTTATTGATTGTCCTCCTTATGAGTGGCGGTCGGGGACGAGCAATGGGTTTTTCCTACCAATCTATCCCCCTAGGAGCATGCGCGTAGTACTTTGCTTCGTTAACTTATAGATTTTTGCGATAAGTATGTGAGTTCTTTATGACTAATGTTGAGTCCATGGATTATACGCACTCTCACCCTTCCACCATTGCTAGCCTCTCTAATACCGCGCACCTTTCGTCGGTATCATACACCCACCATATACCTTCCTCAAAACAGCCACCATACCTACCTATCATGGCATTTCCATAGCCATTCCGAGATATATTGCCATGCAACTTTCCACCGTTCCGTTTACTATGACACGCTCCATCATTATCATATTGCTTCGCATAATCATGTAGTTGACATTTTAGTTGTGGAAAATCCACCGTTCATAATTCTTTCATATAAGTCACTCATGCATCATGCTATCCCGGTATACCGCCGGAGGCATTCATATAGAGTCATACTTTGTTCTAGTATAGAGTTGTAATCATTGAGTTGTAAATAAATAGAAGTGTGATGATCATCATTCATAGAGTATTGTCCCAAAAAAGAGAAAGGCTAAAAAAAGAATAAATAAATAAATAAAAAGGGGCAATACTACTATCCTTTTACCACACTTGTGCTTCAAAGTAGCACCATGATCTTCATGATAGAGAGTCTCCTATGTTGTCACTTTCATAAACTAGTGGGAATTTTACATTATAGAACTTGGCTTGTATATTCCAATGATGGGCTTCCTCAAAATGACCTAGGTCTTCGTGAGCAAGCGAGTTGGATGCACACCCACTTAGTTTCTTTTTGAGCTTCCATACACTTATAGCTCTAGTGCATCTATTGCATGGCAATCCCTACTCACTCACATTGATATCTATTAATGGGCATCTCCATAGCCCGTTGATACGCCTAGTTGATGTGAGACTATCTTCTCCCTTTTGTCTTCTCCACAACCACCATTCTATTCCACATGTAGTGCTATGTCCATGGCTCACACTCATGTATTGCGTGAAGATTGAAAAAGTTTGAGAACACCAAAAGAATGAAACAATTGCTTGGCTTGTCATCGGGGTTGTGCATGATTTAAATACTTTGTGTGGTGAATATGGAGCATAGCCAGACTATATGATTTTGTAGGGATAGCTTTCTTTGGCCATGTTATTTTGAGAAGACATGATTGCTTGGTTAGTATGCTTGAAGTATTATTATTTTTATGTCAATATTAAACTTTTGTCTTGAATCTTATGGATCTGAATATTCTTGCCACAATAAAGAATTACATAGAGAAATATGTTAGGTAGCATTCCACATCAAGAATTCTATTTTTATCATTTACCTACTCGAGGACGAGCAGGAATTAAGTTTGGGGACGCTGATACGTCTCCAACGTATCTATAATTTTTTATTGTTCCATGCTATTATATTATCTGTTTTGGATGTTTATGGGCTTTATTATACACTTTTGTATGATTTTTGGGACTAACCTATTAACCTAGAGCCCAGTGCTAGTTTCTATTTTTTTCCTTGTTTTAGAGTATTGCAGAAAAGGAAAATCAAACGGAGTCCAATTGACCTGAAACTTCACGGAACTTATTTTTGGACAAGAAAAAGCCCACGGAATATCGGAGATGGACCAGAAGAGTCCTGTGCTGCCCACGAGGGTGGGGGCGCGCCCCCTGCCTCGTGGACAACCCGGAGATCCACTGACGTACTTCTTCCTCCTATATATACCCATATACCCTAAAAACTTCAGGGAACACAATAGATCGGGAGTTCCGCCGCCAGAAGCCTCCGTAGCCACCAAAAACCAATCTAGACCCGTTCTGGCACCCTGCCGGAGGGGGAATCCCTCTCCGGTGGCCATCTTCATCATCCCGGTGCTCTCCATGACGAGGAGGGAGTAGTTCAACCTCGGGGCTGAGGGTATGTACCAGTAGCTATGTGTTTGATCTCTTGTGTTCTTGAGGTGGTACGATCTTGATGTATCGCGAGCTTTGCTATTATAGTTGGACCTTATGATGTTTCTCCCCCTCTACTCTCTTGTAATGGATTGAGTTTTCCCTTTGAAGTTACCTTATCGGATTGAGTCTTTAAGGATTTGAGAACACTTGATGTATGTCTTGTGTGGGATGCCCGTGGTGATAATGGGGTATTCTATTGATCCACTTGATGTATGTTTTGGTGATCAACTTGCAGGTTCCGCCCATGAACCTATGCATAGGGGTTGGCACATGTTTTCGTCTTGACTCTCCGGTAGGAACTTTGGGGCACTCTTTGAAGTACTTTGTGTTGGTTTGAATAGATGAATCTGAGATTGTGTGATGCATATCGTATAATCATACTGACGGATACTTGAGGTGACATTGGAGTATCTAGGTGACATTAGGGTTTTGGTTGATTTGTGTCTTAAGGTGTTATTCTATTACGAACTCTATGATAGATTGAACAGAAAGAATAGCTTCATGTTATTTTACTACGGGCTCTTGAATAGATCGATCAGAAAGGATAACTTTGAGGTGGTTTCGTACCCTACCATAATCTCTTCGTTTGTTCTTCGCTATTAGTAACTTTGGAGTGACTCTTTGTTGCATGTTGAGGGATAGTTATATGATCCAATTATGTTATTATTGTTGAGAGGACTTGCACTAGTGAAAGTATGAACCCTAGGCCTTGTATCAACGCATTGCAATACCGTTTGTGCTCACTTTTATCATTAGTTACCTTGCTGTTTTTATATTTTTCAGATTACAAAAACCATTATCTACTATCCATATACCACTTGTATCACCATCTCTTCGCCGAACTAGTGCACCTATACAATTTACCATTGTATTGGGTGTGTTGGGGACACAAGAGACTTTGTTATTTGGTTGCAGGGTTGCTTGAGAGAGACCATCTTCATCCTACGCCTCCTACGGATTGATAAACCTTAGGTCATCCACTTGAGGGAAATTTGCTACTGTCCTACAAACCTCTACACTTGGAGGCCCAACAACGTCTACAAGAAGAAGGTTGTGTAGTAGACATCAATAATATGACCCGTTGTTCAAATTCTTGCTGACCAAAAGGCCCTTCCCAAGGTGGGGATAGTTTATGCATATCAGTGTGATCCTGAATAAGCCGGAGCACCAAGTCACCTTCTTGAAAGGTTCTGGTCTTAACCCGGCACCTGTGAGAACGACGCGGATCTTGTTGGTAAATCGCTAATCGAGCCGTCGCGAGGTCACACTCCTCATCTAACAGGTCAAGTGCATATTGACGTGCTTGTTCATTGTCAGCTTCAACATAAGCCGCCACACGGGGTGAGTCGTGAAGGATGTCACTAGGGAGAACCGTCTCCGCTCCGTAAACGATGAAGAAAGGCGTGTAACCTGTAGATCTGTTGAGGGTAGTATTGATACTCCATAATACTGAGGGTAACTCCTCCACCCAACAACCCGGCGCCCTCTAAAATGGAACCGTAAGCCGGGGCTTGATGCCTCTCAGGATCTCTTGATTAGCTCTCTCCGCTTGACCATTAGACTGGCGGTGAGCCACTGATGATACATCAAGCCGGATATGCTCACGTTGGCAAAATTCTTCCATGGCACCCTTGGATATATTAGTGCCATTATCAGTTATAGTACTATGGGGAAAACCAAAACGGAAAATCACCTTTTTCATGAATTGAACCGTCGTCGCCGCGTCATATTTACTGACCGGCTCTGCTTCAACCCAGTTCATAAACTTATCAACCCCCACCAGGAGGTGCATCTTTTTGTCTTTGGACCTTTTTAAACGCCCAACCATATCAAGCCCCAGACAGCAAACGGCCAAGTAATTGGAATCATCCTCAATTCTTGAGCCGGCACATGAGCGCGTCGTGAGAACTTCTGACAACCATCACATCTACTGACTAGATCCTCCGCATCAGCGTGCGCCGTCAGCCAATAAAACCCATGACAAAAAGCCTTGGCTATGAGAGATTTAGATCCAGCATGATGACCACAATCCCCTTCATGAATCTCTTGTAGAATCTCACAGCCTTCTTCAGGAGAAACGCAACATTGAAACGCCCCTGTGACATTGCGATGATGTAATTCTCCATTGGCAATACTCATTGACTTAGACCGCCGGGTTATCTGCCTGGCCAAAGTTTCATCCTCAGGTAACTCGCCCCGGGTCATATAAGCCAAATAGGGAGCTATCCAATCAGGAATAGAATGAAGAGCTGCCACCAGTTGTGCCTCCGGGTCAGGAATAGTAAGATCCTCCTCTGTACGCAATTTGACAGAAGGGTTATGCAGAATATCCAGGAAAGTGTTAGGTGGCATCGGCTTACGCTGAAACCCTAACCAGATTAAAGCATCAGCCACCTCATTTTTCCTGCGATCAACATGTTCAACTTGATAACCCTTGAAGTGATCTACGATAGCATCCACCTCTCGACGATAAGCCGCCATGAGTGGATCTTAGAATCCCAAGTGCCAGAAACTTGCTGAGTTACCAGATCTGAGTCGCCGAAGCATCTCACCCAGCTTAAGTTCATTTCCTTAGCCATCCGAAGACCATGGAGCAAGGCCTCATACTCATCTGCATTGTTAGTACAAGGGAACATCAACCGGAGAACATAGGAAAATTTATCACCTCGTGGGGAAGTCAAAACGACTCTAGCCCCCAAGCCCTCCAATTGCATGGACCCATCAAAGTGGATAGTCCAATATGTGCTATCTAGCTTCTCCTCAGGCATCTGCAACTCTGTCCAATCATTGATAAAATCCACAAGTGCTTGAGACTTGATGATTGTACGAGGCACATACTTTAAACCATGAGGTCCAAGCTCAATGGCCCACTTGGCTATCCGACCTGTGGCTTCTCTGTTTTGAATGATATCCCCTAAAGGGGCAGAACTAACCACGGTGATAGGATGACCCAAAAAATACTGCTTCAGCTTCCAGCTAGCCATAAAAAACCCGTATACAAGCTTCTTCCAGTGTGGATACCTCTGTTTGGACTCATTAAGGACCTCACTGATGTAATAAATCAGTCGTTGAACCGGATATTATTTGCCTGCTTCATTCATTTCCACCATAATGGCTACACTAACAGCTTGTCTATTGGCAGCCACATATAACAGCAAAGGCTCCTTGTCAATGGGAGCAACAAGAACGGGCGGCTCGGCCAACTGTTGCTTCAAATCCTCAAACACTTGATTAGCAGCATCACTCCAAACAAAGCGATTTGTCTTCTTCATCATCTGGTAAAGAGGGATAGCTTTATCACCCAACCGGCTTACGAACTGGCTTAAGGCCGCAATACGACCCGCCAAATGCTGGACATCATTAATACATGCCGGTTTAGCCAGAGAGGTGATAGCCTTTATCTTCTCTGGGTTAGCTTCAATACCTTGTTCAAAAACCAGAAAACCTAAAAGCTTACCATCTGGCACACCAAAGACACACTTGGCTGGGTTAAGCATCATCTTATAGACCCGGAGTTTGTCAAAGGTTTCTTTCAAATCATCAATCAGTGTCTTCTTCTTCCTGGACTTCACCACAATGTCATCCACATAAGCATGAACATTACGCCCAATTTGATTGTGAAGGCAATTTTGCACACACCGTTGGTAAGTCGCCTGGGCACTCTTGAGCCCAAAAGGCATGGACACATAGCAGAAGGCTCCAAATGAAGTAATGAAAGTTGTCTTCTCCTGGTCATTAACTGCCATCTTGATCTAATGATAACCAGAATAAGCATCCAACAAGCTCAAACGCTCACTGATACGTCTCCACCATATCTACTTTTCCAAACACTTGTGCCCTTGTTTTGGACTCTAACTTGCATGATTTGAATGGAACTAACCCGGACTGATGTTGTTTTCAGCAGAATTATCATGGTGTTATTTTTGTGCAGAAATAAAAGTTCTCGGAATGACCTGAAAATCAACGGAGATTATTTTTGGAATACATAAAAAATACTGGAAGAAGAATCCATGTCAGGGGGGCCCACACCCTGTCCACGAGGGTGGAGGGCGTGCCTACCCCCCCCCCTCCTCCCCCCTGGGCGCCCCCTACCTCGTGGGACCCCTAACGCTCCACCGACGTCCATCTTGACTCCATATATTCATTTTCGGTGAGAAAAAATCAGAGAGAAGGATTCATCGTCTGGAGTCCGTCGGGGCTCCAGAGAGGGGAATCCGTCGCCATCGTCATCATCAACCTTCCTCCATCACCAATTTCATGATGCTCACCGCCGTGCGTGAGTAATTCCATCATAGGCTTACTGGACGCTGATGGGTTGGATGAGATGTATCATGTAATCGAGTTAGTTTTGTTAGGGTTTGATCCCTATTATCCACTATGTTCTGAGATGGATGTTGTTGTGACTTTGCTATGCTTAATGCTTGTCACTAGGGCCCGAGTGCCATGATTTCAGATCTGAACCTATTATGTTTTCATGAATATATATGAGTTCTTGATCCTATCTTGCAACTCTATAGTCACCTATTATGTGTTATGATCCGTTAACCCCGAAGTGACAATAATCGGGACCATTACCGGTGATGACCGTAGTTTGAGAGTTCATGTATTCACTATGTGTTAATGCTTTTGTTCGGTACTCTATTAAAAGGAGGCCTTAATATCCCTTAGTTTCCAATAGGACCCCGCTGCCACGGGAGGGTAGGACAAAAGATGTCATGCAAGTTCTTTTCCATAAGCACGTATGACTATATTTGGAATACATGCATACATTACATTGATGAACTGGAGCTAGTTCTGTGTCACCCTATGTTATAACTATTGCATGATCGATCGCTTCCGACATAATTATCCATCACTGATCCATTGCCTATGAGATTTTCATATATTGTTCTTCGCTTATTTACTTTTCCGTTGCTACCGTTACAATCACTACAAAACCAAAAAATATTACTTTTGCTACCATTACCACTATTATCATATTCAGATATTAAGTTTTCAGGTGTGGTTGAATTGACAACTCAGCGGCTAATACTTGAGAATATTCTTTGGCTCCCCTTGTGTCGAATCAATAAATTTGGATTGAATACTCTACCCTCGAAAACTATTGCGATCCCCTATACTTGTGGGTTATCAAGACTATTTTCTGGCGCCGTTGCCGGGGAGCATAGCTCTATTCTTTAAGTCACTTGGGATTTATATCTGCTTATCATTATGAAGAACCTGAAAAATCAAAGAACCAAGATTTTTCGCTCAACTACGAGGGGAGGTAAGGAACTGCCATCTAGCTCTGCACTTGATTCACCTTCTGTTTTGAGTAAACTCGCGACACCTACACATGCTATTCATTCTGATGTGTCGCATGTTATTGATGATGCCACTTCTGCTTTGCATGATACTTATGATGAAACTACTTCTATGCTTGATACTACTGTGCAACTAGGTGAATTTCTTGATGAACAACTTGCTAGGCCTAGAGAGAATGAAATTGTTGAAATTGATAATATTGATGAAAGGGATGATGAAGATTCTCCCCCTAGATATGAATTCCCTATTGTTCCTGAGGGTTATGTTATGGATGAAGAAACTGCTAGAGACTTCTTAGCTTGCAATGATAGATCTGATCTTAAGAAATTATTAACTAAGCTTAAAGAAAAGTCTTTGAATGCTAGAATGAAATATGACCCTGCTTTTCCTACTTCACCTATCTTTATTACTGATAAGGATTATGATTTCTCTATCAATCCTGAGATAATTACTTTCGTTGAATCTGATCCTTTTTATGGCTATGAATCTGAAACTGTTGTGGCACATCTTACTAAATTAAATGATATAGCCACCCTATTCACTAATGATGAGAAAACTCGCTATTATTATATCCTTAAGTTATTTCCGTTCTCATTAAGGGGTGATGCTAAAACATGGTTTAATTCTCTTGATCCTGGTTGTGTGCGTAGTCCCCAGGATATGATTTATTACTTCTCTGCTAAATATTTCCCTGCTCATAAGAAATAAGCTGCTTTAAGAGAAATATATAATTTTGTGCAAATTGAAGAAGAGAGTCTCCCACAAGCTTGAGGGGGGCTTCTCCGATTACTTAATGCTTTGCCTGATCATCCTCTCAAGAAAAATGAAATACTTGATATCTTTTATAATGGACTAACCGATGCTTCCAGAGATTACCTAGATAGTTGTGTTGGTTGTGTTTTCAGGGAAAGAACTATTGATCAAGCTGAATTGTTATTGAATAATATGTTGACTAATGAAAATAATTGGACACTTCCTGAACCAACTCCTAAGCCAACTACGAAGAAAAGGGGTATTCTACTTCTCAGTCCTGAAGATATGCAAGAGCCAAAGAAATCTATGAAAGAAAAAGGTATTAAAGCTGAAGATGTTAAGAATTTACCACCTATTTAAGAAATACATGGTCTTGATAACCCGACGCAGGTAGTAACGGTAAATTCTCTCTATAGATTTGATGAATGTGAAATTCCATTTACTAAGTTTGCTAGCCAATGCTTGGATGAGTTTGATGACTTTATGGTTAAACAAGAAAATTTCAATGCTTATGTTGGTAGACAATTGAAACATAATGCTGATATGCTTGAACACTTGAGTGATTATATGGCTAATGTTAAAGGTGAACTTAAACTTACCGGCAAACATGCTTCTATGGTTACCACTCAAGTAGAACAAGTACTTAAAGCTCAGAATGATTTTCTCAATGAATTAAATAATAAGAAGAATGCTAATGCTATTAGTGTTATGACTAGAGGGGGTAAAATGACCCAGGAACCTTTGTATCCTGAGGGCCACCCTAAGAGAATTGATCAAGATTCTCAGAGAACTAATGTAGATGCACCTAGTCCTTCTAAGAGGAAGAAAAGGAAAAAATGATAGGACTTTACATGCTTCTAGTGAACCTGTTGTTCACACACCTGAAAATCCCAATGATACTTCTATTTCTAATGCTGAAACACAATCTGGTAACGAAAATGAACCTAGTGATAATGTTAATGATGATTTTCATGTTGATGCTCAACCTGGCAATGATAATGATGTAGAGATTGAACTTGCTATTGATCATGATAACCCACAATCAAAGAATCAACATTATGATAAGAGAGACTTTGTTGCTAGGAAGCACAGTAAAGAAAGAGAACCATGGGTTCAGAAGCCCATGCATTTTCCTCCTAAACCATCCAAGAGAAGGATGATGAGGATTTTGAGTGCTTTGCTAAAATGATTAGACCTATCTTTTTGCGTATGCATTTGACTGATACGCTTAAAATGAATCCTTATGCTAAGTATATGAAAGATATTGTTGCTAATAAAATAAAGATACCGGAAGCTGAAAATTCCACCATGCTTGCTAATTACACTTTTAAGGGTGGAATACCAAAGAAAGTTGGATATCCAGGAGTACCGACTATACCATGCTCCATTAAAAGAAACTATGTTAAAACTGCTTTAAGTGATCTTGGAGCCGGTGTTAGTGTTAGTGTTTGCCAATGGCTGATAAATCAACTGCTATACCTATCGGTATTTGTGAGGATGTGCCTGTTGTGGTTGCAAATGTTACTATTTTAACGGACTTTGTTATTCTTGATATTCCCGAGGACGATAGTATGTCTATTATTCTTGGAAGACCCTTTTTGAATAGTGCAGGGGCTTTTATCGATTGCACCAAAGGCAATGTCACTTTTCATGTTAATGGTAATGAGCATACGGTACACTTTCCGAGGAAACAACCTCAATTCCACAGTATAAATTCTATTGGAAAATTTTCAACAATCACTATTGGAGGTTTTGAATTTCCTCTTCCTACTGTCAAGAAGAAATATGATATTCTTATTGTTGGGGATGTGCATATCCCCATTCAGGTAACCTAGTGTTATTCGAATTTTCTCCGGTTTCATGCGATTCGGAATGAGTTTGTTAACAAGACCTGATCAACCTTGTTAGTGGATTCCTGTTGATGAGCATGAGAAGGATGAAGTTAGAAAGCAAAACTCTCTGTACCGTTTTTTTACTTTCTGTTATTTATATTAAATAAAGCAAAAATAGTATTTTTTTCTGTCTGTTTTCTGGATTATCCATGCAATAAAAAATACCCGAAAATAAAAGTTCTCCAAAATGCCCTAAAAAATAAATATGATTTTTTCTAGAATATTTGAGAATATCTGGCACTGAGAACACAGCAGAGGGAGCAGCCACGTGCCCACAAGGGTGGAGGACGCACCCACCCCCCTGGGCGCACCACCTGCCTCATGGACCCCCGTGGGTCCCCTCCACTTATCCCAACCACCACACACTCCTTCTCCTCCCAAAAAAATCACTAGCCAGCTCAAACCCGAGTTCTTGCTCATCTTGCTGCCTTTTTCGATCTCCTTGCTCAAAGCTCCTCTCACAAAACTACTTTGGGGATTGTTCTTTGGTATGTGACTCCTTCAATGGTCCAATTAGTTTTTGTTCTAGTGCTTTATTTATTGCAAATTGTTGCTGCTTAGGTGACCCTGTTCTTCAGCTTGCATGTCAAATTTATGTGGTCAAAAGTAGTTTTAATGCATGATATATCCTCTAGGTACTTGTAGTAGTAGTCGCTACCAATCTTGTTGAGTTTGGTTCACTTTTATTTTAAGTTACTAAAAATTACAGAAATTTTCAGAAAAAGATGAAAAGATTTTTGAGGGGCTCATCGAGCCGAAGCTCGAAAGATAAGAAAAGTGAAGAGAACAAGAAGCCCAAATATAATCTCCCTCGTACTCCGGAGGTTCGGCCATGTGAATAGGCATGTGATGAGTTCTTGAAAGAGGCCGGGATTTATGAAGATTTTTATCATTTGGCTGAGAATGCAGGCCTCACCGCCTTCCTCCACGACCAGCATGAACAGTACCTCTTACTCACCAATATCTTTGTGCAAAATTTTCATTTCCATGCTAGGAGATCAGCACCTTCGGTGAAATTTTATTTATATGATGAGCATAAGGAGATGTCACTTTATGATTTTTGTCGGGTCTGTTTGATACCCTTTGAGGGCAGCATAGAGGAACCCCATCGTAATGATATGGAGGGATTTATTGATATGATTGTTGTAGGGGAAACGAGGAAAGTTTCTGATGCGAAATTCACTAGCATACATTTTCCTGTTTTACGTTACTTCGCAATATTTGCTAGTAGATGCTTAATTGGTCGTAGGAACTGTGGGAACCTTAGTCCTCCTGATATTGCTATTTTGCGCCATGCCTTGTTTCATGATACTACTTTCATCTTAGGCGCTATTGTTGCTAGACGGTTAAATCTAAACCGTACTAAGGGCGCCGTCCTCGGAGGCATCTTTGCCTTGCACCTTGCTTCACACTTAACATACCTATCAGGCATTATGAGAAAGAGGAAAAATTGTTGCCTCCTATTGCTCTAGATTATAAGAGTATGGTAGCACATGAGTTTATTGTTAAGGATAAGAATAAGACACTTAAATATAAATTGATATTTAACAAAAATTATTGTGAGTTTATTACCTTGCCTGCGCCCTCTTTGTTTGACATATTTTCAGGCAAGTACCTTGTTTCGCCGGAGGACATTCATGCCTACCAGAGCTAGATGCCAGCTGCAGAGCCGGAGCCACCATCTGACCCACACCGTCAGTCTGTTTATCAGTGGAATTCGGAGGAGATCGCCAGCTAGTGGCAATCTGAGGATCCTTCTGAGCACGACCCCAACTACAGTTTTGATCCATGGGCATAGACCAACTTAGGCCAAATGCCTAAGCTTGGGGCAGTACATATCTCTCACTAACATTACATTTATGTTCACACACTCATGCCAGTTGTCGGTGCTCATACTTTTTCATTGTATCATACATGCTAGTTTATTTTATTTTTTAGCTTTCTTCTTGCGTGTTTGGAAAATCTTAAGAAAAACCAAAAAAATTAGTTGTAGCTTTTAGCTAGTTTACTTTCCATGCCTGTAGTAGAAATTAAAAAGAAAACCCAAAAAGATTTCTCGTTCTTCTTTTGCTTGTTGGGAGCTTTCCCGTGTAAATAGTTTTGTTTCTTTTCTTTCCTTTGGGGGTCGAGAGGAGAAGACCATAATGAAAATGTTGAGTGGCTATTATATGCATTATTGTTGATCTAACAAAGAGCCCATATTACCTTGTCTTCTCCCATGAACTGAATGCTTGCAGATTCCAGTTTAATCCAATGCACGTGCACTATTATTATTATCCACACCGTTCGGTCGTGCAAGTGAAAGGCAATAATGATGATTATATGATGAACTGATTGAGATGAGAAAAGCTGGTATGAACTCGACCTCTCTTGTTTTTGTAAATATGATTAGTCCATCGTTCCTAATTCAGCCTATTATGAAAGAAACATGTTCACAATGAAAATTAGGGATTGTAGTTGCTTATGCCATGCTTAATTAGCTAGGAGTTTATAATGGTTTACCTTGCGTGCCAACATGCTATTAAAATGGTTGTGATGTGGTATGATAGGGTGGTATCCTCCTTTGAACGATTCGAGTGGCTTGACTTGGCACATGTTCACGCATGTAGTTGAAACAAAATCAACATAGCCTCTATGATATTTATGTCCATGGTGCATTATATCCTACTCATGCTTGCATTCGGTGTTGAATAATTTTAATGCATGTTCATGACTGTTGTCGCTCTCTAGCTGGTCGATTCCCAGTCTTTTCTAGCCTTCACCTGTACTAAGCGGGAATACTGCTTGTGCATCCAATTCCATAAACCCCAAAGTTATTCCATATGAGTCCACCATACCTTCCTATATATGGTATCTACCTGCCATTCCAAGTAAATTTGTATGTGCCAAACTCTAAACCTTCAAATAAACATTCTGTTTCTTATGCTCGAACAGCTCATGTATCAACTAGGGTTGTCTGTATCTTCCATGCTAGGCGGGTTATTCTCAAGAGGAGTGGACTCCGCTCCTCACTCACGAGAAAATGGCTGGTCACTGGGATGCCCAGCCCCATGCTCAAATCAAATCAAAATAATTGCAAAAAAACTCCCCTAGGATTGTTGTTAGTTGGAGGCACTCGTTGTTTCGGGCAAGCCATGGATTGATGCTTGTTGGTGGGGGGAGTATAAACTTTACCATTCTGCTTGGGAACCGTCTATAATGTGTGTAGCATGGAAGATATTGAATTCTCTGGGTTGTTATGTTGACAATGAAAGTATACCGCTCAAAATATTATTCATCTCTAGTTCAAAAATCAAGCTCTAACACCTCTACAAATCCATGCATACCTCTATGAAGGGCTTATCCATTTACTTTTATGCTGAGTCATCATCCTCTTATTAAAAAGCACTAGTTGGAGAGCACCACTATCATTTGCATCCATTACTATTAGTTTACATTGAGTATGACTTGACTGGATCTCTTTTACCATGAATTACAATGTCTAGTCAGTCCTTGATCTTTAAAGGTGCTCTACATTTATGTTTTGCGGTCTCAGAAAGGGCTAGTGAGATACCATCTTGTTATATCATATTATGATTGTTTTGAGAAAGTGTTGTCATCCGAGATTTATTATTATTGCTTGCTAGTTGATTATGCCATTGATATGTGTAAACATGAGACCTAAATGTTATTGTGAATATGGTTAGTTCATAATATTTGCTGAAAACTTGAATGCTGGCTTTACATATTTACAACAACAAGAGCAAACAGAGTTTGTAAAAGTTTTTATTTATCACTTTCAATTTATCAACTGAGTTGCTTGAGGACAAGCAAAGGTTTAAGCTTGGCGGAGTTGATACGTCTCCGTCGTATCTACTGTTCCAAACACTTTTGCCCTTGTTTTGGACTCTAACTTGCATGATTTGAATGGAACTAACCCGGACTGACGCTGTTTTCAGCAGAATTGCCATGGTGTTATTTTTGTGCAGAAATAAAAGCTCTCGGAATGACCTAAAAATCAATGGAGATTATTTTTAAAATATATAAAAAATACTGGAAGAAGGATCCACGTCAGGGGGGCACACCCTGTCCATGAGGGTGGGGCGCACCTACCCCCCCCCCCTGGGCGCTCCCCCTGCCTCGTGGGCCCCCTGACGCTCCACCGACGTCCATCTTGACTCCATATATTCACTTTCAGGGAGAAAAAATCAGAGAGAAGGATTCATCGCAATTTACGATACGGAGCCGCCGCCAAGCCCTAAAACTCTCTCGGAAGGGCTGATCTGGAGTCCGTTCAGGCTCCGGAGAGGGGAATCCGTCGCCATCGTCATCATCAACCATCCTCCATCACCAATTTCATGGTGCTCACCGCCGTGCGTGAGTAATTCCATCGTAGGCTTGCTGGACGGTGATGGGTTGGATGAGATTTATCATGTAATCGAGTTAGTTTTGTTAGGGTTTGATCCCTAGTATCCACTATGTTCTGAGATTGATATTGCTATGACTTTGCTATGCTTAATTCTTGTCACTAGGGCCCGAGTGCCATGATTTCAAATCTGAACCTATTATGTTTTCATGAATATATGTGAGTTCTTGATCCTATCTTGCAAGTCTATAGTCACCTATTATGTGTTATGATCTGTTAACCCCGAAGTGACAATAATAGGGACCATTACTGGTGATGACCGTAGTTTGAGGAGTTCATGTATTCACTATGTGCTAATGCTTTGGTCTGGTACTCTATTAAAAGGAGGCCTTAATATCCCTTAGTTTCCAATAGGACCCCGCTGCCACGGGAGGGTAGGACAAAAGATGCCATGCAAGTTCTTTTCCATAAGCACGTATGACTATATTCAGAATACATGCCTACATTACATTGATGAACTGGAGCTAGTTCTGTGTCACCCTATGTTATAAATGTTGCATGATCGATCACATCTGACATAATTCTCCATCACCGACCCAATGCCTACGAGCTTTTCATATATTGTTCTTCGCTTATTTACTTTTCCGTTGCTATTGTTACGATCACTATAAAACCAAAAATATTACTTTTTCTACCGTTACTACTACTATCATATTACTTTGCTACTAAACACTTTGCTGCAGATATTAAGTTTCCAGGTGTGGTTGAATTGACAACTCAGCTGCTAATACTTGAGAATATTCTTTGGCTCCCCTTGTGTCGGTGTACTAGAGTAGGGGTACCCTAGTATCCCGAACTCGTGCACGGGCAGTTGCAGCGCCCCGCCGCAAGGCTTGCCGGACGACCTCCAGAGTCCTCCGTGGGTTCCCTTGGAGCCATTCAGGAACAAAGCATTCAAGGTGAAGAGACAAGGCCCCGGCAAGAGGATCTTGTCGGGAAGAGACAAGGCCCCGGCAAGAGGAGCTTGCCGGGAAGGCCAACCACGGCACTTCAAGAAACTTGTCGCGATGCACCGCATGTCCCGGCAAGGTCCGGTGAGCGACAAGCTTCTGGACTCGACAAGACGACGACCCCGACAAGGTACTCGCCGGGGGCCCGCTGCCACTCTATTCCCACGCTCCAGCGCACCCACCCGCGTGTCGCCATGAGGCTTCCTCAGGGGCGCGTGGCGGGAGCCTGTGCAGCCAGGGGTACGCAGTGGCAAGCGGAGATGAAGAGAAGGCCATCGTGGCAAACGGTGGCGCTCCTAACGGTCACTTTTTGCACTGTTTAGGCAACTCAGACGGGCATTCAATGACCTTGTCCCCTGCCGTCAGAGTTAGGTAGGGTGCACTATGTCCACAGTAGCGGTAGGTGCAGCTACCACATTCTTTTTCTATTTCTACCCCTCTCGTCTACGTTGCCACCTGTCGATGACCCCTTGAAAGTATAAAAGGAGGCCCAAGCGCAACGTAGAAGAGGTTCGGCTCATTCGAAACATCAGGAACACTCTCACGCTCGGTCTGACAGCGTCCATCGCTCCTGAGCAAGAACTCAATACACACAAACAAGCAGCAGTAGGGTTTTACGCATCTGTGCGGCCCGAAGCTGGTAAAACTGCTCGCGTGTACTGCCTCGATCCGCTCTTTGCGCGGCCTCCGCCCCCCTCCGAACCGAAAGGGGCCCGGTCCCCATAGGTGTTGGTGGATCAGTTTCCCCGACATCTTTGGCGCGCCAGGTAGGGGCGTCGAGATTGTGCGAACCCGATCCGGCGTGCACGTGAGCTAAATCTTCATCGTCTTCATCGACATGCCACCGAAGAAGAAGGACTCGGAGGCAGCTGTTCCGTCTGCGTCGCTTTCACCGCCTCCGGAGCAAACGGGTGGTGGAGTGGACGCCGGCGGAAGATTGGGCGTCGACGAGGGAGCCCTCAGTGCAGCCAAGTCCAAGGACAAGGCGGCACAGACCTCGGCGTCCATGCGCCCACCGCATCCCTCTCAGGAGGCGCGGGACCAGCAGCGTCATGGCGTTCGCAGCGCCATACGTCCGCTGGGCCAAGATCAAGCTGGTGGTTCTCGTGGCGCTCAAGACCAACATGCACGTCAACATGCTGGCTCGAGCGAAGTACGGTCGCCTGGACGGGGCACTGCTCCTTCTAACGTGGTTAGGAGTCCGAGCACGCCCCACTCCTCGCACCGTTCACCTCCGCCGCCCACCACTCCAGCAGAAGCCTTGGCGCGAGCTCAACTGCTCCAAAACTATCCTCCGACGGCGGACAAGACCGACGAATGGAGGGCCACTATCCAGAGCCTCATCGGCTTCGCCAACGGCGACACAGCGCGGCAACCAAGCACCTTGCTGCCGCGGCAGGACAGCCGGACGCAAGTCGATGGCAACAAGACCGGGGGAGGTGCGACTTCCATGCACTCTCCACTACAAAGGCCAAAATCGCCGACTCGCCGGGTCCACCCCGACAGCAGCTCCACCACGTCGTCGGACCCACGAGCTCGTCGCGACCAGCGCCAAGTTCTCCATGAACGACAACAAGAAGACGCTTGAACCCGCATCGAGCGCCAAAGAGAAGCGCGACATCAATCCGACAAGCGTGCTGGGCCCTTTGTTGACATGCATGCGCCAGGGGAACCAGGCAATCTGCCGTACGCGGGAGGTTGTCCTGCGTTCACCCGTGAGCTGCGGCAAGTCCAGTGGCCCAGCACAAAGAATTTCAAACCAGACGTACCAGAGAAGTACGACGGCAAGACGCATCCGTCGGAGTTTCTCAGCATCTACACCATCGCGGTGCAGGCTGCCGGGGGACGGGACGACAAGATCCTTGCCAACTACTTCCCACTGGTACTCAAGCCCAACGTCAGGTCCTGGCTCATGCACTTGCCGGACAATTCCATCTCCTCTTGGGCAGATTTATGCCATCAGTTTGTCGGCGCCTTTACAGGCGGCCACAAGCCACATGGCCAAGAGAGCGATCTTCATCTGCTCGCCCAGAAGGAAGGAGAGCCACTGCGCAAGTACATTCAGAGATTCAGCCGTGTACAGCACAACATCCCAGACGTCCACCCCGCCGCGATCATCAGCGCGTTCCATCAGAACGTGCGAAACCGAAGGATGAGGGAGGAGATGGCAATGTGTAAGATCAGGGACATCAGCGAGCTTTACGCCTTGGCCGACAAGTGTGCACGCGCTGAAGAGGGGAGGAGGCTCCCCGGAGAGAGTACATGAGCAGGAGGATCCGACAGTAAGGATGCCGCCCCGACAAGGAAAGGCCGGCGGCGGAACAACAGAAGGAAAAAGGGCAAGGAAGTGCTAGCTGTCGAGCAGTCCGGCAACGGAGGTGGCGCCACGGAAGCTAAAGCTGGTGGCTCCGACAAGGAGGCCCAGCCTGTGGCGGCCGCCGACAAGCAGGACAGCTCCGGCAAGCAGTATTGTAAGATTCACCGCACCAAGGGTCACGATCTCCAGAACTGCAAGAAAGTCGAACAGCTTGTTGAGCAACAGAAAGCTGAGTACGAGCAGCGCGACAAGGAGAAGGCCCAGGAAGGAACTGGTGGATCCGGCAAGAAACGTCCCGGCCGAGGAGGACGCTGCGGCAAGGCCAAGCAGCGGCAAGGAGATAGGCCTCCCCGTGGCCGCGACAAGGATGAAGACGACGACGATGACGAAGACGTGGATGATGATGAGGCCAATGAGCAGGAATTTCAGAAAGCTACAGAAGTCCTGTGCGTCGACGGTGGTGCTTCTCTGCATACTTCGCACCGCCAACTCAAGCAGTGGATGCGGGAGGTTAATGCAGCGGAACCATCCGTAGAGTCACGCAAGCCTCTGAAATGGTCCAGCACACCTATCATCTTCGACATTGAGGATCACCCTGATCGCGTAACTGCGGTCGGGTGCTTGCCGATGTTGGTTTCACCAACTATCCGCAACCTCAAGGTCACGAAGATGCTAGTTGACGGCGGGGCCGGCTTGAATCTGATCTCCTCCACGGTCCTTCAGAAACTCCAGATCCCTGACAGCGAGCTCGAGGAGACCGGCACATTCCAAGGAATCAGCCCGGGAAGAAGCAAGCCGAAGGGAAAGATCACGCTGCCGGTCACATTTGGCAGCGAGCTGAATTTCAGAACTGAGAGGGTCACATTTGACGTTGCCGATTTTCCATTGCCCTACAATGGGATCCTTGGCCGTCCAGCGCTCGCCAAGTTTATGGCAGCCTCTCACTATGCATACAACATGCTCAAGATGCCAGGCCCGATAAGTGTCATCTCTGTCCCCGGTGACAAGAAGGATGCCCTTATCTGCGCCGACAAGATCTACCGGAAAGCAGCGGCCACAGCTGATCGCAACACACTTGCCGCTGAAGCTCCCGAGGGGAAGAAGAAGACAAAGTCCGGCAAGAGCTCTGATGCCCACTCCGGCAAGCGCACCTCTTCGGAGTGTTGCGCTACCGTCGAGGACGCACCATCGAGCTCCACCGGCAAGTGTAAGAAGGCAATGGCAGCTCCACCTGAGACTAAGAAGGTGTCCGCCAAGGAGGACGGCACTGGTGGTACCTTCACCATTAGTGCCACGCTTGACCCCAAATAGGAAAGCGTGCTCGTTGCTTTCCTGCGGGCGAATGTCGACGTGTTTGCATGGCAACCGTCTGATATCCCCGGTGTTCCCAGGAAAGTAATTGAGCAACACCTAGCCATTTGTCCTCATGCTCGGCCCGTCAAGCAGAGAGTCAGGAAGCAGGCAGTGGAGCGCCAAGAATTCATCGCAGAAGAAATCAAGAAGTTGAAAGCAGCAGGCCTTGTCAGAGGAGTGCTCCATCCCACGTGGTTGGCCAATCCTGTTGTTGTGCGCAAGGCTAACGGGAAATGGAGACTTTGTATTGACTTCACTGATGTTAATAAAGCTTGTCCCAAAGACCCATTTCCCTTGCCGCGTATTGACCAGATTGTTGACTCCACAGCCGGATGTGATTTGCTTTCATTTCTTGATGCATACTCAGGATACCATCAGATCTTCATGGCAGAAGAGGATGAAGAGAAAACCGCATTTATCACCCCTTGCAGCACATACTGTTTTGTACGGATGCCCTTTGGGTTGAAGAATGCTGGTTCAACATTTGCAAGGGTAGTCCATGTCGCTTTTGAGCCCCAGATACACAGAAATGTGGAAGCCTACATGGATGATATAGTGGTCAAGAGCAAGGACAAGGCTACCCTGATCCAAGATTTAGAAGAAACTTTTGCAAATCTGCGCAAGATCAACCTCAAGCTCAACCCCGAGAAGTGCGTGTTTGGAGTCCCTTCCGGCAAGCTTCTCGGGTTCTTTGTGTCTCAGCGGGGAATTGAAGCCAACCCCGACAAGATCAAGGCCATCGGGCAGATTGAAGCACCGAAGCGCGTCAAGGATGTGCGAAGGCTTGCCGGTTGCGTGGCTGCTCTCAGCAGGTTTATCTCTAAGTCTGCTGAGCGCGCCCTGCCGTTTTTCAAAATATTGAAAAAGGCAGGTCCAATGAAATGGACTCCGGAAGCGGAGGCCGCGCTGCAGGACTTGAAGAGGTACCTGTCCTCCACTCCAATACTTGTCGCACCTAAGCCACAAGAGAAGTTGCTGCTATATCTGGCAGCAACCAATCAAGTGGTTAGTGCTGCGTTAGTAGCGGAGAGGGAGGCGGACGATGAGCCAGCAACCGCGGCAAGTGAATCCAGCGACAAGCAGGGGGCTTCTCCGACAAGCTCTGGCCCCGACAAAGTTGAGTCTGCGCAGGCATGCAAGGAGGTGCAGAGGAAAATGGTGCAGCGCCCAGTTTACTTTGTCAGTTCCCTTCTACAGGGGGCTAGATCAAGGTATTCTGGCATACAGAAATTGCTTTTCGGCCTTCTCATGGCCTCGAGAAAGCTGCGGCATTACTTCCAGGCACACGAGATCACAGTTGTCACTCGCTTTCCGCTGAAGAGAATACTGCAGAATCCAGAAGCAACAGGCAGGATTGTCGAGTGGACATTGGAACTGTCAAGCTTTGGCCTCAAGTTTGAGAGCACTGCAACGATCCAAAGCAGGGCATTGGCAGAGTTCATAGCAGAGTGGACGCCAACCCCAGACGAAGAAATTCCAGAGACGAGCATCCCCGTCAAGGAGACAAGCAAAGAGTGGCTGATGTACTTTGATGGTACCTTCTCGCTGCAAGGCGCCGGTGCTGGCGTGCTGCTTATCGCACCCACCGGAGAGCACCTCAAGTACGTAGTCCAAATGCACTTTCCCAAGGAGCAAGCAACGAACAATACTGCAGAGTATGAGGGTTTGCTTGCCGGCCTCAGAATCGCAGCCGACCTTGGGATCAAGAAACTCATTGTAAGGGGTGACTCGCAGCTTGTCGTCCGCCAAGTGAACAAGAACTACCAGAGTCCATTGATGGAAGCTTATGTTGATGAAGTGAGAAAGCTAGAAGAACACTTTGATGGCCTGCAAATGGAGCATGTTCCGCGAGCTCAAAATGACATTGCTGATGGCCTGTCAAAGTGCGCTGCACTAAAGTTGCCTGTGGAACCAGGGATCTTTGTGCTCAAGCTGACTCAACCATCCGTGACACTATCAACTGGACAGAATAAGAAGAGGAAGTTGGTTTCTGGTGACTACTTTCCGGCAGAGCTTCCCGAAGCCGCCGCCAAGAAGGTCCCCAAGATCGACGCCAAGAGTGCTGAGGAGCAGTCTGCTCCGGCGAACCTCTTGGTTTGTTCCGTTGAAGTAGACGCTCCCGACAAGTTTTGCTCCGGCAAGCTTGCCGGGGAATATCACGCTCCGGCCGAACCGCAGGTTCTTGCCGTAGAAGCGGATGTTCCCACAGCAACAGATATGCCTTTAGCCCTTGTTGTCGAGCCGCAAGCTCCAGCATGGGCGCAGCAGATCGTCCGTTTCCTTCAGACAGGAGAGCTTCCCGAAGAGCAAGAAGAAGCGGAAAGAGTAGCCCGGCAGTCAAGTATGTACAAGTTTGTCGACAACACACTGTACAGAATAAGACTCAACGGTGTGAAATTGAAGTGCATTCGCCGGGAAGATGGACAACAGCTGTTGGCAGAGATACATGGAGGCATATGTGGTCACCACATTGGCGCAAGAGCACTTGCCGGCAAAGCATTCCGACAAGGTTTCTTCTGGCCGACAGCCCTCCAGGATGCAACTGCACAAGTAACCAAGTGTGAAGCATGCCAGTTCCATTCCAAACAGATACATCAGCCAGCTCAAGCTCTCCAGACGATCCCTTTATCCTGGCCATTTTCGGTCTGGGGGCTCGACATCCTCGGCCCCTTTCCCCGAGCTGTCGGGGGCTTTGAGTTCTTGTACGTCGCCATCGACAAGTTCACAAAGTGGCCGGAAGTGGAACCAGTGAGCAAGGTGACAGCACAGTCAGCAGTCAAGTTCTTCAGGTCGATTGTTTGCCGTTTTGGGGTTCCTAACAGGATCATCAATGACAACGGCACGCAATTTACGAGCCGCACCTTCATGCAGTATGTCCAGGATCTTGGCGCCAAGGTCTGCTTCGCTTCTGTTGCTTACCCGAGAAGCAACGGTCAAGCGGAGAGGGCAACGCTGAAGTGCTGCGGGGCCTCAAGACCAGAACTTTCGACAGGCTGCACAAGTGTGGAAGAAACTAGATCGAGGAGCTGCCGGTGGTTCTTTGGTCGATCAGGACGACGCCAAATCGAGCCACTGGCCAGACACCCTTCGCTCTAGTCTACGGAGCAGAGGCAGTTCTCCCCATGGAACTCGTTTACGGGTCACCTCGAGTGCTCGCTTATGATGAGCTCGAGCAAGAGCAGTTGTGCCAAGATGATGCGCTGCTCCTTGAGGAAGACCGTCTTCAGGCTGCTGTGTGAGTCGCTCGCTACCAGCAAGCTTTGCGTCGCTACCATAGCCGCAAAGTTAAAGCCAGGAGCTTCGAGGAAGGCGACCTTGTTCTTCGGCGTGTTCAGTCCGCCAAGAATTCCAACAAGTTGACGCCTAAGTGGGAAGGCCCTTATCGGGTGAAACGAGTCACTAGGCCCGGCGCTGTCCACCTTGAGACCGAAGATGGCATTCCGGTGAGCAACTCCTGGAACATTGAACATCTTCGTAAGTTTTACCCGTAGGGCGCGGTTGCCGGAAGCTTTTCCGGCAACCACCTTTTGTACAAGTCTTGCCGCTGTTGCATGTAATCCTTTGTACAAAGCCGGGCGCAGACCCCCTGCACCAGTAAAGTTCATGTGCCCCGCACATCTTGTCAGTTTTTTTTATGCTATAATCCTTTTTCGCATATGTTATCTGACACTTTGTGCAGCACCAGACCCCCGTAAGCGATAACGAGCCCAAGGCTCCATATCATTACTTTATTTCTCTGTTTCTTTCTCAAAAGAAGGAAGGTTCCCTCGCCCACAAGGTTAACCGGGAGGGAAGGAGAAGATAATGGTGTGGACCAGGCCGTTCAAGAAAGTTTCTCCTTGCCGGGAAGCAGACGACAGAAAAGCTAAGTTGCTAAAGTTTGAGCAATTAGTTTTTTAAGTTTTTGAGTTATTTTCCTTGAACGACCGTGCTTTGTATGGAAAACCTGTGCGCGGAGGAACCAACTCGTAGCTAGTTGCGCCCTTACTTTGTTTCGAGTCCGCTCAACAAATTAAGTGAGCTGCAACTAGTTGCGACAAGGTTGCTTGTCGGTAGCGACCCCGCCAGCAGGCTGCTGAAGTTCCGCACTCGGCGCTCGCGGCAAGGGTGCCTGCACCGGCAAGTTTCCCTAGAAAGCGTAGGGCAGAACCATACAAAGCCAAGAGTCGAGTAAAGGAAGTAACACAGCAATTTTTTGCCTAAGATAGAGTTATATTACAAAAATAACTTGTCACGCTTCTAATAAAGTGTTCCCATGACATGACTGGCAGCGACAAGAAAAGAAGAAAACGGACGGCCTAATCTACGCGACCGCCGTCAACCCTTTTGACCTCGTTCACCCTGTCCACAATGGGTGCGACGAGGGCCTTAAGTGCGTCAAGATCAGCGTCCGCCGGTAGCCTCTTGAGGATGTTCGTGAGGTTGAGGCCCGGATTGCGGAAGGCCACCTTCACCAGCACCTTCTCCAGAACTCCGGCACAAATCGAGCGTGACTCGTCGGCCAACTGCTTTGGGATCCGTTCCCGGAGTTGCTGGAGCGCCGCCGCCACGCCTTTGAAGAACAGAGTGAGCTTGGCGCTGGGTTGGAGGTTCTCGTCGGAGGAGTACCCGAAGCCTTCCACCCCCAATTGCACCAGCTCCTCTTCAATGACTGCAGCAATGTTCACGAGGCCCTCCGTCCAGAGCGCCACAGTATCTCTGAGAAGATTCTGGGTTTCGGCGGCCCTCGCTAGCAGCGCCTCATTGGCCTTGATGTCCTTCTTCAAGTCCGCCTCTCGTTTCTTGGCACCGTCCAACGTCTCCGTCAGGGTGGCCAGCTTCAGCTCCAGATCAGCATTGGAATTCTTGGCGGCACGCAGCTCTTTGCCCTTCTCGGAGAGTTGGCCCTGCAGCTCACCGTGGGCAAGGGCGTCCTTCTCGCGCTCCCGCTTGAGCGCGGCAAGCTCTTCGCCACCCACCTTCAGATCAGCCTCCAGCTGCGCCACCTTTACTTCCAATTCCTTCTTGGCGGTCTCGGCAGCCGCAGCCGCATCCTTTGCTTCTTGGAGTGACCCGCCAAGTGCCAGTTCGCGCGCGGCAAGCTCCTCCTCGTGGCTGTCGAGGTTCACTTTCCGCTGAGCCAGCTCGCCTTCTCGCGCGTGCAGCTTCTCGCCGGTGAGCCGCTGCTGTTCTTCAGCTTCGGCCTTCTCGAGGAGGAAGGCCTTCCGCTCTTCAGCAAGCTGCTCCCGCTCCTCCGCCATGGCCCGGAGAGCTTCCTGGCGAAAACCCCGGAGCTCCTCCGCGCGCTTCTCTATATCCACGCTCGCTTTCGCGATGAGCGCTTCCCGGGACTCCAACTTGACTTGTCGGGCGCGATAGAGCGCCAGCAGCCTCCGCAGCAGCCGCTCCTCCTCGGGCTCGTCACTGCTGCTTCCCGGCGCGTCAACGATCGACAACCCGGTGGAGGCGAGCACCTCTCCATCCAAAACTTCTCCTTCCACCGGCGCCTTAGAGCTTGACGCCCAAGGGAGCTTGATGAAGATGCCCTCGCTAGCCTTCAGATAGGCGCCGGGCTGGGGCTCCTCGGAGCCTGACGCTGCGGCAGCGGCGGAGGGATCGGCGGTCGGTGCAGCGCCTGACGCTCCTGCGGCCTCAGGGTCGTCAGTGCGATCGCCAGATCCCCCGCCAGCTTCCTCGGCGGCAGCCTTGGCGGCCTCTTCACCGGCAGGCACATCGGCACCAGCTCCGTCTTTGGCGGCCGCGGCATCATCAGTGTTGCCGCGCGCGTCCTCTCCGCCGCCCGCCTCGGTCTCCATCGGATCCGCGGAGGGTGGACCTGACGACCAGAGAAGAATGAGAAGTCAAACAAGCACTCAAGAAGAAAAATCAGCAGAAGAATACAAAGAAAGTTTCGGGCAGGAAGGATTACCTGTGCTGGGATCCGCTGTCATAAACTCCACCACCGGCGGATCGTCAGCGCTGTCCCTTGCCGGAGACTCCTCCCTTGCCGGAGGCTCCTCCCTTACCGGAGAATGCTCCCTTGCCGGGGAGTCCGCCCTTGGCGGCGTAGTCGAAGCAGACGACGAATCGGAGGAAATCACCACGCCCTCCTGATGAAGCTGTTCTGCTCCTGCACAAACAAACCAGTGATCAGATGTCAAGAAAGGAAAAGAGCAACCACGCGCACCCAGAAGCAGAAAGTAAACCATATGCTTACGCTGGGGGCTGCACTGGGGGCTGCTCTGCGAAGTGATGGCCGGATCCGGCAAGGTGGTCTCGGGCGCGCTGGCGGGCCGCTCGCACCCTCGCCGGGCTCACTCAACTCGGCGTCGGGCGCGGCAAGCTCTTCTTCGTCTTCGGGCCACTCCCACTCAGCAAGACTCATCGCCGATGCCGCGTCCGCTTCCTCCACCGTGAACCCAAATTCACCCGCGGCTGCGGCTGCCGCCGCCTCTTCCGCCCTGGTGGCAATGTGTTCCATCTCTTGATCGGTGGTGTCGCGGGTGAGGAGCTTCTTGTCGTCAGCATTGACCGCTACTTCCACTAGGCTGTCGAAGAACTGCTGCACAACATCTCCGGCAGGCTCTTGCCAAGTTGGAGCGATCCCGTGCGAATCACACAACGGCATCACGACGCAGATGCGGTCGCGCGAGGAGTTGTTGCACAGAGGAACGACGCCTGCCGGCAACCTGAACCACTCGGGATGCTGTGGGTCGTGCTTGAATATCTCCTTGAGTATCCCGTCCAACTCTATGATGGTGAAATTGAAGTTGAGGCCTGGGCGCAACCTCATGATATCTGCCGGGCCTCCAAATTCCCAGGCGGGTCTCCCCCTCGCCTGCAGAGGGGCGATGCGCCGGCGAAGGAAATCTGCGCCGACAGCTCCTACAGTCAGCCCGGCAAGCCTGAGACGCAAGATCCGAGTGGTGGCGATCTTCAGCTTGTCGTCGTCCACGGACAGAGCGCTCCATTCATTGCCACGCACTGCTGGGGCTTGGCGCAGGGCGGTGAACGGCTGCGGTTTCTCCTCTACAACCCAGCACCAGTTTGCTCTCCACTCATCCCACTTGCTGCGGAGCTCCCCCTCCAGATAGGTCTCCTTCTTGCCGGCTCGCGAGATCCAGGCGATCCCCCCGGCAAGGGTTTCCCCTCTCTCGACACGGGGCATGAAGAAATGGCGGAAGAGAGCTACGTTGGGGTGGACTCCGACAAAGTTTTCGCATAGATGGGCGAAAACTGCCATGGTCAAGACGGCGTTGGGGGTAAAATCAAGGAGGTGGAGCCCGTAGGTATTCATGATATCACAAAAGAAATCAGAGAATGGCGGGTAGAGCCCGCAGTAGAAGAACACGGCAAAGAAAGGATACCTACCAACTGGAGCTTCTTGCGAGGTGATGGAGAGTACCTTTGTGCGCGGATGCGCCCGTGTCTCCGTCGACCAGAAGAGATAGTACCACTCCCTCAGATCCTTTGCGGACAGCTCGGGGAGGAAGGTGGCCCGCTCTTTTCGCAGCGCCTCAAGCCGCTGCGCTTCGGTCGACTTCACAGCTTTCGCGGCCTTCCCCTTTCCGGGCTTCGGAGCCATGGCGGAGGCGGTGGGGGAGATCGACGGTGCTGGTAGTGGCGGCGGCGACGGGAGCGGAGCGCTGCTCTCTTTCGACTTTGGAAGCAGAGGAGGGCAGCGGAGGTTTCTGAGATTGCAGCAGCGAATGACGAAGATAGGGGAAATACCCCTGTTCCCCCTGCTTATAAGGAGGAGGGGGCGGATGTTGCGCTCTTTCCGAATAAAGAACCACCCACGATCTCCCCCACGACGCCGTGATTGACGCGTGTCGTTGCGGGGGGTGCGGTGGATACGGAGTTAGATTCGGCATACCCCAGGCCTGCGCGTGCCCGTGCCCTGTTTTGGGCCTGGCCCAACAGCGCTCGGCATCGTGTATGGCCCAGGCCCGGGGGCTCCTGTCGGTGTACTAGAGTAGGGGTACCCTAGTATCCCGAACTCGTGCACGGGCAGTTGCAGCGCCCCGCGGCAAGGCTTGCCGGACGACCTCCAGAGTCCTCCGTGGGTTCCTTTGGAGCCATTCAGGAACAAAGCATTCAAGGTGAAGAGACAAGGCCCCGGCAAGAGGATCTTGCCGGGAAGAGACAAGGCCCCGGCAAGAGGAGCTTGCCGGGAAGGCCAACCACGGCACTTCAAGAAACTTGCCGTGATGCACCGCACGTCCCGGCAAGGTCCGGTGAGCGACAAGCTTCTGGACTCGACAAGACGACGACCCCGACAAGGTACTCGCCGGGGGCCCGCTGCCACTCTGTACCCATGCTCCAGCGCACCCACCCGCGTGTCGCCATGAGGCTTCCTCAGGGGCGCGTCACGGGAGCCTGTGCAGCCAGGGGTACGCGGTGGCAAGCGGAGATGAAGAGAAGGCCATCGTGGCAAACGGTGGCGCTCCTAACGGTCACTTTTTGCACTGTTTAGGCAACTCAGACGGGCATTCAATGACCTTGTCCCCTGCCGTCAGAGTTAGGTAGGGTGCACTGTGTCCACAGTAGCGGTAGCTGCAGCTACCGCATTCTTTTTCCATTTCTACCCCTCTCGTCTACGTTGCCACCTGTCGGTGACCCCTTGAAAGTATAAAAGGAGGCCCAAGCGCAACGTAGAAGAGGTTCGGCTCATTCGAAACATCAGGAACACTCTCACGCTCGGTCTGGCAGCGTCCATCGCTCCTGAGCAAGAATTCAATACACACAAACAAGCAGCAGTAGGGTTTTACGCATCCGTGCGGCCCGAAGCTGGGTAAATCTGCTCGCGTGTACTGCCTCGATCCGCTCTTTGCGCGGCCTCCGCCCCCCTCCGAACCGAAAGGGGCCCGGTCCCCATAGGTGTTGGTGGATCAGTTTCCCCGACACCTTGTGTCGAATCAATAAATTTGGGTTGAATACTCTACCCTCGAAAACTGTTGTGATCCCCTATACTTGTGGGTTATCACTCGCAACCCGCCGTAGCATCAATAATTTGATCAATGCGAGGGAGAGCAAAGGGATCGGCCGGACAAGCTTTGTTTAAGTCCGTGTAGTCCACACACATATGCCAAGTGTCGTTCTTCTTAAGCACCAACACCGGGTGAGCCAACCACTCAAGATGAAAAACTTCAACAATAAACCCAGCCGCCAAGAGCCGGGCCACTTCTTCACCAATGGCCTTACGCCTTTCTTCATTAAAATGACAAAGAAATTGCTTGACCGGTTTAAACTTTGAATCAATGTTAAGAGTGTGCTCAGCGAGTTCCCTCGGTACACCTGGCATGTCAGAAGGTTTCCATGCAAAGATGTCCCGATTCTCATGGATGAACTCGATGAGAGCGCTTTCCTATTTCGGATCCATATTAGCTCTGATGATGAACTGCTTGGATGAATCGCCAGGAATGAAATCAACTAGCTTAGTGTCATCTGCTGACTTAAACTTCAAGACTGGATCATGCTCCGTAGTTGGCTTTTTCAAAGACGTCATGTCTGCCAGGTTAACATTGTCCTTGTAGAACTTCAACTCTTCTGTCGCGCAAACAGACTCAGCAAAGCGGCATCGCCTTCCTCACACTCCAAGGCTATCTTGCGACTCCCATGTACTGTTATAGTGCCCTTGTGACCCGGCATTTTGAGCTGCAGATATACATAACAAGGTCATGCCATGAATTTGGAATAAGCTGGCCGTCCGAACAGAGCATGATAATGGCTCTTGATTTTAACCACTTCAAAGGTCACCATCTCAGATCTGGAATCATACTCATCTCCAAAAGCAACTTCCAAAGATATCTTACCGACCGGATATGCCGACTTACCGGGCACCACACGTGAAAAACAGTGTTTGATGGTTTAAGGTTTTGTCTGTCAATCCCATACGACAGAAAGTATCATAGTAGAGGATATTAATACTGATGCCTCCATCCATGAGTACCTTAGTGAACTTGTATCCTCCAACCTGAGGCGCCACCACCAACGCCAAATGACCCGGATTATCAACCCGGGGCGGGTGATCCTCACGGCTCCAGACAATGGGCTGCTCAGACAATCGTAAATAACGGGGAACTGCCGGCTCAATGGCATTTACTACCCTTTTATGAAGCTTCTGATCCCTCTTACATAAACTTGTGGTGAAGACATGGTACTGCCCACTATTCAACTGCTTCGGGTTACTCTGATAACCAGATTGCTGCTGTTGATTCCCCTGACCGGATTGTTGATGATAACCCCCCGGATTGCCTTGATTGCTTGGGAGACCCTGGAAACCGGAATTAGAACCACCACCACCGTAACCCAGACCATGAGAACCAGAACCTGAGCCCGCCCGGCCCATGATTGTTTTGGAACAAATTTGAATTTTTGAACTCCTTCATAATGCGGCAGTCTTTCCAAAGGTGACCGGACGGCCTTTCCCGCGTACCATGCTTTGGGCAAGGCTCATTCATCATCTACTCAAGATTGATAGTTGTCCCTCCTGCCCATGGAGGTGGCTTTCCCTTACGACGCCGACCATTATTCTGCGTGTTAGTGTTGGCCACAAAATCTGAATTACCATCGGCCTTGCGCTTACCATTGCCCCCCTGACTCGGGGGGTTATGATGCTGGCCCTTGGTGTTGTGTAACATCCCATAATTCTAAATTTTGGAATGTTATAATGAATAGATAGATTGTTTGTTTGTTTGATTGTTGTGTGATTGATTGAGTGAAATTCGAAACTTTTTGAAAGTTAAATGAGAGGGAATAAAAGGACTTTCCCAAACTTTCACCTTTTTGCATTTTGATCTCCGTGATTCAAATTCTTTTCAAATACAAAACCCTAGAGAGAAGATGACATGACTTCTTCCATTTAATTAAATGAAAAGGGTATTTGAAAATATTTGAATTTTATTTGGAAATATTTTCAAATTCAGAAACTTCAAGTGACTCAATGATTTTCATGAGAGAAGATAAAATGACTTCTTCAAATTATATGAAATATGAGTTGGGAGTTTAAAAGGATCAAATTTAAAGTCCTTTTGGAAATTATTTTCAATTTGGAGTTCTTTGGCTTTTTTTTCAAGTTATTTTTCTCCAGAAATAAAATATATGGAAAATAGGGTAACATGATTCCCTACATCATAAAATTGGAGAGAAATATTTTTGAAATTATTTTGGTATTTCTAAAATGATTTTTATTGGATTTTAGTAGGGCAGTGGCACTCTTTGAATTATTTGAATTTTTCTTGATTTTATATGACTTGAAAAAATGTTCAGTTGTAGAAAATCTTTTTCTGAAAAATTTGATATATAATATGCCTATATAAAATATTTGTTTTATTCTTTTTATTCAGGTTATCCTTCTGTTTCTGTTTAAAAAAACTGTACGTGCGGCCCGTCCCTAAATGTTGCGCACGTGTGCATCATAGTACCAGCGGGCATCCTTTCTTGTTTTTCTTTTCCTATATGGGTCAGGCCCAGCCGGCCATATTCCTTCCCCATCTTTTTTTCTTTCCATAGTTTTTTTTCTCTTTTCTTTTCAGCTGCTAAAAAAAATATTTTACAGTGTGCGGCCGGCCGAACCGCCTAAAGGCTTTTTGGCCCATGGCGCACCTCTCATCTCTGTTTCGTATATTTTCGTCTATGTTTAGTCCCATATTGCCTAACTTTTGACCCTTAAACCTCTTTTCCATCTACAAATATAGATCCAGAGCCTCCAAAAATCATCTGATTCGGGTTAAATCATTATTTTGGTTTGACTAGATTCATTTAAGAAAAATTATTTCTTTTCTCCAGCGGGACTTCTGGAAATTGTCTCCTCTCTCCGAAGTCATTTTTTTCTCTACCTTATAAAGGTATCTTTCTTTATTTTTTTCTTCTTATACTTCCATAGTTTATTATTTTTAGACTAATATGATAGAATAATTAGATTATCAATTAGTCTATGTATTTATATGTTAGACCTTAACCGTAGCTATTTTTCTTTCGTAAAGCTTGACCCTGATTTTTCAAATAGCATAACTTTTCACTCGTTTATCCAAATTAGATGAAACCATCGCCTATAGCTTCGTCTTGTTTTCATCTGTCCATTGAACCTGTCACATCAACTGTTTGAAACTTTCAAATCTCGAAATTTGTTCGGATTCATATTCAAACTTCTTTTGAACATAACTTGAGTTTCGTAACTCTGATTTAGTTGATTCTTTTTGCAAATCGAAGCTCTTGACCTAAACTTTCTGATAAGACCAAATTCACATAATTTTGGTACTGTTAGAAATTGTTTTATGTTGCAAGAGTTATTTGTTTGGTTTTGATGTTTTCCGAACTATCTTCTTCGATCTTCCTGATCTTTTGAGTGATTGCTTATGTGTGGTTACTATTGCTTGTTCATGATAGATTGAACGGAGTGTGACGAGTTGAGCTATCAAGAGTTTTGAGTGCGAATCATCTTCATCAACATTGCAGGCAAGTTCACACTTTGATCATATCCCCCTTCATACCCAGTTTTTAACTTTTTATGCATTAGTTTCACCATCAAACATTGCATGAGTAGGATTGATAACATGTGGGTATTGGGAAGTAGTTGATGAGGTAGGAACCTATTGCCCTGCATTCAAACCTTGGGAGTTACTTTTATGTTATGCTTATATTGCCATGATATGCTCGTAGATGTGGATTGGGTTTGAGAGTATTCATTACAGATGTGAGATTATTAATTAATGGTTTACTAAAGGTCGCAACTTTAACACACATCTGGGCGGATTAAGGCACCTGGGTATTCCAGCGATTGCCTATTTAGGCACCTGGGTATTCCAGCGATTGCCTGTTTTTCTTTATGGACCGCCACCCAGGCTCAAAGGGATCATGAGATTATTCATACTAGAAACTTCCGTGTGCAGCCACAAGCTATTATGGGCTCTAGCATAGTTGATTAAGTCATGTGAACTATTACAGTGGTAGACTAGCAGATGTAGGGGATGTAGGTGGTACGGTCTACCCATCGTAAGGTGCAAACGCTTATGAAAGACTGTATCTCACTCATCTGTTTATCAAACACCATGTAGTGCGAGAAATCCAACGGAGGAGATCGAGTCTTGTGGGGAAAAGTGCGCAAACCTCTGCAGAGTGTATAAACTAATCATGATTAGCCGTGTCCGCGGTTATGGACGTCTTGAGTATCTAGTACTTGGATTATCATGTGAATCTCATCATGTGACTTTAATTAATTTTGGTGAGTTTTAATGATGATGCTTAATTGGGATTGAGAGGGTGTCTACACTCTCAATGTTTAACAACCACCATGATAGTTAAATAAAATTTATTCATTTGCAGTAGGGAAAAATTGGCTTTTCGCAAAAACCTTATAACCATAGAGCTTCTCCACCAGCCATATATGCATGTAGTGATAGCCATTATTCATCATTTCTCTATGGTGTGAATTTGCCTGTACATTCAATATACTGACCCTTTGTGGCTGCAATGTCTCATGTTGCAGGATTATCTTACGACGAGTAAGTGATACGTTAGGGTTACGATTTCTACACTCAACTTTGCCGTTGGTGTTGATGGGAATCCACAACCTTGTTACTTCCGCTATTTTGGATTGAGGTAATAGTATTTACGTTACTTTTTACATGTGATTTACCTCTGTTATAAATCCTCGAGTATTGTATGTGTCAGCATACCGATCCAGGGATGACACTTAAGCACAGAGACTTGACCGTCTGAGGTCGGGTCGCTACAAGATGGTATCAGAGCACATGTTGACTATAGGACGTGACCCTAGAAATTGGCAAGCCCAGAGGAAAGATTTTCTCTACAACTTCATTTTCAAAAGATCTTTTACCTCTCTTCTCTTCTGAGCTTATTCAAATATCCCCTTTTAGTGAGACCAAATACCCTTTTCCCCTTTTTGACCACACGAAGATTCGGCTGATGAGACCACTTCAAGAAGTACAAGATATCGGACAACTAAGACCACTTCGGAATGAAGAGGATTTTACTATGTATTGTAATAATGGAAACTACAACGGTTGAAGACTCCAAAGACTAGGAGAATTTGAAGGCCCTGTAGAATTTTCCAGGTTTGTATGACCTAGGAAGGCACCCCTTATGGAACTTGGCAGACTATTGAAGTTGTCAATACCCGAGATCAAGGTGTATTGGAGAAAGACCGAAACATGGAGCATGAGAACTCAAAGTTTTGACAAGAAAACCCTAAGGCAGAAGATATCAACTATGGAAGATAGCTCATGGCAATGACAAGGGCAGAAACACGGTTATCCGTGATTTCATCGCCACTGATACTATGGTCACCGAGCTGAGCTAAGCATGCATTTCTTTGGAAGGGTTGGATGGTAGAAGGCTGATGGAGCATCTATCAGCAAAAGATGAAGTTTTAACCTTAGTCGGTGTATCACCAGGATCTGGAGTAGTACATCAAGAATTTTAAGATGGAGCTCTAGGAAGCCGTATTAGACAAGGAAGCATTTCATGAAGAACTCAGGAACCAGAAGCTGGAAGTAGCCAAGCTGGAGGAGCTACAACCTCAAGATACCGGAGATTTGTCAAGAACTGAAGGACAGTAGGACCATGGCTCATGCCAAGGATGTTGAAACCCAGAAGTTTGGAACGCAACTCCAGAAATATTAAAGGATGTCACTAGAGACTTCGCGTCAACAGAAATCTGGCAGAGGAACTTGAGAAGGACAAGCATGATTGGAAGAAGCCATCAGAGACATGAACGAGACCTGAAGAGTCTGGCGACGTTGAAGATTTATTGACCTTTAGAAGACCAAACGCCTGTTATATACTTACGTTAGATGCGACGATGATGAGCTGTCATTTGTTTGATGTTTTTTTCGACGGCCACAAAAAAATCTGTCTTTTCAAAACTATTGGTTGCATTGTGTGTATCCCTCTCTATCTCTCTTATCTCACCCCAAACCCACATGGACCCAATAGAGGATGAATGAAGATGAGCTTGTATTTTCTGGACCGATGAGTCAGTTGGAGACAGACTGATGGATTCAAAACATGGAGGATCACATGGAGAATAACACTATATCCGGAAAGGATATGACCCAGCATGCTCTTCAGTGCTTTGTAAGAGTTCTACTACTTGGTGGAGGATGTACCAAATCATCAATGGATGGCAAGGAGTAACCACTTGGAAAGAATTTAAGTTGAATTTGCCAAAGTCTCGGTTTGTGTCCCAGAAGTTGAAGCCTTATGGAAAGGATATGAAGAAACCTTGTGCATGCAAGATTTGTGGAGAAATAGGACACACCCATAAAGAACACAGGGATGAATGCCCTAATTGTGAAGGAAGTCACCCAGTTGAAGAATGCCCAACTAGGCAGATTACTTGTTTCTTATGTGAAGGGACTACCCACTATCCTGCTCAGTGTCACATTTACCCCATGGTACAATGAACCATCCAGCAGAAGAAAGAAGTAATGAAAGGAGCACTTATGGAAATTTTTAGAAGAACCCGTGATGAAGGAAGATGTCGGGGACAAACCCAAAGAAGAACCAATTAAACCCTGCACCAAGTCATGCTATTCATGTGGAGAAGAAGGACACATCTCCCAGAATTGTATGAATGGGCATCTAGTAGAATTCCCGACGGAGGAAGTAGAATATGACCCACAAGAAATAGAAGCCATGATTGGCATGGAAAAGTCCAGGAAGAGAAGCAGATTGGATTCCAGGAAGGACCTGAGTCATATCACCTGTTACAGGTGCAAGGAGTCAGGGCACTACCTCAGCAGTTGCCCAAAAGGGAAACCACGAGACCTGTCAGAAGTAATATGTTTTCATTGTAATAGAGCAGGGTACTTTGCCAGAGGATGCCCCAAGGAGAAGGAGACTTGTGCTAGATAGTGAGTTTGCAACAAAAGAAATGGAGTAGTAGAAGTGAGAACATTTTCTTTTATATTGAGGTGTTGAGTTGAGACATGTAATGGAAAAGCGAGAGATTGTAATCAATTGAGAGTGAATAAAGTTAGCATTGTTGGTACTGATATGGATTTTATGAGTTGTTACTCTATGAAGAAGGATTTTGACCATTTCTGAGGATATGAGAAATATGGTCTATGGAAGATTTGTGCATTTTAAGGGTGGTAGTACCTTGTAAGAACCCTTAACCCCTAGAAAAGATAAGGATACTCCACTGAGTGGATTTCGGACAAAATAAATATGAGTTTTGTCTCGATATATGTGATACCCCAAGAGTATGTGGGATAAAGTGGGAGACCGTCAGTTGTTTGGACCAAATGTGATCAAGGAGTCAGAAGAGAATGTTAAGTTGATTCGAGATAGACTGAAGGTAGCTCAGTCCAGGCAGAGGAGATATGCAGACTCAAAAACTCAAGTAGGTAGTCTATGAGATTGGAGACAGAGCATGTCTTTGTCCCCTCTGCGAGGAGTTAAACGATTTGTAGTTAAGGGAAAGTTAGCCCCGAGATTTGTAAGACCATACCGAGGTTTGGAGTGTATGGGAGAAGTGGCCAGCAAGTTGGAGTCACCCGAAGGACTATCAGGAGTTCATGATCTGTTTTACGTTTCCCAGTTGAAGAAGTGCCATGCAGAGATGGCCAATATTCCCCTGTAAGGACGCTTGACCCTGGAAAGGATAATGATGTTCCACGAAGTGGAATATGGACTCCATAAGTATAAGTTTTTATCTCGGTATGTGGGATAACCCACAAGGATGAAGAGATGAATTACTATTGGATATAAATGAGGTATGATGTTGGTATTATGGAACAATTATAACTCCATGATGAGTTTGAGTAATCATGTCTTAGTCTTGTACAAATAGAAGGAAGGGAGACAATACAATTGGATGGATTTTAAGTATGCTAGGAACCTGGAAGCTGGATGTTGGAATAATGACTAGTTGCCCCGAGGATGAGTTCAAGGATTTCAAGTGATGAGATGGGACATAACCCACAGGCCCCAGGACCTGCCAAGAGACAAACACCATCTTGCTGAATGAAAAACCCTGGAAGGAGTTGCGACTTTATCAACCGATGATTTTATAGGAGTTTATGCAAAACCTGAGAGTTGTAAAGGAACGATAGATGTTTGTTTGGCTTGCAGAATCGATGGATTTATCCAAACTTGGTTCATCGACAAGAGAAATTCTGCAATGCTGGTGAGGATGACCGAGTGTTAGAATGCGAGATTTGCTAAACCATATACAAGGTAATGATTTGGGTGCGGGATGGATTGATCACCATACCGACTTACTCTTATTATTCGCCTTGCTATAAGGGATGGTAAATCTGAGTGACTTACCTATAGTAGAGAGACGACGATATTAAGCCTTGTTTAAACCTTAGAATGGTATAATCATTTTCCCTTGTACAAGGCAGCTGTTGCCAATCGTAGGACATATGGTGAGAAAGAAGCCTAGACCCATTCCCTGCGGGAGAAACCATAATTGGATGACCACCATGAGATATCGATAGTTGTTTAGTATTGGCGCCAGACCCGTCAGCTAAGAAGACCCAGTCATGGAAGAACCTTACCAAGATGAAAGGACAGAAGAATTGTGGTAAAGGTTATGCCACTACCGGAAAAGCCCAGATAATGAATTATCCTGAAGATCTGAGAAGACCGACACTGTTAACAATATGGATGAAGTATATGAGTTTTGATGGAACCGTAACCATGCTTCTAAGGGTGGTAGCACCCCAGACCCCCTCCTGCGACAATTGATGGATTTTGAGGAGACCCCCACATTTTTCTTGCTAGCCTCTCCGAATCTCGAGGACGAGATTCATTTTAAGGGTGGTAGGTTTGTAACATCCCAAAATTCTAAATTTTGGAATGTTATAATGAATTGATAGATTGATTGTTTGTTTGATTGTTGTGTGATTGATTGAGTGAAATTCGAAACTTTTTGAAAGTTAAATGAGAGGGAATAAAAGGACTTTCCCAAACTTTCACCTTTTTGCATTTTGATCTCCGTGATTCAAATTCTTTTCAAATAAAAAACCCTAGAGAGAAGATGACATGACTTCTTCCATTTAATTAAATGAAAAGGGTCTTTGAAAATATTTGAATTTTATTTGGAAATATTTTCAAATTCAGAAACTTCAAGAGACTCGATGATTTTCATGAGAGAAGATAAAATGACTTCTTCAAATTATATGAAATATGAGTTGGGAGTTTAAAAGGATCAAATTTAAAGTCCTTTTGGAAATTATTTTCAATTTGGAGTTATTTGGATTTTTTTCAAGTTATTTTTCTCCAAAAATAAAATATATGGAAAATAGGGTAACATGATTCCCTACATCATAAAATTGGAGAGAAATATTTTTGAAATTATTTTGGTACTTCTAAAATGATTTTTATTGGATTTTAGTAGGGCAGTGGCACTCTTTGAATTATTTGAATTTTTCTCTATTTTATATGACTTGACAAAAATGTTCAGGTTGTAGAAAATATTTTTCTGAAAATTTGGGTATATAATATGCCTATATAAAGTATTTGTTTTAACTTTTTTATTCTGGTTATCCTTCTGTTTCTGTTTAGAAAAACTATACGTGCGACCCGTCCCTAAATGTTGCGCATGTGCGCATCATAGTACCAGCGGGCATCCTATCTTTTTTTTCTTTTCCTATATGGGCCAGGCCCAGCTGGCCATATTCCTTCCCCATATTTTTTTCTTTTCATAGTTTTCTTTTTCTCTTTTCTTTCCAGTTGCTAAAAAAATATTTTACAGTGTGCGGTCGGCCGGACCGTCTAAAGGCTTTTTGGCCCACGGCGCACCTCTCATCTCTGTTTCGTATATTTTTGTCTATGTTTAGTCCCATATTGCCTAACATTTGACCCTTAAACCTCTTTTCCATCTATAAATATAGATCCAGAGCCTTCAAAAATCATCCGATTCGGATTAAATCAATATTTTGGTTTGAGTAGATTCATTTAAGAAAAATATTTCTTTTCTCCGGCGGGACTTCTGGAAATTGTCTCCTCTCTCTGAAGTCATTTTTTTCTCTACCTTATAAAGGTATCTTTTTTTTCTTATACTTTCATAGTTTATTATTTTTAGACTAATATGGTAGAATAATTAGATTATCAATTAGTCTACGTATTTATATGTTAGACCTTAACCGTACCTATTTTTCTTTCGTAAAACAGCTTGGCCCTGATTTTTCAAATAGAATAACTTTTCACTTGTTTATCCAAATTAGATGAAACCAGCGCCTATAGCTTCGTCTTGTTTTCATCTATCCAGTGAACCTGTTACATCAACTGTTTGAAATTTTCAAATTTCTAAATTTGTTCAGATTCATATTCAAACTTCTTTTGAACATAACTTGAGTTTCGTAACTCCAATTTAGTTGATTCTTTTTGCAAATCGAAACTCTTGACCTAAACTTTCTGATAAGCCCAAATTTACATAATTTTGGTACTGTTAGAAATTGTTTTATGTTGCAAGAGTTATTTGCTTGGTTTTGATGTTTTCTAAACTGTCTTCTTCGATCTTTCTGATCTTTTGAGTGATTGCTTATGTGTGGTTACTATTGCTTGCTCATGATAGATTGAACGGAGTGTGACGAGTTGAGCTATCAAGAGTTTTGAGTGCAAATCATCTTCATCAACATTGCAGGCAAGTTCACACTTTGATCATATCCCCCTTCATACCCAGTTTTTATGCATTAGTTTCACCCTCAAACATTGCATGAGTAGGATTGATAACATGTGGGTATTGGGAAGTAGTTGATGAGGTAGGAACCTATTGCCCTGCATTCAAACCTTGGGAGTTACTTTTACGTTATGCTTATATTGCCATGATATGCTCGTAGACGTGGATTGGGTTTGAGAGTATTCATGACAGATATGAGATTGTTAATTAATGGTTTATTTAAGGTGGCAACTTTAACACACATCTGGCGGATTAAGGCACCTGGGTATTCCAACGATTGCCTGTTTAGGCACCTGGGTATTCCAACGACTGCCTGTTTTTCTTTATGGACTGTCACTCAGGCTCAAAGGGATCATGAGATTATTCATACTAGAAACTTCCGTGTGCAGCCACAAGCTATTATGGGCTCTAGCATAGTTGATTAAGTCGTGTGAACTCTTACAGTGGTAGACTAGCAGATGTAGGTGGTACGGTCTACCCATCGTAAGGTGCAAACGCTTCTGAAAGACTGTGTCTCGGTCATCCTATTCTCAAACACCATGTAGTGCGAGAAATCCAACGGAGGAGATCGAATCTTGTGGGGAAAAGTGCGCAAACCTCTGCAGAGTGTATAAACTAATCATGATTAGTCGTGTCCCCGGTTATGGACGTCTTGAGTATCTAGTACTTGGATTATCATGTGAATCTCATCATGTGACTTTAATTAATTTTGATGGGTTTTAATGATGATCCTTAATTGGAATTGAGAGGGTGTCTACACTCTCAATGTTTAACAACCACCATGATAGTTAAATAAAATTTATTCCTTTGCAGTAGTGAAAAATTGGCTTTTCGCAAAAACCTTATAACCATAGAGCTTTTCCACCAGCCATATATGCATGTAGTGATAGCCATTGTTCATCATTTCTCTATGATGTGAATTTGCCAGTACATTCAATGTACTGACCCTTTGTGGCTGCAACGTCTCATGTTGCAGGATTATCTTACGATGAGTAAGTGATACGTTAGGGTTACGATTTCTACACTCAACTTTGTCGTTGGTGTTGATGGGAATCCACAACCTTGTTATTTCCGCTATTTTGGATTGAGGTAATAGTATTTACGTTACTTTTTACATGTGATTTACCTCTGTTATAAATCCTCGAGTATTGTGTGTGTTAGCATACCGATCCAGGGATGACACTTAAGCATAGAGACTTAACCGTCTGAGGTCGGGTCGCTACATGTTGCCACTCTTCTTTCCCTTTCCCGTCTTTTAATTATTAGACTCGGGGTCCTTGGTACTATCAGCGTGAGCATATTTAATCAGAGTTTCCATCAACTCCCCTATGTCATTGTAGTGGCGCTTGAGTCGCCCTAGCTTCTGTTTAAGAGGAAAAAACGGCAATTTTTCTCCAACATTAGGACTGCTGAGCCTGCATTAATGTTATCCGATGAGTGCAGGATGGTTTTGACCCGGCGCACCCAATGGGTCGTTGACTCGCCCTCTTCTTGGGCACGGGCATCCAAATCCACAATCGACATGGCTGCTTGCACGTATCTTTAAAATTCTGGATGAACCGGGCCTTTAACTCGGCCCACGACCCAATGGAATTGACAGGCAGTCCCTTTAGCCAAGTACGGGCCATCCCATCTAGCATCATGGTGAAGTACTTGGCACACGCAGCATCGCTTACCTCCAACAGCTCCATGGCCATCTCGTAACTCTCAATCCATGCCTCAGGGGGTAAGTCGGTTGTATAGTTAGGCACCTTACGAGGTCCTTTGAAATCCTTGGGCAAATGCTCATTCCGCAGAGCCAGTACTAAACATCGTACGCCCGTGGTTCTAGAGGTCATGCCTGCCTCCACCGAAGTTGTTGGATAAACTGGGGGAGGTTGATGTGCCGCTTGCTGAACCGCTTGCTGAGCCGCCAGCTCAACCTCGACGTGCTCTGCCCTGGTCCACCAAATTCTGAGCACCATCACGCGTCGGGTCATGCCCACAAGGCTGGTTACGGTGCCTGTCACTGCTTGAAACGACTGGGGAGTCCATGTGTCTACTGTAACTCCGGCTTGGGCGAGGGGTTGAGTGAATCCTTTCACGACTGTAAGAATAAGCCTCCTGCTGCACCAATGTTGTCTGAAGAAGCTCTCTAGCCCTCCTTGTTTCAACTGCAGCTGGAGACTCGCCTTCAATTGGGAGAGCCGCCAATCGTGTTGCAGTAGCGATCATATTATCCAACGGGTTAGAATAATGACCCGGTGGTGTCGGTGCGTACTATGGTGGGGTATTATTCAGACGAGGTGGATCTATTGTGCGTGGCTAAGTCAGCGCTCCAGTCCTAGGCATGGCCACCACCGGTTTTACCTCCGGCGGGTCACTGGTCCCTGCATGAGGTGTGTTGAAGAGGTTCCTCGCCTCGTAAACCGGAAGCAGACGACTCCAGTGCCTTCCCCTCATGACTTCGTTTGAAGCGTTCTGATCCAACGAGAGTCGAAAGGAATCAGCCTGGATCCGTTGTGCCTGAGCATCTAGAGCAGCTCGCTCCACAGTCATCCTCGCGTTCTCAGCTGCCAGATCCTCCTTGGCTTGAGCTATCTCATCTCTCAGTTTTGCAACTTCCACGTTATGCTGAACTTCATCTGCCGGGTTTACCTCTACTGTTAACAATGTTGTCAAGGTGTCAAATAAGTTGGACAAGACCTGAGTCGGCGGGCGCACAGGGCCTCCTGCCCCGGCCGTCGTCGCTGCTGCTGACCCGGAAACCATTGCCGCTGCAGTCGAAGAATTCTGCCCTGGCTGTGTACCGGCTATGAAAATCGCAACCCGGTTTGGTGGCTCATAGGGGTCCGGAATACTATCGCCATCGGAATAGCCCCCAAGCCTTCCCTCTTGCAGTTGATACAATGAGGTAGTCTCAGCTGTGGACGACTCACCATCAGAATAGATGGTCGTCTCACTGCCAGACATGAATCCTTCCTCAAATTCTGCCCCATGGATGAATCCAACGAAGGCATGCTTCACGGCGGGTTGAACCCGGGCGGGTCGTGCACGCTGAGCCGTCTCGATGATGTCGGTGCAGATGTCCGGCTCAAGGCGCGGTTCGCCGATCTTGCCGATGAAGATGTAGATTCCGCCGAAGGGGACCCGGTACCCGTACTCGATCGAGCCGGCCTCGGGTCCTCAGCTTGCGTCGTCGATGTAGAGCTTGCCGTGACGACTCCTGGTCATCCGGCCCATACCGTATCCCTTGATCCCTTTGAAGTTTCCCTTCAAGAACTCAAAACCACCATGCGCTGGCCCCACGGTGGGTGCCAACTATCATGAAATTGTCACGGCAGATGTCCTAGTATGAGGACTTAGTCGTGGAGCCATCGCAACTAGGTTAGCTTAAAGGGGTTAAATGGGACATAGGACACAGGGAGTTTATACTGGTTCGACCCCTTGCGGTGAAGGTAAAGGCTTAATCTGGTTTTAGGTAGTATTGCTTGTATCTCGATTACCATGGAGCGAATACGCTTGACCTAACTTTCGATCTGTTGTTTCTTGCCCTAAGCCGCCTCCGGGTCGTCCCTTTATACACACAGGTTGACACCCAGCGGCCTGCAGAGTCCCGGCCGGCTCATAAACGTGTCCGGTCTGATGACTAATTACACTTGCCTTATAATACAAGTCATACATATATGGCGGTTTTATCCCTATGGGCCTTAAGTCGCCCTTGGGCTCTGGGCCTTTTAATGAGTCTTCATAGTGAACCGCCATCTTCAGCATCTTTATGGGTTTTGTCTTGATAGACCACCATGACTTAACCCGGCCCCTCCTGGGCAGGTTAACCCAATAGTTATATCCCCAACAGGACCCTAGTCGCAGATTTGTACTCCAATTGGTGAACACCCATTCTTTTCTTTGTCTTAATCAATGTCTTATACCATGTTCCCAAAACCTAATACCAACAACCTGCGAGTAACACGACAAACGTCGTGCGCGTGTCGTAAGTGTTGGTTGTATAGCAATGCTAAATTAATATCATGATGCATCTAATAAAATTAATTTTTTATTTTGAATGTTGATATTTTCTATATAAAGTTGGTCAAATTTTACGAAGTTTGATTTCCAACAAATCTTATATGGAGAGTAAAAAGAAGCGGAGGAGTATGAAACTTTTTGGAAAACAAACTTGACCTTATGTTGTATTCGTATAAGAATTTTGGCCAAGGAATGACTTTCATGGTATTTTGGATGAAATAAATATCAAAAATTTATCTTTTTTCTTGAAAGGACTTTAGAAATTTTTCTTTGGCAATTTTATTTTAGAACAACTGCCGCGTGCTAAGAAACGGATCATACATATCAGAAAATATTTTAGCCCCATGTGAAAATAAAAGGTACATCCCAACCCCCTCCTCCTCCCCTCAAGTCGCTCTCGCGAGCGACCGACGGGATAACCCTAGCCGTCACCGGCGACCCCCTCCCTCCCCTCCCTCTCCTCGCCACTGCCTCTCCGCGCCGCCGGGCAAAGCATGGTGGGTACTAGCGGCGGCAGGGCCCTCTCACTCCTCGCTCGTGGGAGCCTGGCGCGGGTAGGCGCTCCCGAGCGGCGGCGCAATGCGGATCTGGGGCGCGGCGGCGCGTGGTTGTGCTCGGTGGCGGCGTTGCGGAGAGGCAGGACGGGCGTGGTGGGCTGGACGCGGGCGGTGCTCGGCGGATGCATGGCCGGGGTGGCGGCCTCGGCTTTGGCTGGTTTTGCCCCTCGGGCGGCGCGGGCTGTGGCGGCTCTGCTCGAAGCGGGTGACAGTACCTGGCGGCGGGGCGCCATATCGTCATAGCTATGGTGCGGGTCATGGTGCTGACCCTCTGGTGGCCCTCTTCGGCGGCTGGATGTGCTTGATCCAGCGGATGGGTGGCTGCTTCTTACTCGTCTAGATCTGGCTAGGGGCCGTGGTAGGGCGTCAGGGGTGACGCAGGGGAGGATGATGGAGGGATGGGTAGACCGACTACCTGTCACAGGCGCAGGGGTTCTCCGGTGTCGTTTCTTTCCTGAAAGCATCGCTTTGGAGTCCGTGGTTCGTCGAGTTTCGGCTTCGTCTCCTCACGGTGACTTGCTCACGGTGGATCGCTCCGGTTTCTTAGCCATGCTCTTTTGTCCACTTGTTGTTTGCTTTGGGATCTTTGGAGTAGTGTTGCTGATGGTCAGCCTCCTTGTATCTGCCTTAGGTGTGTGTGGTGTCGAGTTGTATGCAGTCTGCATGTAGTTGGTTGCTTTATATATACAGCGGGGCGAAAGGCTTTTTCGGTAAAATAAATTGTTCATACTTTCAAAAAAAAAGTGTTACAGGGATTTTTCTGCATTCCCAGGAAATATTTAGAAAGTTTGTGAAAATGCTCATTCCAGGTTAGTATAAATGTGCATACATTATGGAAGAATATACATCCATAATTGAGAAATGGTTTATTTTCTAGGAGAACAAAATATTTTTTTTAATATGAAGAGTAAGAAAATATTCAATTAACATATAAATGTGTTCATAGTTGATCAAAGCTACTTTTTGGAAAATTACTGTAGATATGTTTTCCAAAAACATAATTACGAGGAAAAGAAATATTTTTCAAACTTGAATTCTGTTTCAAAACATATGCGCTCAACATTTTCTTAGTTAACTAATGCATTTTTAAGATCAATTCAGCACGTTGTTTAGCATTAAAATTAACCTTCTCCGAAGATGGAAGAGGAAACAAATGAATAGGTGCACAAGGTAGGAAACCATAGACAATTTCAAAAGGGCACATCTTAGTAATAGAATGCAGCGACCAATTATAAGCAAATTCAATATGAGGCAAGCATACCCCTGATTACAGAAATATTATAGGGGGCTCTGTCAAAAGGGGTTGCTATTCTAAGAGTATAGGGTGACCCCAGAATCTGAGAGGATTATAGAAATATTGATTTGTCACCCAGGTACTCCGACCCCAGAATCAAATGGACACAATGCTCTGACGGTACAGATTCCTTGAAGCAGACGGTGGACAGGTTCCTGACACACGCGGCATTGAGGTAAAGCTCGACGTGCTCCAGCCAAAATCGTTGTTCTGGCCTTTGGGCAAAACTTCAGTGCGATTTGAATTTGTTTTAGAAAATTCCACAATCTGGTCATTCTCCTACCGCTGTCCTTCTTGGCGGTAGGGTAGTATATGCTATCGCCGCGGGCTATGGTGACAAGTCAGCCCGGGCGTTCGGTCTTTTCGGTTTATTCGATCCGGTCTTTTCGGTCTTCTAATAATTTGATCTTTCATAATTGAGGACCCGACCAAACAGACCAAATTAATTAGTACAACTCAGATTCATGATACTTCCAGTACAATTCTATGTCTATATTTTACAGGAAATAACAAGATTCATATCTGACACGAAGTAAGAAGATTTATGATTTATGTTCCAGCAACAAGATTCATGTATGCATATCATTTATATTTGACAGAAAGTAAGAAGTTAAAAAGCAACAACATTTACATTTGACAAAAAGTGAGAAGACAACAAGCAACACCATTTATATTTGACACAAAGTAATAAGACCACAAGCAACAACAGCCCATGGAATATTGGAATCGACAAGCAGCAAACAGCAGACAACCATCACTTAGTACTTGATAACATAGTACTTGACATCAAACAAATCAATTTCGGCACCACCATGGACCTTGTGCTTTCCCTTCACCTTGTCCCCAAATTCTTCAATTGTCTCTGCAACAAGTCAAGTATTCAGTAAAATTTCATAATCTTAGTGTTGGTAACATCTTCTGCTAGTTCATGGAAAAGTTGGTTGATTTCTAGCATGCGAGGAGAGTGCTGGAGTGGAGTGTGTTTGGTTGATGAAAAATGGAGAGTTCTGGAGTGGAGTATGTTTGGTTGATGACAAATGCAATCAGTACCTACTACAGTTTGAAGATTACTACAAGATGAGGAACAAACAATCAAACAAATTACTATGTGTGCATCATGATGTTCAGATTCAGATTCGGCTATATATCTACAAAAGAGAAAAAAGATACTCGCTATTAGAGCAGATAGCAACAATACAATTTGACAATGATACTCGCTATTATGCTGGGTGTGCTCACATGATTAGTTTCACAACAGGAAGGATAGTGGGTTCTGATGACAGATATAACAAATTAGCTGCAGCTAACATTGGAAGGCATGTACCTAATTTGTTTTCATGGGAATCACAGATGATGTACATAGAGACATGAAGTAGATGCTCACCTTCAGCTGCGATGTGAAGAAATGAAGGAGGGCAGTAGGCAGCGAGCCGACGAACAGAGTTGAAGAAGACGGGTGCTGATCAGTGGTGATGGACTGCAGCTGTTGAACCAGTCATCGGGGCACGGAGCACCGGCGGTGGACGGCCGTGTCGCGGGCGGTGGAGCAACTGACGGGGGCTCGGGGATGGCGGCGCGGGGCGCCAGTCTCAACTGGTTGGGGCCTTGGCTCGGGGTGTCGATCTTCATCGGTCAGGGGCGCGCCGCGCGCCTCGATGCGGCGGTCGTCACCGGCGGCGGACGGCCGTGTCGTCGGCAGTGGAGCGACTGACGGAGGGTCGAGGATGGCGGCATGGGGCACCGGTCTCCACTGGTTGGGGTCGGGGTTCGGGGCGCCGATCTTCGTCGGCATGGGCACGCCACACGCCTCGATGCGGCGGCCATCACCGGCTCACATCTCATGGGCATGGGGCGTCGGGCCACAGCGGTGGGCGACGAGCGGCGGCTAGGGTTCCTAGTGGGAGAGGATAAGAGGAATGGGAGTGAATTGGCTGCCGGATGCGTTCCTGTGAACCGTGATGTGAGGAGGAGGACGTGTACTCGTGTTGTGTGTGACCATTGGGCTGGCCACATGGGCCTCTTGCGTATGGGCTATTCGGTCTATATGGTCTATTCGGTCCTAGAGACAGTAGGACCGATCAGACCGTAACTAATTCGGTCTTCTACTTATGCAGACCGTATTTTATTCGGTCTTTTTTAATTCGGTCTTTTCGGGTTCGGTCTCGGTCTTTCCGGTTTCGGTCTTCGGTCTTCAGTTTTTATGCCCGGGGTGAGTGACAGGGACCTAGTCAACGTGCCAGTGCCGTCACGGTTGTTGATTTGGATGAGTGGCTATCGTCACGGTTCTTAGCGGTGGGCCTTTATACCCTACTGACAAGTATAAATATCCTATGGCCTTTATATTTGTCACTTTCTGGGATGATCTTAAATCTCATGTGTATCTTTTATTGATGAGTTGCATTGCATATTGCATCCCACCCACCGCATTTGCTTCTGTCTCTAGGCTATATATTGTTTCAAAATGTTCCTCCTACACAACTACACATCGAGCTACGAATGAGACACTATTTCTCTCACACTATTTGGGGTTGCTTGATGAGTTACACCCAAGTGTGTAGTTAGGAATGGGAGGTTTCATGAATACTTTTAGCCCAACGATAGCAATAGCCACAAGGGCACTAGCAAGGAGTAGGAGTAGAGACAAAAATAGGAGAGCAAAGAGAAAGAGTGCTTCCTCACAGACAAGGGGCAAATGTGGTCACAATGTCCACACTTGGACGGCTGTTTACCAAAAACCCGTGTGGTCATAAGATCATGTGTACACCTGATGCGAGAGTAGAGCACCCCGTCACCTTCGTCACCGATTCACCACCGTACCAAGATATATGGCGACGGGCTTTGAGAGTCCTATCAAAATATTTCATAAAAAGAAAGTCCTACCGTGATAACTGGACGCTGCAAAACGTCCCCCAAATGGTCTCAGCACGTGCATTGTTGTAGCCGTTCCACGGAGTCTGTTTCCTCCGGGGCACACGGTCCGTCTCCGGTTTGCTGTTCCACCCTCCATCACTGGAAAGCTTTCCTCAAAAAAGAAAAAACGAAAAAAAACTCCATCACTCACCAGTAGAAAAACTCCCGACGCGAGCAAGGCACGCAAGGCCACTCATGGCAACAAACTCCATCATCTTCGTCGCCCTTGACGCATCCGCCCGCCGTCTCCCCGCCTCCTCGTCCCACTCGAGACGGCACAGCGGAGAAACAAAACATTGAGCCGACCCGCGCGCCCCTCCCTTTCCCCGCCGCATCATCACCGCGCTATTTTCCACCACGCGCCCACGCACTCCTGTCGCGTCCCCGTCCTCCCCGCCCCCGGCGCGTCGGCCCGGGCCGGACGGACGTACGTACGCCGCGAGATGCCGCTCCGCAAAGGCCCCGGCATCTCCCGGCGCGCCCGCCGCTGGGGCTGCCCTCCGGGTTTCGCTCCGTCGGTCGCCCGGTCCTCCCGTCCCGTGATGACGACGGTGGTGCGCGCTCTGCTTTGTGCTTTCCCCCTGGCGCACTTTATGTCCGTGGCCTCGCCCTACAGACCTCGACCCAACAATTTTCCTGCTCATGTCGTGCGTAACAGTGCCGCTAGGGGAGTAGGGCAAGGGACGGGCCTTTTCGCGCGGACTCCGGGCGCCGGGCGATCGTGGAGCCGGCGATCGTGCTGCACAAGCGCAAGGCGACGTCGAGTCAGTCGTACCTCGACGAGCTGGCTCTCTCTGAGGTAGGAGTGCGCTGCCCTCTCCAACTACTAGCCCAGGCTCCGTCGTCAATGTCCGGCGCTCCGGCCCGGTGAGCCGTGCACCCACGTTGCATTCAGATAGAGACAGGGCGGGCTCCGGCCGATCGACTTGTCACCCGTGGTGGCCGGGGATCAAATTCGTGGTGGTTTCTCCGCGGAGACGGACGGGCGTGGTAGAAAGTAGAAACCGTCCGTGATGCCCATGAAGACTTTCCGCTCTCAACTGGTCAATGGTCTCAGCACGGCAGCGCACGCGTTTCCTCCCTCCAGCCACCAAACATGTTGAAACGACAGCCCCAACACTCGCATTCCCGTTTCTTACTACTCCAAATAAAAATGGACGAAACTGAGTGCTATCACATTTGTTTCCATATTTTTTATACGGAAACAGAGATGAATACAGAAACAAATATAAAATGAATACTACTGGGATAAAAAATGAAGCGAATATGACACCGCGACAGAAGGAGAGTGTTCACCGGAACTAAAAACCCCTTGAAGCATATACAAAAAAAGAAACCAACAAAGATGTTAATTTTTATAAGATGATTACTGAATGGAAAAAGCTTGCTTCAACCGACGGACGCTCACGTGCAATCCGCCGGCTCGTTCATGTGACGTATGTCCTGCTTGGACGGTCTCATCTTTTTCTTTCTCTTAGTCAACATGACCGCTGAGTGTTGTTCACTGTCCTCTACAATATTTTCTGCAACAAGCTATATATGTAACAAGACTTGCGTTGCAGAAATATATTGTAAAAAACTTAAATTGCAACAAGAGCTCTGTTATAAAAAAAACTATAAAAAGACATGTGCTGTAAAAAAATCTGCAACTTGACATATGTTGCAAAAAATTCTGTTACATGATCCGTGATGCAGGAAATTTCCTGCAACACGACATGTGTTGCAATGATAAAAAGTGACGCTCGGTCGCTCAATCCACTTGATCTGATGGCTCGTGAGCCGACGGACCTTTGTAAAAGATTCACCGGCCTCCGCATAACAGCCGTTGGATCGCCTTGATCCATGCGTCGTCACGCACGCTCACACACATACTTCGTTATTTTTCTTGTCAACCACGTGTCCTCTATCTTATCCTGCAACAACGGTGGTGTTCCGAACCATAACAGCGAACCACGACTGCAACTTAGACAATCTTTTGTAATATCAACTCTGTTGCAAAAAAAACTGCAACAAAACCTCTGTTACAAAAAAAACAAATCTACAACAAAAACTATGTTGCATAAAAATCCTGCAACACATCCTATGTTGCAAAAAATATATTATGTGACATAACATTTATTGTAAATGTTTCCGCAACAAGACCTTTGTTGCAATGTAAAGAGAGACGTTGAGCCACACGATTATGCCACATCCAACGACCCGAGAGGCAGCGGATCTTTTTAAAAGATCCGCCGGCCGACACGTAGCATGGCCCATTGTGATATATCATGTTTATAAAATAGGATAGGTCAGCGACAGCAAGATGCTCCATTAGGGATTAGGGATTTTTCTAGGAGTGAAATGCGCCACTAGTCCATAAACTCAAATTGATTGCACACTTTAGGTCAACAATTCAAGAAGTGATCGGATTTAGTCCATAAACTCGTTGATTTGATCAAATAAGACCAAAACCGGCCCGAGAGTAAAAACCCGGCCACGTGGATGCCATGTCATCGTTCCGTTGACTGCTTGTGCGTTCACTATTTTTTACAAGGGACTAAATATAATTTGATGGTTTTTTCTCACAAACCATAAAAAATAGTAAAAAGCTCTCACAAACCATAAAAAATAGTAAAAAGCTTGCGTAGCCCAAGACTTGAACAGGGGCTGTTTAGAATTTGGAGTGCTTCACTGACCACCGAACCAACATAAGATTTACACACCAACTTGCAGCCCACAGGATATATGTTCACATAGAATCATGAGAGATAAAAAAATCGAAAGATCCCTCCAGATCGTTTTTCAATCAGGCGATCTCTTTCCTTCTGTCTCGCTTGACTGTTGCCTTGTTTTTCGCTAGATCGTAGCGTTCTCTCGTTTTGTTTATTTTCTGTGACAAGCAGGACACATAAATGTAGATGATATATTTTCATGTCTTTATCAAGATATGTGATTCTATATTTTCTGAAATCAACTATTTCTACATACATACTGTATTTAACTAATGATTCTGCGAAGATAAATAAAGTAGGTTGCCTATTGGTACATGAATGAGTTCGTGGTGTATCTCTGTGGAATCAACTCATGTTAGTTTGGTGGTCACTAAGGCATGCAAAACACCGAACGGCCAAGGTTCAATTCCTGGTTGGCTCAAGTTTTTTAAATATTTCTTTTCACTTCAAACGCCCTTAGCATGGTTTGTGAGAAAAAAAACGTCCAATTTACAAATAGAACCCTGTAAAATATAGTGAAATCACGAGCGGTCAACGGAACGATGACATGGCATCCACATGGCCGGGTTTTTTACTCTTGGGCCGGTTTTGGCTTTATTTGATCAAATCAACGAGTTTGCGGACTAAATTCGATCACATTTTGAGTTGTTGGCCTAAAGTGTTCAACCAGTTTGAGTTTGTGGACTAGTGGCACGTTTCACTCTTTTTCTAGCGTGCTATCATGCTTGATGTAGTAGTAGTATTGTATAAGTTAGGTCATCTGGACCATTCTGCTCATCGTGCGTTCGTTGGGCTAGAAAACAGTCGCGGTCTTATTCAAAACAGAAAGTTTCATATGAGCGGTAACGGAAAATTCCGTTTTCGGGCTTGTTCCACCAGAAAACGTCGTTCCATTTTTATTTCTGTTTCCGTGTAAAAAAGTCCGTTTTCATTTTCACCTTTTTTCTCTCTGTTTCCATCTTTTTACCGAAACAGTAGAAATTTTTCGCTCCATTTTCATCCCTAAGTTATGGTTAACTGGCGTTGTCATGTGCTCCTACAAAAAGCCAGCCAACAGCGGCCGACGTGCTGTTATTAATTGAATTGATGAGGGGCAAAGGTGAATAGTGAATGGGAAACTCAACTGCATGATTTGCATCGACAGGTCATTTGTATAGAACATTTTGCAGTAGTATCTGGTGCATCGGGGTAATTTGTGCTACCGGTGCACCGGTCACCTGTTGTATATTAAAAAATATTCAAAAAAATCTGGAAAAAAATCTAGTGCATTGACACAACATCAACGTATGTTGTCACAAAATTTTAATTCAATATTTGAAACATTGCTCGAGATAAAAAATAACAAATTTGACACTGAATAGTACGTAACACATGTTGGGCTTCAGTTTTGGCCCATTAGCACATTGAGGTCAAATTTGTCATTTTTGTATCTTGAGCATTGTTTTGAACTTTGATTTAAATTTTTGTGACAACATACATTGATGTTGTGTCGATACACTAAATTATTTTCAATTTTTTTTGCATTTTTTTGAATGTGCAACGGGGTCCGGTGCACCGGTAGCACCAATTATCTTGGTGCACTAAATACGTTCCCAGTGTCCCTATTCCTAGCTAAGAATTATACATAGATTAGCAAAATGTTTGGAGAGCAATAATGTTGAGAAAATTCCACTCTTTTATCTATTTTTTCTTATATAAAAATGTCTTATCTAGGCAAGAGTTGACAGATTGACCACGATTCAGTTAGAGAAACTATGAAATTCCGCTCTAGGCAAACGATTGGCACCATCATGATCGGCACATGTATCGCTTTCGAGAAGGCGCAACTGTCAATGTAATCTGTTTAGGACTGTACTTCTTCTGACTAACACAAATCTTCTCGGCTCGCGTCCTTAAGGGGGCAACTACAGTAGCAACAGCCTTTTGCGGTCAAAGACTAGGAAAAACAAATAGGACCGTCGGATTAGAGATACGCGGCTCAGACTCTTCAAGTTTTAAAACCTATCAGTGTAAGGCCCCGTTTGGAAGTGCTTCTCCTCCGGGCTTCTCCGGAAGCAGGCGAGAAGCTGGCCGAACGCTTCGGCTCCGCAAAGCCAACTTCAAGAAGCGGAGGCGGCCTCCAGTGCAAATTTGAGAAGCTGCCCAAGCCCAGCTTCACGAAACGGCGGAGGAGAAGTTCAGCTTAATTACTAGGAATGCCACCATCAAGTCAAGAAAATGATTCGTTTTGCAGTCGCATGTGGCCTGCTTCGCTCCTGTTTTCCTATCGCTACAGCTCCCACCAAGTCTAGCCTTCTTCGCTCCGAACGCTCGCCCAGCTCTCGCGAGAAGCTAGCTCATTTGGGAAGCAGAAGCACTTCCGAACAGGCCCTAAGTTTTGAAACATTTTGTTTTTTTTGTTTTGGGGTGTAAGTTGTATGTTGAAACTTGTCTGTGTAAATTTGTAACTTGCATATTATGCCGACTAGTCTAACCTTGGTTTATATAAGATAGCCGAGGCCTAGGATAGCAGGCGTCCTACTCGGCTACGTCGGTGGAGAGGAGTCCTCTACGGATTAGGAGTCCTTGTCTTGAACGCAAGGCTTCTTGATTTTCCTTGTAGATCGCCATGGGCCTTCTTAGAGCATCTCTAGCAGACCCCATATAATGCCACGACCCGCAAAATAACTGCCAAAATACGGGTCGGCGCAGAAAATGTTGCCCGACCCATAATTTTTTTTGTGGGGCGCGGCATAATTCCCATCCCAGCTCGCGAAAACGCGTCCCCCCTCGCCCCGTCGGCGCCTTGTATATGGCGAGGGGGAGGGGAGCCCACGCTTTTCACCACACGCCGCCGCCCCTCTCCCACTCGCCCCGGGCTCCCCCCTCCCCTGCCGCCTATGATTCCGGCCAAACTAGCCGGTGCGATCACGCGGAGGGCCGCTACATGGCCGAGCTTGCCCTTCGCCACTTCCGCCTATGTCGACGGGCCAGAAAGTTGCAGATCGGCGGTTGTTCATCGCGGCGGACGGATTTGACGTTTTTGGCCAACGGTGGTCGTGCCAAGCCATGGATTGGTTGGGCATCAGCAGCCCCTAAACCGGGCTTCAAATCGGGGACGCTTCTCGATTCTCTCCACCTTCTTAGGATGGCCTCTTGATGAACCGCCATGGGGGTCCTCGGCCTGGCTCACCTGATCGGAAGACAACATGGTGAGTGATCCCAAATCTAGGACACCGTCAGTAGCCCTTGAAGGCTTGAACCGGGCTTCAAATCGGGGATGCTTCTCGATTCTTCCGAACGGCTCTTCGTCTCGGACGTCGGTCTTGAATGCTGGTTCAACAGGTCTTCCCATCTTCATCCTTGTGAATCGTTGATAAGGAGCAAGTAGAGAACCCAAGGTTTTTAGCCCTATCTTTCACGGCGAACGACGTAACTACACTAGTAGAAAAAGGGTCAAATGTGAAGCACATTAGTGCCGGTTTAAATTTGAGCCGACACTAATGTTCCATTAGTGCCGGTTCCAACGGCTAGGCGGGCGGACATCATTAGTACCGGTTCGTGGTGAACCTTTAGCACCGGTTCGTGCCACAAACTGATACTAAAGTGAGTGGTGGAAGGATGTTGTCAGTCTGGGGCCCCTCCAGCACCTTTAGTACCGGTTCGTATCACGAACCGGTACTAAAGGTCATCCTACATAAACCCTTCATCAACCCGTGCTCGCTCTGTTCTTCCCCTTTCCCCTCTCCTCTCTATTCTTTCCCTCTTCCTCTCAAGCTCATCACACATTTTTCCCAAAATTTGTCAAGATTTGAAGGCCCCCATCCATTCGAATGGTCACAAAGGTTAGCAACTTTGTCCTTTTATCTCTCATTGCTAGATTAGCTCTTGCAATGCTTTATATAGTGATTGATTTGTGAGTTTAGTAATTTGGGAGGAATTATATATATGTGCTAGTATTTGATTTATATGCAATTTGAGGTCAAAATAACACTTAGTTTGCATATGTAGGTGTGGTTTACTTAGTGCCTTCTAAATCTCCGTCGTAACCACCGTCGATCGCCCGCAACGTCCCATCGCAGGCACCACCTTGTGGTGAGCCTCTTGTTCATGAATGTTTTATATAAAAGATTGATGTTTGTGTGATTTGGATATATAGTTACTCGTATAATTATCTTACCCATACGTTGTTTGTTATACATAGTGCCATGGTTTTGATATTCGTCCCCGTCGGCCCTCGTCCGGGTTATGATTCGGATGTGGTATATTCTCTTTTAAAACTATTTGTTGCATTTCATGTTTATGACAAATTATGCCCATCAAGTTGACATAGATATTTGTATGTAGGAGGTAGTTGAACCGGAAATTCCAACCGACCCTATTGTCGAGAGGTTAAATTTAGTTGAAGGAGAAAACGAGGATTTGAAGGAAAAATTGAAAAGAATTGAGGGGGAGAAGATGGAATTGGAGTTGCATGTTGCCGATGTCGTCGATGATCACAAGATTAAGATGGAGAAAATGCGCTTCAAGATTAGAAAGATCAGAAAATATGCGCCATTCATAGTGAGGCTTGGTATCATTATGCTGTTGGATCAGTTGTTACCTTAGTTGCAATCTTGATCGCATTTGTTGTTGTATTTAAATTCGTTAGCTAGAGAGTTATTTGTTTGTTGCATTTAAGTGTTGTATGAACTTTATGTATGAACTTGTATTAATTTGGTCTTTTTCGGTGTTGTGTAATGAAGATGAGCCGACAATGGATGTACGATGACCGATGCTCTCCCGAGTTCATTAATGGCATGCAAAATTTTCTGCTTGCGGCTGAGGCAAACAAGCGGGCGGATGGTTTTATGCCTTGTCCATGTGTTGGCTGTAAGAATGATCTAAATTACTCTAAGTCAAGAACCATTCACGTCCACCTATTTAAGTCCGGTTTCATGCCCCACTATAATGTTTGGACCAAGCACGGAGAAAGAGGGGTTATGATGAAAGACAATGAAGAAGAAGAGGACGACGGCATCTATCCTGGCCATGTGTTCCCTGAATACGATGGTACAAAAATTGGGGAAGAAGCTGAGTCGGTAATGCGGGAAGAAGCTGAGCCGGCAATGCGGGAAGAAGCTGAAGAAGAGGCATCAGATGAGCCCGTTGATGATCTAGGTCGGGCCATTGCCGATGCAAAGATAAACTGCGCAAGTGATTTGGAGAAGAAGAAGTTGCAGCGCATGTTAGAGAATCACAAAAAATTGTTGTACCCGAATTGCATAGGTGACAAGAAAAAGCTGGGCATCACACTAGAATTGCTGCAATGGAAGGCAGAGAATGGTGTATCTGACAAGGGATTTGGAAAGTTGCTGGTAATGATAAAGAACTAGACGATTTCCCGCGCGTTGCGGCGGGAACATCTGCATAAATTGTTGTAATTTATTACTTTGGTATATTGAATCATCAAAGTTTGCAAGTTACTTATTTCAAGGAAGATTTCCTAAGGAATTGTAAGTATTTTTCTATGAGACGAACGTGACTAATATCCACATAGATAAATACAACATTCGTCAAAAGAGTACAATGATTGGCACCAAACAAAAAGTAGTTGGTAAATAGTGAAAAAATGCATCCAAATTTGTGTTCGTATTTGCTATTAATTTCCAGGTGAAGAAGCTTTGTTCATTCATCGTCAATTTTGAATATAGATAATGGAAGACATTGAACTTGTACATCAATGATAGATGAAAGTGGTAGATAATCAATTTATATTCAAGATGACATATCATACAAAGATATGAATAATGCGAGGCACAATAATTAATTCAACTCAGCTGGCCACCCCAAGCATCTAATCTATCATTAGAGTTGGATCTCAATTGAAGTTGAAATTCCTCTGGTAGATTTAAGGTCGAGTCCTTAGAACTTGACCAATTCCTAAAAGCCCTGAGCCATGCCCCAAATAGTATATCGCATAACACCATATGAAAAAGGATGATGATCTATAATAAACAAAAGGAGTAGATGTCAGAGTTGGATAAAAGTCGTAGTTATAAGGTAAACAACAATTATGAGTGCTTCCTGTCCTGAGCCCAAAATCTATTAATAAGAAAATGTTGATGTTAAAATAATTTTACCAGTGGTGTCGGGAAGTATAAAGATGTAACGCCCCGAGACTGTTGTGCCACGTGTATTCCAGTTATTCGCTGTTGTTGCTTGTCATCTGCTTGCGTGTCATGCATTTCATATCATGTCATCATGTGCATCGCATTTGCATACGTGTCCGTCTCATGCATTCGAGCTTTTTCCCCGTTGTCCGTTTTGCATTTCGGCGCTCCTATGTCCTATGGTGTCCCATTTTGCCTCTTTTCATGTGCGAGTGTTAAACGTTCTCGGATTGGACCAAGACTTGCTAAGCGGCCTTGGTTTACTACCGGTAGACCGCCTGTCAAGTTTCATGCATTTTGGACTTCGTTTGATACTCCAACGGTTAACCGAGGAACCGTAAAGGCCTCATGTGTGTTGCAGCCCAACACCTCTCCAAACTGGATCAAAACCCACCTAAACCCCCTCCACCATCTCGGTCGTTCGATCACGATCGCATGGCCGAAAACTGCACCTCATTTGGACTCTGCTAGCTCCCTCTACCTATAAATATGTGGCTCTCCCCGAAAATTCGCGCAGTCTAACCCTAGTCCTCTTCCACCTCGCACCCGGACAAATTCCCCCGCCGCCGGACGTGTCCGCCGCCTCCGCCCCAGCGAATCCCCGTCTGCCACGTCGCCTGGCCCCGCCGCCGGTCAACGCGCCTCCCGCCGCGGGCCGCGGAACCCAAGTCGGGCCCGCCCGGGCCCGGATCCCGCCGCGCCGCCGATCCCGCAACGTCGCCCCGCCGCCACCGAACCTCGCCTATGTCGCGCCCTCCGCCACCGCCTTCATCTCGCGCCGGCCGGCGACCTCGCCGCCCGCCGACGCCGGTGACCCCGCCGCCCTCGCTCGCCGACGCCGCACGCGCGCCGGACCCGCGCCCTCCGACTCCGGCCAGCCTCCTCCTCGCTCCACCTTGCCTCCCCGCTCGTCTTCCTCCGATCCGGTCGACTCCGGCGTCAACTCCCGTGGAACGGCGATGAACCTCGAAACGTGTGCGAACCCTAGATCCAGATCTGGAGAGGTTGACTTTTGCCCCGTTTCAGTATTTTTCAGCATTTTTCATCGCATCATAACTTTGCATCCGTAGCTCCGTTTTGGGCGTGTAGCATATCAAATTGTTCGTCTCGACGAGCACTTCATTTTATTCCATTGTACCATGTTCATTTGAGTTCATCTTGATGCCCTAAATGATGTTTCAAGAGTGCTAAGTGGTGTTAGTTTCAGATTCTTAGCAGAGATTGGACATTTGTCATTTTTGCCATGATTAATGTGTGCTGCATATGAGTATGAGCTCTACATGTGTTTTGTTGTATGCCATGCCATCTTTACAGGGGTGTATGCCATATATTTTTCTGATATTTATGGTGACTAGCACAAGCATGCAAAGTAGCTCTCGTAATGTTGCTGATTTCAGGGACTTAGAAATCTTCTAAGTCTTTTCCCTGATAATTTTTTTATGCCATGTATTCATGTTGCTACAGAGTGATCCATGCCTCTTTTGAGCATGTTCAGTAAGGATGTTTTTGAGATATTGTTATGTTCTATCCATCCATGTCTTTGTTTGCAATTATGGAGCACCTTAGCTTGACTCAATCGAGCTCTACTTTTGCTATACGATGTTCCTGGCAGAATGTTTATGTGTTAAGCATTTTTTCCGAGCTTGTTGTAGTTGATCCATGCATGCTATGAGGTTGTTCTTGCCATGTTTAGCTTCTATGCCATGTCTACTTGCTGTATGTATGCTTATTTTATCATGCAATGCTTTGTGGCGAGTGCATCGAGCTCGTAAGCATGCCTACGTGAATCTGTTTTGCCATGTTCCAGTTTTTTGCTAAGTCTGAATCTGTTAACGAAACTTGCCATGTTCACATGGTTGCCATTGTATTTTCTGATCCCTTTTGGCTTATGGTCAGTAAGGGACTTTTATTATATGCTTTGAGTAGCTTCATGCAATGCCTTGCCTTGCCATGATATGTTCCTGTAGCATGTTGTTATCTTGCTCTAAACATTGCTTCCTGATGTTATTTCCTGGCATGTTGTTTTCCCTAAGTCTGTGAACCTGATATCTTTTGCACTTTTGCCATGCTTGTTTGAACTTGCTATTGTGTGAAATAGCCGTAGCTCAGTGTTCATCTTTTGTCAAGCATCTTGAGTGGATCACTGCCATGTGCTTTGTTGCTATGTTAGAGTGCAGTAGCTTACTTTCTTGTTGCATTTTAGATGGCTTCGTGTTGTTAATCGCAGAATAGTGCCATTATTGTTTTGCTTGCCATTTCCAAACCGTGCATCCGATTCCGGTGATCTTTATCGATTTTGACCGAAATCAACTCATCTTTCCAGTGGCACTCTTGGTTTGCCAAGTTGAGGCCTGGTTCAATCTTTCCCTTTCGGAGCATGCATATGCATTGCATATCACATCCCGCATATCATGCCATGTTTTGCATCATGTTGTTTGTGCATTGCACGTGGTTGATTGTGGTTTTCCTTTGCTTTTGTTCTTGTCTTGGGTAGATCCGTGAGACGAGTTCGTGTTCGAGGTACCCGTTGAGTACACTTTCGAGGATCAAGCTTTCGTCTTCTCGGAGAACTTTGCAGGCAAGATGACCATACCCTCGAAATCACTTCTATCTTTGCTTGCTAGTTGCTCGCTCTTTTGCTATGCCTATGCTGCGATACCTACCACGTTATTTATCATTCCTCCCATATTGCCATGTCAAGCCTCTAACCCACCTTGTCCTAGCAAACCGTTGTTTGGCTATGTTACCGCTTTGCTCAGCCCCTCTTATAGCGTTGCTAGTTGCAGGTAAAGATTGGAGTTTGTTCCTTGACGGAACATGATTATTGTTGGGATATCACAATATCTCTTATTTAATTAATGCACCTATATACTTGGTAAAGGGTGGAAGGCTCGGCCTTATGCCTGGTGTTTTGTTCCACTCTTGCTGCCCTAGTTTCCGTCATACCGGTGTTATGTTCCTTGATTTTGCGTTCCTCATGCGGTTGGGTGATAATGGGAACCCCTTGACAGTTCGCCTTGAATAAAACTCCTCCAGCAAGGCCCAACCTTGGTTTTACATTTGCCTAACAACCTATAACCTTCCCTTGGGTTTTCGCGAGCCCGAGGGTCATCTTTATTTTAACCCCCCCCTCAGGCCAGTGCTCCTCTGAGTGTTGGTCCAAACTAGAGCCCCTTGCAGCGCCACCTCGGGGAAACTTGAGGGTTGGTTTTAGTTGTATGGACTGCTCATCTGGTGTGCCCTGAGAACGAGATATATGCAGCTCCTATCGGGATTTGTTGGCACATTCGGGCGGCTTTTCTGGTCTTGTTTTACCATTGTCGAAATGTCCTGTAACCGGGATTCCGAGTCTGATCGGGTCTTCCTGGGAGAAGGAATATCCTTCGTTGACCGTGAGAGCTTGTGATGGGCTAAGTTGGGACACCCCTGCAGGGTTTTGCACTTTCGAAAGTCGTGCCCATGGTTATGGGCAGATGGGAATTTGTTAATGTCCGGTTGTAGAGAACTTGACACTTGACTTGTTTAAACTACATCAACCACGTGTGTAGCCATGATGGTCTCTTTTCGGCGGTGTCCGGGAAGTGAACACGGTGTTGGAGTTATGCTTGAACGTAAGTAGTTCTAGGATCACTTCTTTATCTTTGTAGCTTCTCGATCGTGCTTTGCCTTCTCTTCTCGCTCTCTTTTGCGTATGTTAGCCACCATATATGCTAGTGCTTGTTGCAGCTCCACCTCATACCTTTTCCTACCCATAAGCTTAAATAGTCTTGATCGCGAGGGTGTGAGATTGTTGAGTCCCCGTGACTCACAAATTACTTCCAAAACCAGTTGCAGGTGCCGATGACCGTGCAGGTGACGCAACCGAGCTCAAGGAGGAGCTCGATGAAGATCGTGTTCGTAGTCTTGTTTCGTTTCCAGTTGATCAGTAGTGGAGCCCAGTTGGGGTCGATCGGGGATCTTTTGCATTAGGGGTAGTCTTCTTTCATTTTGGTTCCGTAGTCGGACCTTGATTGTATCTGGATGATGTAATGCTATATTTATGTATTGTGTGAAGTGGCGATTGTATGCCAACTCTGTACCTCTTTCTTATTTCAGTACATGGGATGTGTAAAGATTACCCCTCTTGCGACATGCCTACAATGCGGTTATGCCTCTAAGTCGTGCTCCGACACGTGGGAGATATAGCCGCATCATGGGTGTTAAAAGTTGGTAATCAGAGCCTTCCCTGACTTAGGAGCCCCTGCTTGATCGATCGCTGGCGTTGTTGAGTCTAGAAAAATGTTTTGAGTCTTTTAGGATTATATATATCGGAGAGTAGGATTCTTTTTACTCCTCAGTCCCTTCGTCGCTCTGGTGAGGCCTCCTGACGTAGAATTTTGACTCTTCTCTCCTCAAATTTCACGAAATTTTTTTAGGATCACGTGGGTATTTCCGGCTTATTCTGCGAGCCAATCCTTTGTTTGTTTTGAGTTGTGGTATTCGAGTTGCTTCGAAGTCAAATGTTGATTCCATACCTTGTCTAAGCGGTGTTCTCATATTTCTTTGGGAATGCTAATCCTTCTTGATCATCGAGATTGTCATGTCAACCGGCGTGTTTCTCTTCAAGTGGAAACGATCTTTTCAACATCCGCAAGATCTATTATCAGTTCTTTTCAATGGTGCTCATTTCTTCCATCCCAAGCTGCCTTTGTTTTCCCGCCCTCCCACCATTTTCCTTCAAGGATTCGGATTTCTTAATCAATTATCATGTTATTGATGAGAAGTCTCTCCATTCTTCTCGGTCCATGTTCTTATCCGGTGCTTCTCAAGAAGATACTAATAGAGCTTCAAGTTCGTCACTCTTCACTTGTTTTTCTTCTTTGGTGGATTCAAATCAAGCTTTTGGTGTTGATCATATCCTTCCCTTGTTTCAAAAGTTTTATCATGCCGGTGCACCTCTTAATCATCCACCTCTCGCTATTCAATCATTCCGGAGTGCTCAAGATATCTCGAAGATTCGCGTTTCCACTCTGCATTCGTTCAAGCTCTTTCGAGATTGTTATCTCATTCAAGACATTTAATTCAACCGGTGCATTCTCTCTTTTAAATCGTTCCACGGTGTATCTTTTGAGTGGGCCCTAACCCACAGGTCTTTTTCCAGAATCTTACCTGACTCTTCTTATTTTCCCGGAGTTATTCTCAATTCTTTTTCAAAGATTAACGTAAGAATAAATTATCATCAGTCAAATGCCTTTCTCCATGATCTTTCAAATTCTTTTCATCTTTGGATAAACCTCTCCTCTTTTAATCATTCCGGAGTGTCTCAACGATCCTTGGTGGTGTTTCTCGTCGTCATTCTCACATTTGAAGACCAAAGAAGAGTTTTCCTCCAAATCTTATCCGTTCTTTCAAAGATTCATGATTCAAGCTTGACACCATCCTCTCATAATTGTTTTCGATTGTGAGAATTCTTTTCACCCATCCTGAGCTATTCAGGAGTCTTTTCAGTTTGATTCTCCGAGCCCATCATTTCAGAAGATTTACTCATTCTTAGCTTTCAGCTCTCATTCTCTAAATCTTACCGGTGCAACACTCAAGTATTCTCTAATCAGCTCGTGAGCTATTCGTTCTCTTGTATCTAAATTCTCTCAAGTATCTTCGTTCATTTTCTAATTCTTCACGGTGTTTCGCTATCTTTTCCTTGATCGTTTCTTAATTCTTACGATGGTTCATTCAACATTCTTCTTCCTTTGTTATCATATCATTTATTCGTTCTTCCAAATTCTACCGGTGAATCGTTGAAGACCTACTCAAGTCTGCGCTATATCTATCTTAATCCTTTCTACGAGAATAAGATGTATGCAATCTGTTGCTTGTCATGCTACAGTGCTGAAGGATACACATAACGTAATTCTTATTATTGTTTCATCCAAGTGATCTAGTTTCTTCGTTCCGAAGTGGTTCATCATATCACATTCTCGGTTCGAGATGCTTTATCTTTCTTTCTGGAGTTTGAAGTTTTCTCGATTTTATCATCATGAAGCTTCATCTAATCATTGCAAAGCATTAATATTATTCTTGTCATCCTTCACTTCTTTGTGATCATTCTTTTTAATGGAGTTCTTCATGGAGGCTCTACATGATGGTTCTTAAAGGATTTAATTCCTTCTTGAAGTTTTCATCAAGATCCTTTTCTAAGGAGCTCAAGTATTCTTCATCTTGCAATCCAGAGTCCAGTTCTTCCTATCTTATCTTTTGAGGTGGTATTATGTCATTCTTGTTAATTTGAGTTCACGTTTCATGATTCACATGTTGTCAAGAATGAGATATTTTAATCCATCAACCTCTTCGTTGGAGTTATTGATACGTCTCCAACGTATCTATAATTTTTATTGCTCCGTGCTATATTATCTACTGTTTTGGACTATTTTGGGCTTTATTTTCCACTTTTATATTATTTTTGGGACTAACCTATTAACCGGAGGCCCAACCCAGAATTGTTGTTTTTTGCCTATTTCAGTGTTTCGGAGAAACATAATATCAAACGGAGTCCAAACGGAATAAAATCTTCGGGAACGTGATTTTCTCACCGAACGTGATCCAGGAGACTTGGACCCTGCTCTAAGGAACAAAAGAGGCGGTCACGAGGGTGGGGGCGCGCCTCCTGCCTCGTGGGCCCCTCGTTGCTCCTCCGGCATACTTCTTCCTCCTATATATACACACGTACCCCAAACGATCAGAACAGGAGCCAAAAACCTAATTCCACCGCCGCAACTTTCTGTATCCACAAGATCCCATCTTGGGGCCTGTTTCGGAGCTCCACCGGAAGAGGGCCGTCATCACGGAGAGCTTCTAGATCATCCTAGCCCCTCCGATGAAGTGTGAGTAGATTACCTTAGACCTTCGGGTCCATACTTAGTAGCTAGATGGCTTCTTCTCTTTCTTTGAATCTCAATACAAAGTTCTCCCCCTCTCTCGTGGAGATCTATTCGATGTAATCTTCTTTTTGCGGTGTGTTTGTTGAGATCGATGAATTGTGGGTTTATGATCAAGTCTATCTATGAATAATATTTGAATCTTCTCTGAATTCTTTTATGTATGATTGGTTATCATTGCAAGTCTCTTTGAATTATCCATTTGGTTTGGCCAACTAGATTGGTAGTTCTTGCCATGGGAGAAGTGCTTAGCTTTGGGTTCGATCTTGCGGTGTCCTTTCCCAGTGACAGAAGGGGCAGCAAGGCACGTATTGCATCGTTGCCATCGAGGATAACAAGATGGGGTTTATTTCATATTGCATGAATTTATCTCTCTACATCATGTCATCTTGCTTAAGGCGTTACTCTGTTTTTAACTTAATACTCTAGATGCATGCTGGATAGCGGTCGATGAGTGGAGTAATAGTAGTAGATGCAGAATCATTTCGGTCTACTTGTCATGGACGTGATGCCTATATGCATGATCATGCCTAGATATTCTCATAATTATGCTCAATTCTGTCAATTGCTCAACAGTAATTTGTTCACCCACCATAGAATATTTATGCTCTTGAGAGAAGCCACTAGTGAAACCTATGACCCCGGGTCTATTCTCATCATATCAATCTCCATCACTTTAATATTGTTTTGCTATTTACTTTGCCTTTACTTTTTACTTTGCATCTTTATACAAAAATACCAAAAATATTCTATCTATCAGATCTCACTCTCGTAAGTGACCGTGATGGGCTTGACAACCCCTAATCGCGTTGGTTGCGAGTAGCTATCGTTTTGTACAGGTACGAGGGACTTGAGCGTGGCCTCCTACTGGATTGATACCTTGGTTCTCAAAAACTGAGGGAAATACTTACGCTACTCTGCTGCATCATCCCTTCCTCTTCGGGGAAAACCAACGCAAGCTCAAGACGTAGCAAGAAGGTTTTCTGGCGCCGTTGCCGGGGAGTCTACGCAAAAGTCAATATACCAAGTACCCATCACAATCCCTATCTGTCGCATTACATTATTTGCCATTTGCCTCTCGTTTTCCTCTCCCCCCAATTCACCCTTGCCGTTTTATTCGCCTTCTCTCTCTCTATCCTCCCTCTCTTTCTCTATTTGCCTCTTTTTGCCCGTTTCTTGTTTGCTCATATGGTTGGAATAGTTGTTTATTTATTACTAAACAAAGAACCTAAGATCTATGGATCCTCATCCACTTGCTAATCTTTTTAAGAGATCCAATTATGATGAACCAATTGCTAGTGAGTTTTGTGCACTAGATTATCTTTATGAAGTTTTGCTTGAAATTCGTGAATCTGAAAAGTGTGATGAATTACCTTATGAAGCGATTCACAATAGATCTTTGAATAAAAAGCATGATTGCAATGATTTTACTATAAATTTGCTTGATGTCAATTGTGCTAATAACATGCAAAACTCTAAGCTTGGGGATGCTAGTTTTGCTATGTCTACTACTTGTTGTAATGATCATGATTGGGGTGATTCTTCTGATGATATTGAAAATTTATTTAAACCCCATGATGAATATGAGATTGATAATAGTGTTTTCAATATTATTGAAAGTGGGTTTGGAAGAGTGTCAACTTTAGATCCCACATATTTGGATAATGTTCAATCTTATGAAATTTTTGATAAAAGTGGGTTTGGAAATGTCATGACTTTAGTTAATGTTAATCCCACTATTTTGGAAGAGTGTCAACTTTGCATGCAGATGGATCGTATTGAAAATATTTTGTGTGATAGCTATTTTGTTGAATTTTCTTATGATCCCTCATGCAATTATTATGACAGAGGAAAATATGGTGGTAGAAATTTTCATGTTACTAAATTACCTCTCGTTATGTTGAGATTGCTATTGTTTCTTTCCACTTCCTTGCATATGCTAGTTTTTGCTTGCCTTGACAATTTGTTTGCCTATAAAATGCCTATGCATAGGAAGTATGTTAGACTTAGATGTGTTTGTCACTTGTTTTATGATGCTCTCTTTGTGCTTCAATTCTTGTCTTTCATGTGAGCATCATTAAAATTATCAATGCCTAGCTTTAAGGATTTAAAGAAAAGCGCTTGTTGGAAGACAACCCAATATTTATCCTTCTATGTTATTTAATAAATAAATTATTTAGCCTCTGATTTGGTTGTGTTTTTTGTGTTTAATTAGTGTTTGTGCCAAGTAGAACAGTTGGGAAGACTTGGGGAAAGTCTTGTTGAACTTGCTGTAAAAAACAGAAACTTTAGCGCTCACGAGAACTGCTTCCATTTTTATTTAAAGAGTGCTATTTAGTTAATTATTTTTGCAGATGATTAATAGATAAATTCCTCATGTCCGTAAATTTATTTTAGAATTTTTGGGGTTCCAGATCTTGCGCTAGCTACAGATTACTACAGACTGTTCTGTTTTTGGTAGATTCTGTTTTTCGTGTGTTGTTTGCTTATTTTGATGAATCTATGGCTAGTAAAATAGTTTATAATCCATAGAGAAGTTGGAATACATTAGGTTTAACACCAATATAAATAAATAATGAGTTCATTACAGTACCTTGAAGTGGTCTTTTGTTTTCTTTCGCTAACGGAGCTCACGAGTTTTCTATTTTGAGTTTTGTGTTGTGAAGTTTTCAAGTTTTGGGTAAGAATTTGATGGATTATGAACAAGGAGTGGCAAGAGCCTAAGCTTGGGGATTCCCATGGCACCCCCAAGATAATCCAAGGACACCAAAAAGTCAAAGCTTGGGGGTGCCCCGGAAGGCATCCCCTCTTTCGTCCACTTCCATCGGTAACTTTACTTGGAGCTATATTTTTATTCACCAACATGATATGTGTTTTGCTTGGAGCGTCTTGTATTATTTGTGTCTTTGTTTGTTAGTATGCCACAGTCATCCTTGCTGTACACACCTTTTGAGAGAGCCATACATGAATTAAAATTTTATAGAATACTCTATGTGCTTCACTTATATCTTTTGAGCGTTATAATTTTGCTCTATATGCTTCACTTATATCTTTTGAGCTAAGTAATTTTGCTCTATGTGCTTCACTTAGATCTTTTAGAGCATGGTGGTGGATTTGTTTTAAAGAAACTATTGATCTCTCATGCTTCACTTAAATTATTTTGAGAGTCTCTTAATAGCATGGTATTTTGCTTAATAATAATATGCTTGGTATTCAAGATTTGTGAAACTTTCTTTTGAGTGTGTTGAATACTAAGAAAAGATTGAAGCATGATAATTGTTTGGAGATATGGAGGTGATAATATTAAAGTCATGCTAGTGGAGTAGTTGTGAATTTAAAGAATACTTGTGTTGAAGTTTGTGATTCCCGTAGCATGCACGTATGGTGAACCGTTATGTGATGAAGTCGGAGCATGATTTATTTATTGATTGTCTTCCTTATGAGTGGCGGTCGGGGACGACGATGGTCTTTTCCTACCAATCTATCCCCCTAGGAGCATGCGAGTAGTACTTTGCTTTGATAACTTCTAGATTTTTGCAATAAGTATATGAGTTCTTTATGACTAATGTTGAGTCCATGGATCATACGCACTCTCACCCTTCCACCTTTGCTAGCCTCTCTAATACCGCGCAACTTTTGCCGGTATCATACACCTACCATATACCTTCCTCAAAACAGCCACCATACCTACCTATTATGGCATTTCCATAGCCATTCTGAGATATATTGCCATACAACTTTCCATCATCTAGTTCATCATGACACATCCATCATTGTCATATTGCTTAGCATGACCATGCAGTTGACATAGTATTTGTGGCAATGCCACCGTTCATAATTTTCATACTTGTCACTCTTGATTCATTGCATATCCCGGTACACCGCTGGAGGCATTCATATAGAGTCATATTTTGTTCTAAGTATCAAGTTGTAATTGTTGAGTTGTAAGAAAAATAAAAGTGTGATGATCATCATCATTAGAGCATTGTCCCAGTGAGGAAAGAATGATGGAGACTATGATTCCCCCACAAGTTGGGATGAGACTCCGGACGAAAAATAAAAAAAGAGGCCAAAGAAGCCCAAATAAAAAAGAGAAAGGCCATAAAAAAAGAGAAAAGGCCCAGATAAAAAAAGAGAAAAAGAGAAAAGGGACAATGTTACTATCCTTTTACCACACTTGTGCTTATAAGTAGCACCATGATCTTCATAGTAGAGAGTCTCTCATGTTATCACTTTCATATACTAGTGGGAATTTTACATTATAGAACTTGGCTTGTATATTCCAATGATGGGCTTTCTCAAATTGCCCTAGGTCTTCATGAGCAAGCAAGTTGGATGCACACCCACTTAGTTTCTTTTTGAGCTTTCATATACTTATAGCTCTAGTGCATCCGTTGCATGGCGATCCCTACTCACTCACATTGATATCCATTGATGGGCATCTCCATAGCCCATTGATATGCCTAGTTGATGTGAGACTATCTTCTCCTTTTTGTCTTCTCCACAACCACCATTCTATTCCACCTATGCTATGTCCATGGCTCACGCTCATGTATTGTGTGAACATTGAAAAAGTTTTGAAAAAGTTAGAGTATGAAACAATTGCTTGGCTTGTCATCGGGGTTGTGCATGATTTAAATACTTTGTGTGGTGAAGATAGAGCATAGCCAGACTATATGATTTTGTAGGGATAACTTTCTTTTGCCATGTTATTTTGAGAAGACATAATTACTTTGTTAGTATGCTTGAAGTATTATTATTTTTATGTCAATATAAACTTTTGTCTTGAATCTTTCTAATCTGAATATTCATACCTACCCGAGGATAAACTTTTGCATTGAAATTATGCCAAGTAGCACTCCGCATCAAAAATTCTCTTTTTATCATTTACCTACCCGAGGACGAGCAGGAATTAAGCTTGGGGATGCCTGATACGTCTCCAACGTATCTATAATTTTTGATTGCTCCATGCTATATTATCTACTGTTTTGGACTATATTGGGCTTCATTTTCCACTTTTATATTATTTTTGGGACTAACCTATTAACCAGAGGCCCAACCCAGAATTGCTGTTTTTGCCTATTTCAGTGTTTCGGAGAAACAGAATATTAAACGGAGTCCAAACGGAATAAAATCTTCGGGAACGTGATTTTCTCACCAAACGTGATCTAGGAGACTTGGACCCTGCTCCAAGGAACAAAAGAGGCGGTCACGAGGGTGTGGGGCGCGCCCCCTGCCTCGTGGGCCCCTCGTTGCTCCTCCGACATACTTCTTCCTCCTATATATACACACGTACCCCCAAACAATCAAAACAACAGCTAAAAACCTAATTCCACCGCCGCAACTTTCTGTATCCACAAGATCCCATCTTGGGGCCTGTTCCGAAGCTCTGCCGAAAGAGGGCCGTCATCACGGAGGGCTTCTACATCATCCTAGCCCCTCCGATGAAGTGTGAGTAGATTACCTTAGACCTTCGGGTCCATAGTTAGTAGCTAGATGGCTTCTTCTCTCTCTTTGAATCTCAATACAAAGTTCTCCCCCTCTCTCGTGGAGATCTATTCGATGTAATCTTCTTTTTGCAGTGTGTTTGTTGAGATCGATGAATTGTGGGTTTATGATCAAGTCTATCTATGAATAATATTTGAATCTTCTCTGAATTCTTTTATGTATGATTGGTTATCATTGCAAGTCTCTTTGAATTATCCATTTGGTTTGGCCAACTAGATTGGTAGTTCTTGCCATGGGAGAAGTGCTTAGCTTTGGGTTCGATCTTGCGGTGTCCTTTCCCAGTGACAGAAGGGGCAGCAAGGCACGTATTGCATCGTTGCCATCGAGGATAACAAGATGGGGTTTATTTCATATTGCATGAATTTATCTCTCTACATCATGTCATCTTGCTTAAGGCGTTACTCTGTTTTTAACTTAATACTCTAGATGCATGCTGGATAGCGGTCGATGAGTGGAGTAATAGTAGTAGATGCAGAATCATTTCGGTCTACTTGTCACGGACGTGATGCCTATATGCATGATCATGCCTAGATATTCTCATAATTATGCTCAATTCTGTCAATTGCTCAACAGTAATTTGTTCACCCACCATAGAATATTTATGCTCTTGAGAGAAGCCACTAGTGAAACCTATGACCCCGGGTCTATTCTCATCATATCAATCTCCATCACTTTAATATTGTTTTGCTATTTACTTTGCCTTTACTTTTTACTTTGCATCTTTATACAAAAATACCAAAAATATTCTATCTATCAGATCTCACTCTCGTAAGTGACCGTGATGGGCTTGACAACCCCTAATCGCGTTGGTTGCGAGTAGCTATCGTTTTGTACAGGTACGAGGGACTTGAGCGTGGCCTCCTACTGGATTGATACCTTGGTTCTCAAAAACTGAGGGAAATACTTACGCTACTCTGTTGCATCATCCCTTCCTCTTCGGGGAAAACCAACGCAAGCTCAAGACGTAGCAGTTATCTTGGGTTATATTTCACCTAAGGTTTCCCTAAGGATTGTTACTATTTTGGTGCTTATAAATGATCCAAGTTCTTCATTTATCCTACCAGTGTGATAAGTTTCTCGTCTCCTTGTTGATATCTATCCAATCTTGTTCCCGTTAGTGGCAAGTTGTCACCTCATAATTTTGAGATGTCTTCTATAAGTCCATATCAAGCTTATCCTTTTCGTTGTTGATTTCCCAACAACCCCGTGCAATCTTTTCTTGCAAGGATGCTTTCCAAGTTCAATTGTGGTAAAAGTTGTCATTTTCTTCTCCGTTCTTTTGTTCCAACGATCTACCTTTGATTCCTTCATCCGGAGGCATTGTGTTGTTGCTCTCTTCGTTCCATCACCTCATTTTGGCCAAGATCATATTCTTTTCATGTTTATCCATTTAACCGGAGTGTGGCGTCCTCTGCTCAAGTTCTTTCATCTTGTCAAGTTATTGTTCTATTCATTCCTTGTTCAACCGGAGTGCTGTCAAATTATGTCATTCTTGTTCCTTGGCTATCTCGTTATACCGGTGTGGTTTCATATTCTTTTGGTTCGTTAAGCCCTTGTTTCATGTCTTTCAACCCACAAGGTTCTCATAATGTTCCTTGTTCCTCTTTTCTATCAGAGCTTTTCAATCTTGTTCATCTCCGTTGTATTCTTCTTTCAAGTTGTCCAACCTCTCAAGGTTCGTGGTTTCACTCGTCTGTCGAAGAAGCAACTTAGTTTTACCTGTTCTCTTCCTCTTCCTTTTCTCTCCGGTGCCATCCTAGATCTCGGGACAAGATACTCTCGTAGTGGTGGAGTGTTGTAATGCCCCGAGACCATTGTGCCACGTGTCTTCCAGTTATTCGCTGTTGTTGCTTTGTCATCTGCTTGCGTGTCATGCATTTCATATCATGTCATCATGTGCATCGCATTTGCATACGTGTTCGTCTCATGCATTCGAGCTTTTTTCCCCGTTGTCTGTTTTGCATTCCGGCGCTCCTATGTCCTCCGATGTCCCCTTTTGCCTATTTTCATGTGTGAGTGTTAAACGTTCTTAGATTGGACCGAGACTTGCCAACCGGCCTTGGTTTACTACCGGTAGACCTCCTGTCAAGTTTCGTTCTTTTGGACTTCGTTAGATACTCCAACGGTTAACCAAGGAACCGTAAAGGCCTCATGTGTGTTGCAGCCCAACACCTCTCAAAGTGGCCCAAACCCACCTAAGCCCCCTCCATCAGCTCGGTCGTTCGATCACGGTCGCGTGGCCGAAAACCGCACCTCATTTGGACTCTCCTAGCTCCCTCTACCTATAAATATGTGGCTCTCCTCGAAAATTCACGCAGTCTAACCCTAGTCCGCTTCCACCTCGCGCCCCGAAAAATTCCCCCGCCGCCGGACGTGTCCGCCGCCTCCGCCCCGGCGAATCCCCGTATGCCACGTCGCCCGACCCCGCCGCCGGTCAACGCGCCTCCCGCCGCGGGCCGCGGAACCCAGATCGGGCCCGCCCGGGCCCGGATCCCGCCGCGCCGCCGATCCTACAACGTCGCCCCGCCGCCACCGAACCTCGCCGACGCCACGCCCTCCGACGCCGCCTTCATCCCGCGCCGGCCGGTGACCTCGCCGCCCGCCGACGCCGGCGACCCCGCCACCCTCACCCGCCGACGCCGCGCGCGCGTCGTACCCGCGCCCTCCGACTCCCGTCGGCCTCCTCCTCGCTCCACCTCGCCTCCCTGCTCGTCTTCCTCCGATCCGGTCGACTCCGGCGTCAACTCCGGTGGAACGGCGACGAACCTCGAAATGCGTGCGAACCCTAGATCTAGATCTGGAGAGGTTGACTTTTGCCCCGTTTCAGTATTTTTCAGCGTTTTTCATCGCATCATAACTTTGCATCCGTAGCTCTGTTTTGGGCGTGTAACATATCAAATTGTTCGTCTCGACGAGCACTTCATTTCATTCCATGGCACCATGTTCATTTGACTTCATTTTGATGCCCTAAATGCTGTTGCAAGAGTGCTAAGTGATGTTAGTTTCAGATTCTTAGCAGAGATTGGACATTTGTCATTTTGCCATGATTAATGTGTGCTGCATATGAGTATGAGCTCTACATGTGTTTTGTTGTATGTCATGCCATCTTTACAGGGGTGTATGCCATGTATTTTTGTGATATTTGTGGTGACTAGCACAAGCATGCAAAGTAGCTCTCGTAATGTTGCTGATTTCAGGGACTTAGAAATCTTCTAAGTCTTTTCCCTGATAATATTTTTATGCCATGTATTCATGTTGCTACAGAGTGATCCATGCCTCTTTTGAGCATGTTCAGTAAGGATGTTTTTGAGATATTGTTATGTTCTATCCATCCATGTCTTTCTTTGCAATTATGGAGCACCCTAGCTTGACTCAATCGAGCTCTACTTTTGCTATACGATGTTCCTGGCAGAATGTTTATGTGTTAAGCATTTTTTCCGAGCTTGTTGTAGTTGATCCATGCATGCTATGAGGTTTTTCTTGCCATGTTTAGCTTCTATGCCATGTCTACTTGCTGGATGTATGCTTATTTTATCATGCAATGCTTTGTGGTGAGTGCATCGAGCTCGTAAACATGCCTACGTGAATCTGTTTTGCCATGTTCCAGTTTTTTGCTAAGTCTGAATCTGTTAACGAAACTTGCCATGTTCACATGGTTGCCATTGTATTTTCTGATCCCTTTTGGCTTATGGTCAGTAAGGGACTTTTGTTATATGCTTTGAGTAGCTTCATGCAATGCCTTGCCTTGCCATGATATGTTCCTGTAGCATGTTGTTATCTTGCTCTAAACATTGCTTCCTGATGTTATTTCCTGGCATGTTATTTTCCCTAAGTCTGTGAACCTGATATCTTTTGCACTTTTGCCATGCTTGTTTGAACCTGCTATTGTGTGAAATAGCCATAGCTTAGTGTTCATCTTTTGTCAAGCATCTTGAGGGGATCACTGCCATGTGCTTTGTTGCTATGTTAGAGTGTAGTAGCTTGTTGCAGCTCCACCTCATACCTTTTCCTACCCATAAGCTTAAATAGTCTTGATCGCGAGGGTGTGAGATTGCTGAGTCCCCGTGACTCACAGATTACTTCCAAAACCAGTTGCAGGTGCCGATGACCGTGCAGGTGACGCAACCGAGCTCAAGGAGGAGCTCGATGAAGATCGTGTTCGTAGTCTTGTTTCGTTTCCAGTTGATCAGTAGTGGAGCCCAGTTGGGGTCGATCGGGGATCTTTTGCATTAGGGGTAGTCTTCTTTCATTTTGGTTCCGTAGTCAGACCTTGATTGTATCTGGATGATGTAATGCTAGATTTATGTATTGTGTGAAGTGGCAATTGTAAGCCAACTTTGTACCTCTTTCTTATTTCAGTACATGGGATGTGTAAAGATTACCCCTCTTGCGACATGCCTACAATGCGGTTATGCCTCTAAGTCGTGCTCCACCACGTGGGAGATATAGCCGCATAGTGGGTGATACAAAAGAGCAGACCTAGTGATCATTGTAAAATGGTTATTGATTACACTTTTTACAGCATAAGCAGAGCAAAGTAAAATAACATGGATAGATTGCATTGAAGTTTTATCCAAGTTATTAGAAATATAAAGCCTTGGTGACCTATTGATAAGGAAACCTGTTGTGCACATGGCTGGTATTGGTTAAAATAGAAGATTAGAATATTAGTACGAAAGGAAATTTAACGGTGTGTTCCAGATGTGACCGGAACAGTTAATAAATATTTTATACAAAAAGGCACGCCAAGAAAAAAACTATGATGTGCTATAAATGATCTTGTAAAAATCAAGTTGCGTTAGTAAAACAAAGGAGGATAAGAACCAACATTTCTTTTGATGGATTTTTATTATTATATTACCGAAAAAATCTTCTTAAATGGGAAAAGTAGCAACACTCCTTTTGATTTTGATGGCCACATTCAGTTATGCCTATCATTCATGACTAAGAGCACACAACGGACACTTAATTATACCTGAAGATCCATTGCTACAAATCATCACCATTAATCATTCATCGAAAATTGCAAAAGGTAACTGAGAAAGGACTAAAGACCTACTATGGCGAAGTGGTGATTACAACTTGATTAAAATAAAACAGATCTGTTGCCTCTGATTCTTAATAAACATGTTCAAATTTGATTTGCTACCTCTGGAATCTTAGTAAACATGTTCACATTTGGTAGCGGAGGCTCCGATTCAAATTCCCAAGAAGCAATGTAGTGCATGCAGATGCTTCACAAAGATGGAAATTGTAAGAAGGTTGGGGATATAGCATGAAATAAATTAATACTCCTCCTTTACAGAGGGAGTACAACATAAACTTAGTCTAGACTTTATATCTGGACTTCTCATTGGCTGAAACCTAAATATCCCCGAACAGCAGCATCAATCATTATTTCTGAACGTCTGCAAGAATGAACCTAGAACTAAACTAATCACTCATGATGCATTCCAAGCAAATAATTGGGCAAGCAAAACATCATCTATTCGTGTGCATATATAAGCAAGCAGAACTACTGCATCGAATCAATAGCCGAGAAAAACAGCTTACAGACTATGTCTGTCGCCGCTAGCGATATTCCTGATGAAGAGAACTAAATAAGCATGGCATAGGCACGCACAGCCCAACTGCAAAGAGCCCCTCTAAATCTCCCAGCATATGCCACGCTGCTCGGCTCGCCGAGTTCCACACAAGAACAAAGAGAGGAGGGGTCGAGGGGATGTAGGACGGGTGGCAGCAAGATCCTTGGTGGCACTGAGAAGGTGTGGGTTGGTCGCGGAGGGTAGCGACGGACGGGTGAAGCCGATGCAGACAATCAGAAGTAGCCGGTCGGACAAAACCAACACAGGGCACTGGGAAGGCAATGTGGCTACCGGTGACGTGCTGAGGGTATGCGACGGCACGGTCCAGGCGCGGCGTTGTGGCAGGACACAACTATGGCGGGTGCAACAAGGAGGCACCACGGGCGTCCTGCCGCGCCGTCCAGGCACACATCATGGCCAAGCGAAAGCGGGGATCCACGGAGGCGTTGTGGGCGTCGGTCGATGCCATCCAGGAGCGGCGTTGTGGTTGCGCGAAGCTGAAGCGGGGCACCAGGAGGTGATGCGGGTGTGCGTGAGTGCGTGAGTGCGTCTGTGGTGTCCATGCGCAGCATCGAGCTCCATCTCAGGATGATGATGAGGTTGCGCACCTCTGAGCTTGATTCCGGTGGCAACGGATTGATTATGAAGAATAAGCAGATGAGAAGTGTAGATCAAACATCATATTATATGTATCTGGCAGACTCTTTGACTACTCAGTCTGATATGGAAGATCAAAGAGCAAACAACCAAGGGATGGCTGATCGTTTCCCCTAAATAAAAGTAGCATTTGAAGCCAGACGACCGAGGGACGGCTGCGTACTATAAATAGTAAAATTTGTTGCATTATTTGTTGATTTTTTTCCTGAGGTGGAATGTGTGGGGCATTTGAGATGATGTGGATGGCTTGCATGTTAAGATAAATAGGATAGTGGGGGTGAATCTCTTAGGTATATAGGATATGCTTCCAAAGGACAACGAATTGCCCGAGAGTACGTACGAAGCAAAGAAGGTTGTTTGCCCTCTAGGGTTAGAGGTGCAGAAGATACATGCATGCCCTAATGATTGCATCCTCTACCGCAGTAAGTACGAGGATTTGAACGCTTGCCCGGTATGTGGTGCATTGCGCTATAAGATCAGCCGTGATGACCCTGGTGATGTCGAGGGCGAGCGGCCCAGGAAGAATATTCCTGCCAAGGTGATGTGGTATGCTCCTATAATACCACGGTTGAAACATTTGTTCCAAAACAAAGAGCATGCCAAGGCGATGCGATGGCACAAAGAAGACCATAAGAAATACAGAAAATTGAGAGTACCCGCTGACGGGTCAGGTGGAGAAAAATCGAGAGAAAGTACGGGAAGGAGTTTGCAGATGACGCAAGGAACGTATGGTTTGGTCTAAGCGCAGATGACATTAATCCTTTTGGGGAGCAGAGCAGCAACCATAGCACCTGGACTGTGACTCTATGTTTGTATAACCTTCCTCCTTGGTTGTGCATGAAGCGGAAGTTCATTATGATGCCAGTGTTCATCCAAGGCCCTAAGCAACCCGGCAACGATATTGATGTGTACCTAAGGCCATTAGTTGAAGAACTCTTACAGCTGTGGAATGGAATAGGTGTACGTGCGTGGGATGAGCACATGGGGGAAGAATTTGACCTAAAGGCATTGCTATTCGTGACCATCAATGATTGGCCTGCTCTCAGTAACCTTTCAGGACAGACAAACAAGGGATACTGCGCATGCACGCACTGTTTGGACGATACTGACATTATATATTTGGCTAATTGTAAGAAGAATGTGTACCTGGGACATCGTCGATTTCTTCCGAGCAGGCATGCGTAAGAAAGAAATGCAAGCATTTCAAAGGTGAGGCGGATCACCGGACGAAGCCTCGCCACCGTACTGGTGCTGATGTACATGATATGGTCAAGGATTTGAAGGTAGTCTTTAGAAAGGGTCCTGGCGGACAACCTGTTCCGAATGACGCTGACGGACGTGCACCCATGTGGAAAAAGAATTCTATATTTTGGGCCTTGCCCTATTGGAAAGACCTAGAGGTCCGCTCCACAATTGACGTGATGCACGTGATGAAGAATCTTTGTGTGATCCTGCTTGGCTTCTTGGGCGTGCATGGGAAGACAAAAGATACACCTGAGACACGGGAGGACCAGCAACGTATGCACGGAAAAGACGGCATACATCAGGGTCATGCCAGCTACGCTCTTACCAAAGAAGAGAAGGAAATCTTTTTTGAATTCTTGCTCAGTATTAAGGTACCGTCTAGCTTCTCGTCGAATATAAAGGGAATAATAAACATGGCAGAGAAAAAGTTCCAGAACCTAAAGTCTCATGACTGCCACGTGATTATGACGCAACTGCTTCCGGTTGCATTGAGGGGGCTTCTACCGGAAAACGTTTGATTAGCCATTGTGAAGCTATGTGCATTCCTCAATGCAATCTCTCAGAAGGTAATCGATCCAGAAATCATACCAAGGTTAGATAATGATTTGGTGCAATGTCTTGTCAGTTTCGAGTTGGTGTTCCCACCATCCTTCTTCAACATCATGACGCACGTCCTAGTTCACCTATGCGAAGAGATTAACATTTTGGGTCCTGTATTTCTACACAATATTTTCCCCTTTGAGAGGTTCATGGGAGTCTTAAAGAAATATGTTCATAACCATGCTAGGCCAGAAGGAAGCATCTCCAAGGGCCATGAAAATGAGGAGGTCATTGAGTTTTGTATTGACTTTATTCCTGACCTTAAGCTGATTGGTGTTCCTGAATCGCGGCATAAGGGCAGACTGGATGGAAAAGGCACGCTAGAAGGGGTTCAAATAATATGTATGGACGGACATTCTCTCACTGAAGCACACTACACAGTTCTATAGAATTCCGCCTTGGTGGCTCCGTATATGGACGAACACAAGAATTTTCTACGCTCCAAACACCCAGAGCGGTCTGATGACTAGATTACACGTGAACAAACCAGGAGTTTCGCCGGTTGGTTGCAGACACGTACCATGCATGACGGCTCTATTGAAGATGGCATGTACTCGTTGTCCCAATTACCATCTTTGAATATAATGACTTTCAAAGGGTACGAGATAAATGGTAATACATTTTACACGATCGCCCTAGATAAGAAGAGCACCAACCAAAACAGTGGTGTCCGCTTTGATGTAGCAACCAAGACGAGAAAGGAAATTTATTATGGTTATATACAGGACATATGGGAACTTGACTATGGACGTGGTTTGAAGGTCCCTTTGTTTCAGTGCAAATGGGTCAATATGACACGAGGCGGGGTAACGGAAGACCCGCAGTACGGAATGACAACAGTGGATCTCAACAATCTTGCGTATGCAGATGAACCATTCGTCCTAGCCAATGATGTGGCACAGGTTTTCTATGTGAAGGACATGTCTACCAAGCCGAGAAAAAGAAAAGATAAGGAAGCGAATGCATCATACGATGAGCCAAAGCGGCACATAGTTCTTTCTGGGAAGAGAAACATCGTGGGAGTGGATGACAAGACAGACATGTCAGGAGATTATGAAAACTTTGATGAAATTGCTCCATTCACAGTGAATATTGACCCTAGCATCCCATTAAATGATGAAGATTTTCCATGGTTACAGCGCAAAGGGACACACGCGAAGAAAAAGTTTCACACCCAAAGATCTGGGATGTGATCGGCTTCACTATCATCACTTTCTTCTGTGTTTCACACCCAGGAGGGAATCTCTGTAATAGTTAGGGTAGTTATGTGTTTTGGCATTTGAAACGCGAAGAAATTTTATGTGCAAACAAATTCTTTCATGCATTTACTGATTTTTTCAGCTAAATTGAAAAACACTTCAAATGAACTCCGAAAAGGTTGAAAGTTGGCATGGTATTATAATTTCACCCACATGGCATGTGCAAAAAAGTAGAGAGGGTTACGACAAAAACTGGATGCACTTCGTGTACAAAATGGACAATCTCTTTCGAACTATCAGTGTTTCTTTTTCATCTGTTACAAAGGCATTTCATTTTTAAATAACCTAAGCATTACCAAATTGAATATAATGATAAAACACACTAATATTAAACATAATAAAAAAGAATCACTGAAAAATGTATTCACAAAGAAACTCTAAATACAGCAAAAAAACAATTAAAAATAAATAAAACAAAATTAATAATGCAGAAAAGAAAAAAAAAGCCCGCCTACTGGGCCAGAGCGGCTTGCGTACGACTAGAAATCCAACCTGTTGTTGGGCCAGGATGCAGGCCCGCAAGCCTAATAGGCCCACATGGCAGAGTAGCAGAGGTAGGCCTAGAAGGCCTGCATTTGACAGAAGCTCAGTGCAATGCCCGCGCCGGGGCTTATAAACAGGTCCTGGCGCTCCTCGACTAGCAAGGTGGGACTAAACATCTGCGCCCATTGCCTGCCAGCGCACCCCCAATTAGTATCGGGTCGTGGCACCAACCGGTACTAAAGGGGGGGGGTCTTTAGTACCGGTTGGAGCCACCACCCGGTTCTAAAGGCCTGCCCTTCCCGCCGCTTGGCCTGGCCAAAACAGATCTTTAGTACCGGCTAGTGGCTCCAACCGGTACTAAAGGTCCATCCTATATAAGAAAACACTTCGAAATTTTGCAGTTTCATCTCCCACTTCCTCTCTGCTTCATCGCCGCTGCCTCGTCCCGCGCCGTCGCCGCTGTCGTCGCGCCGTCCCCGTCGACTCCGCGCCGCCCCCGTCGCGCCGTCCGCGTCGCCGGCCCGTCCCTGTCCCCGCACCGGCCCGGGTCACCGTGCCCGCACCGGCCCGCATCGCCGTTGCCTCGACCTCGCCCGTGCTGTGAGCCTCTGTCCCCCCTCTCCTCCCTCCAATCTAAGCCGCCGCACGCATCGCCGGCGCCGTCGATCGCCTTGGCTCGCCATCGCGGGCGTCCCCGGGCGTCCCCGCACCGTCGCCCTGCACACACACAACACATACACACACATACACACATACAGAATCGATGATCTGTTTTTAGTTATTAGTTATATATATATATAAATGTTAGTTTTTAGTTTTCTGTATTAATGTTAGAAATGTTAGTTTTTAGTTATTTTTTATATACAGAAATGTTAGCTTTTAGTTATTACTTTTCTGTATTAATGTTAGAAATGTTAGTTATATATAGAAATGTTAGTTTTTTCTGTATTAATGTTATAGAAATGTTAGAAATGTTAAAGAAAAAATTTGTTATAGAAATGTTAGTTTTAGATATGGTCAATGGTTTTTAGTTTATTATATTTTTAGTTATAAAATTTAGAATTTGCATATATGAAATCACAATCCATCATTTAAAAAATGTTACTTTACTTTTGCGGCATATAGTATTTGTTGTCGATGATGCCCGGCCTGCATCCTCGCCGTCGACTCGTTCACGACGACGTCCTGCTTCAGAGGACCCATGTCCGGGACTGGGCTCCGCCGGGCTGGCACTGGGAGGTGCTACCTTCAGGGGCGCGACGCTTGGTGAGGAACCCGGCCCCGGGTCTCGTCGTCGACCTTGATCTCCTTTGGTGGCGTTCGCGTGGGCCACTCTCGGTGCGGAGGGAGCCGGCCCCGCCGGAGGTGGTACGTCGCCGTGTCAGGGAGGAGGATGAGCACGTCCATCGCTACATGGATGCTATGGACGTCAGGTTCTCCAATACCTGGCGGGTTCTTTGGGGAGATCACCCGAGCTATGATCCAGTGATGGTTCCTTCACTTTGGTTGTTCACCGCCCGCGCCTTAGGAACCGCAAGTGGCCTAGATTACTCTCTAGTATTCGGTCTTTGTTAGCTAGCTAGCTAGCTAGCTAGTGATGTATTTGATATATAATATTCGAGATGATTTATTCGAGATTATATATATTATTCGAGACGATGTATTCAAGATTATATCTATTATTCGAGACGATGTATTCGAGATTATATTCGATGATGCTTATTATGTACTATGATTGATTCAGTTTTTCCTTATTAATTGATTGCATCCATGCATTGTAATTTGAATACTAAATTGTTTTATATTTCTTTTAGATTAGTTAAATAAAAGCTATGCGGACAATACCGGCAGAGAGGGAGAAGAGGCCCTGTTCAATATCATACCCCATCCTTGCGGGCCAGATGATGATCAGAATGAAGAAGATTATGACGGCTTCGAATATCTAAACAACACCGGGGAGGGTGATATGATATTCGATCGTGACGACCGAATTGATGAAGTCATGAACTATGAACATGACGAAGAAAATGTTGATCTTGAAACAACAAAGACCGGCGAGGTATATTTATATAAGCAGGCATCTGGTGATCATCATATGTTTTAAATGACTTGAAGATATATTAAGGAATCAATCTTTCTTCTTTCAGCCATCCGGATCGAGCAAATCTTCAGGCAGCAGGACAGTACGAGGCCCGAACAAAAAGTTAAAGGAGGGCGTAAAGTACAATATCGAGGCCATCAAACCTAATGGCGAACCATTAGCGCCTAAGAAGATTGCGGACAAGTTCATTCATCAGTGCGGAGTTCTTGTGAAGGACCAACTCCCGATCTCTCTTCAAGAATGGAGAGAGCCAACAAAGCCACGTCTAGATCTTACTTTTGTCGACGACAGACAAAAAGTTCTTCTTTGGGAACTCTCATGGAACATTTCACCCTACCAGATCATTTCACAGATGCAGATGTGGAGAAAGTCAAGGACGCTACTCTTAGAAAGATGGCGGTTGCATTCAACAACCACAAGAAACGTGTATGGGACAAGTACGTCAAGGGAGGAAGGAAGATTCTAGTATTCAAGTGGACACTAGAGAAGCAAAGTGCTCATTGGGACGCTTTCGTGAAATTCAAGGAATCGGAATTATCTAAGGAACGGTCGAGAATAAACAAGGCCAATGCTGCAAAAAGGATAAGTTCCATAAGCTGGGGCCAGGTGGCTACGCGGTGGCAATGCCTAAGTGGGATAAGTCTAAGAAAGAGATGGAGGATGCAGGTGTCACTCCAGTTACATTGAGCTAGCCCCCCAGGTGCGGGACTTGGTTCTATGCGCATGGGGGGAGTTGGACCCGAAGACAGGCTTAGTTTCGAAGAAGGCGTGTCTGAACGGAGCCGAAGATAAGATACTTGTTGCAATAGAAGAGGTTCGATCGGGGGTGTTCGAGCCCAACAGAGAGAACGACGAGCTTACGCGTGCCCTGGGAAATCCTGGACACCCGGGAAGAACACGAGGCAAGGGCGTTATTCCGCGGTATGAGGGGTTTTCGGACTGGAACACCGACTACAGAAGCCGTGCGAGAAGGAAGATTGTGGAGGAGAAGAAGAGGAAGATGGAGGAGGAGCAGAGAAAGCAGTACTATGAACGCCTTCAAGGCCTAGAATCAGCGCACGCGGACTTGGCAGTCAAATTCCAGCGGCAGCAGGAGCAGATCGACTCACTTAGCCAGCAAAGGGGGTCTCAGCAGCGGCAACACCTAGCGGATGATCCAGCATTGGATAGCACCATCCCATCCATGCCGAGAAGCAGCGTGGGTTCCGCCCCGGGTGACGCATTGCTGGATAGATACCCCGTGGATGACATCATGGAGAACACTAACTGTGAGCTACACTTCAAAATGAAGAACATATCCATGAAGGTGGTGGACGCCGTTGCTTTTACAAATCCCCCCGAGGCAACCTTCCATTGCAACCCGATTCCAGCGGGCTATGCTCGTGTCTTGGTTGATGAGGTGGTGGACCAATATTCGGGGCTAGTGTTGGGGAACGTTGCAGAAAACAAAAAAAATTCCTACGTTTCACCAAGATCAATCTATGGAGTCAACTAGCAACGAGAGGAGAGTGCATCTACATACCCTTGTAGATCGCAAGCGGAAGCGTTCAAGAGAACGGGGATGATGGAGTCGTACTCGCCGTGATCCAAATCACCGATGACCAAGTGCCGAACGGACGGCACCTCCGCGTTCAACACACGTACGGAGCGGATGACGTCTCCTCCTTCTTGATCCATCAAGGGGAAAGGAGAGGTTGATGAAGATCCAGCAGCACGACGGCGTGGTGGTGGATGTAGCAGTGATCGCACCAGGGCTTCGCCGAGCTTCTGCGAGATGGAGAGGTGTAGCAGGGGAGAGGGAGGCGCCAAGACTTGAGGTGCGGCTGCCCTCCCTCCCCCCTTTATATAGGCCCCCTAGGGGGGTGCGCCGGCCCTAGGAGATGGGATCTCCTAGGGGGGGCGGCGGCCAAGGGGGTCGAGTACCCCCCAAGGCAAGTGGAGGCGCCCCCTCCCCTAGGGTTCCCAACCCTAGGCGCATGGGGGGCCCAAGGGGGGCGCACCAGCCCACTATGGGCTAGTTCCCCTCCTCACTTCAGCCCATGGGGCCCTCCGGGATGGGTGGCCCCACCCGGTAGACCCCCGGGACCCATCCGGTGGTCCCGGTACAATACCGGTAACCCCGAAACTTTCCCGATGGCCGAAACTACACTTCCTATATATAATTATTCACCACCAGACAATTCCAGAACTCCTCGTGACGTCCAGGATCTCATCCGGGACTCCGAACAACTTTCGGATTATTGCATACTCATATCTATACAACCCTAGCGTCACCGAACCTTAAGTGTGTAGACCCTACGGGTTCGGGAGACAAGCAGACATGACCGAGACGACTCTCTGGTCAATAACCAATAGCGGGATCTGGATACCCATGTTGGCTCCCACATGCTCCTCGATGATCTCATCGGATGAACCACGATGTCGAGGACCTAATCAATCCCATACTCAATTCCCTTTGTCAATCGGTACGTTACTTGCCCGAGACTCGATCATCGGTATCCCAATACCTTGTTCAGTCTCATTACCGGTAAGTCACTTTACTCGTACCGTAATGCATGATCCCGTGATCAACCACTTGATCACATTGAGCTCATTATGATGATGCATTACCGAGTGGGCCCAGAGATACCTCTCCGTCATACGGAGTGACAAATCCCAGTCTCGATTCGTGCCAACCCAACAGACACTTTTGGAGATACCTGTAATGTACCTTTATAGTCACCCAGTTACGTTGTGACATTTGGCACACCCAAGGCACTCCTACGGTATCCGGGAGTTGCACAATCTCATGGTCTAAGGAAATGATACTTGACATCCAGAAAAGCTACAGCAAACGAACTACACGATCTTTGTTCTATGCTTAGGTTTGGGTCTTGTCCATCACATCATTCTCCTAATTATGTGATCCCGTTATCAATGACATCCCCATGTCCATAGCCAGGAAACCATGACTATCTGTTGATCAACGAGCTAGTCAACTAGAGGCTCACTAGGGACACATTGTGGTCTATGTATTCACACATGTATTACGATTTTCGGATAATACAATTATAGCATGAATAATAGACAATTATCATGAACAAGGAAATATAATAATCATTTTATTATTGCCTCTAGGGCATATTTCCAACAGTCTCCCACTTGCACTAGAGTCAATCATCTAGTTGCATTGTGATGAATCGAACACCCATGGAATTCTGGTGTTGATCATGTTTTTCTCTAGGGAGAGGTTTAGTCAACGGATCTGCTACATTCAGGTCCGTATGTACTTTACAAATCTCTATGTCTCCATTTTGAACACTTTCACAAATGGAGTTGAAGCGACGCTTGATATGCCTGGTCTTCCTGTGAAACCTGGGCTCCTTGGCAAGGGCAATAGCTCCAGTGTTGTCACAGAAGAGAGTCATCGGGCCCGACGCATTGGGTATGACTCCTAGGTCGGTAATGAACTCCTTCACCCAGACTGCTTCGTGTGCTGCCTCCGAGGCTGCCATGTACACCGCTTCACATGTAGATCCCACCACAACGCTTTGCTTGCAACTGCACCAGCTTACTGCCCCACCATTCAAAATATACACGTATCCGGTTTGTGACTTAGAGTCATCCAGATCTGTGTCGAAGCTAGCATCGACGTAACCCTTTACGACGAGCTCTTCGTCACCTCCATAAACGAGAAACATTTCCTTAGTCCTTTTCAGGTACTTCAGGATATTTTTGACCGCTGTCCAGTGTTCCATGCCGGGATTACTTTGGTACCTTCCTACCAAACTCACGGCAAGGTTTACATCAGGTCTGGTACACAGCATAGCATACATGATAGACCCTATGGCCGAGGTGAAGGAAATATTCCCTAGAGGCAATAATAAAGTTATTATTTATTTCCTTATATCATGATAAATGTTTATTATTCATGCTAGAATTGTATTAACCAGAAACATAATACATGTGTGAATAAATAGACAAACAGAGTGTCACTAGTATGCCTCTACTTGACTAGCTCGTTAATCAAAGATGGTTATGTTTCCTAACCATGGACAAAGAGTTGTTATTTGATTAACGGGATCACATCATTAGTTGAATGATCTGATTGACATGACCCATTTCATTAGCTTAGCACCCGATTGTTTAGTATGTTGCTATTGCTTTCTTCATGACTTATACATGTTCCTATGACTATGAGATTATGCAACTCCCGTTTGCTGGAGGAACACTTTGTGTGCTACCAAACGTCACAACATAACTAGGTGATTATAAAGGAGCTCTACAGGTGTCTCCAAAGGTACATGTTGGGTTGGCTTATTTCGAGATTAGAATTTGTCACTCCGAATGTCGGAGAGGTATCTCTGGGCCCTCTCGGTAATGCACATCACTTAAGCCTTGCAAGCATTGCAACTAATGATTTAGTTGCGGGATGATGTATTATCGAACGAGTAAAGAGACTTGCCGGTAACGAGATTGAACTAGGTATTGGATACCGACGATCGAATCTCGGGCAAGTAACATACCGATGACAAAGGGAACAACGCATGTTGTTATGCGGTCTGACCGATAAAGATCTTCGTAGAATATGTAGGAGCCAATATGGGCATCCAGGTCCTGCTACTGGTTATTGACCGGAGACGTGTCTCGGTCATGTCTACATTGTTCTCGAACCGTAGGGTCCGCACGCTTAAGGTTTTGATGACAGTTGTATTATGAGATTATGAGTTTTGATGTACCGAAGGAGTTCGGAGTCCCGGATAAGATCGGGGACATGACGAGGAGTCTCAAAATGGTCGATACGTAAAGATCGATATATTGGACGACTATATTCAGACATCGGAAAGGTTCCGAGTGATTCGGGTATTTCTCGGAGTACCGGGTAGTTACGGGAGAAGCAATGGGCCTTGATGGGCTTTAGTGGGAAGAGGAGAAAGGGCCAAGGGGCTGCTGCGCCCCCCCTCCCCTCTAGTCCGAATTGGACTAGGGAAAAGGGGGCCGGCCACCTTTCCTTCTCCTCCACTTCCTTCTCCCTTCCTCCCCTCTTGGTGGACTCCTACTAGGACTTGGAGTCCTAGTAGGGCTCCACATCCTGGCCGCACCAAGCCTGGGCCGGCCTCCTCCTCCTCCATCCTTTATATACTGAGGCAAGGGGCACCCCATGGACACACAAGTTGATCTTCGTGATCGTTTCTTAGCCGTGTGTGGTGCCCCCCTCCACCATATTCTACCTCGGTCATATTGTTGCAGTGCTTAGGCAAAGCCCTGCGACGGTAGAACATCAAGATCGTCACCATGCCGTCGTGTTGACGGAACTCCTCCCCGACGCTTTGCTGGATCGAAGCCCGGGGATCATCATCGAGCTGAACGTGTGCCAAGAACTCGGAGGTGCCGGAGTAACGGTGCTTGGATCGGTCGGATCAGGAAGACGTACGACTACTTCCTCTTTGTTGCGTCAACGCTTCCGTTGTCGATCTACAAGGTACTAGATCACACTCTCCCCTCGTTGCTATGCATCACCATGATCTTGCGTGTGCGTAGGATTTTTTTTGAAATTACTACGTTCCCTAACAGTGGTATCAGAGCCTAGGTTTTATGTGTTGATGTTATATGCACGAGTAGAACAGAAGTGAGTTGTGGGCGATATAAGTCATACTGCTTACCAGCATGTCATACTTTGGTTCGGTGGTATTGTTGGATGAAGCGTCCCGGACCGACATTACGCGTACGCTTACGCGAGACCGGTTCTCCCGACGTGCTTTGCACATAGGTGGCTTGCGGGTGACAGTTTCTCCAACTTTAGTTGAACCGAGTGTGGCTACGCCCGGTCCTTGCGAAGGTTAAAACAGCACCAACTTGACAAACTATCGTTGTGGTTTTGATGCGTAGGTAAGATTGGTTCTTGCTTAAGCCCGTAGCAGCCACGTAAAACTTGCAACAATAAAGTAGAGGACGTCTAACTTGTTTTTGCAGGGCATGTTGTGATGTGATATGGTCAAGACGTGATGAGATATAAGTTGTTGTATGCGATGATCATGTTTTGTTGAAGTTATCAGCAACTGGCAAAATCCTTATGGTTGTCTCTCTATTGCATGAGATGCAAGCGTCCAATAATTGCTTTACTTTATCGCTATGCGATAGCAATAGTTGCAAGAGCAATTATTGGCGAGACGACCACGCGACGACACATTGATATAGATCAAGATGATGGAGATCATGGTGTCATGCCGGTGACGATATAGATCATAACAGTACTTTGGAGATGGAGATCAAAGAAGCAAGATGATGATGGCCATATCATGTCACATATTTTGATTGCATATGATGTTTATCTTTTATACATCTTGTTTTTGCTTAGTTTGACGGTAGCATTTTAAGATGATCTCTCACTAATTATCAAGAAGTGTTCTCCATGAGTATGCACCGTTGCGAAAGTTCTTCGTGCTGAGACACCACGTGATGATCGGGTGTGATAGGCTCTATGTTCAAATACAACGGGTGCAAAACAGTTGCACACGCGGAATACTCAGGTTATACTTGACGAGCCAAGCATATACAGATATGGCCTTGGAACACGGAGACCGAAAGGTCGAGCGTGAATCATATAGTAGATATGATCAACGTAGTGATGTTCACCAATCAAACTACTCCATCTCACGTGATGATCGGACATGGTTTAGTTGATTTGGATCACGTGATCACTTAGAGGATTAGAGGGATGTCTATCTAAGTGGAGTTCTTAAGTAATATGATTAATTGAACTTAAATTTATCATGAACTTAGTCCTGGTAGTATTTTGCAAATTATGTTGTAGATCAATAGCTCGCATTGTTGCTTCCTTGTGTTTATTTTGATATGTTCCTAGAGAAAATTGTGTTGAAAGATGTTAGTAGCAATGATGCGGATTGGATCCGTGATCTGAGGTTTATCCTCATTGATGCACAGAAGAATTATGTCCTTGATGCACCGCTAGGTGACAGACCTATTGCAGGAGCAGATGCAGACATTATGAACATTTGGCTAGCTCAATATGATGACTACTTGATAGTTTAGTGCACCATGCTTAATGGCTTAGAATCGGGACTTCAAAGACGTTTTGAACGTCATGGACCATATGAGATGTTCCAGGAGTTGAAGTTAATATTTCAAGCAAATACCTGAGTTGAGAAATATGAAGTCTCTAGCAAGTTCTATAGCTAAAAGATGGAGGAGAATCGCTCAACTAGTGAGCATGTGCCCAGATTGTCTGAGTACTACAATCGCTTGAATCAAGTGGGAGTTAATCTTCCAGATAAGATAATGATTGACAGAATTCTCTAGTCACCATCACCAAGTTAGTAGAACTTCGTGATGAACTACGATATGCAAGGGATAACGGAAACGATTCCCAAGCTCTTCGTAATGCGGAAATTGATGAAGGTAGAAATCGAGAAAAACATCAAGTGTTGATGGTAGACAAGACCACTAGAAAAGGGCAGAGGGAAGAAGGGGAACTTCAAAAAGAATAGCAAGCAAGTTGCTGCTCAAGTGAAGAAGCCCAAGTCTGATCCTAAGCCTGAGACTAAGTGCTTCTACTGCAAAGTGACTGGTCACTAGAAGCGGAACTACCCCAAGTGATTGGCAGATAAGAAGGATGGCAAAGTGAACATAAGTATATTTGATATACATGTTATTGATGTGTACTTTACTAGTGTTTATAGCAACCCCTCAGTATTTGATACTAGTTCAGTTGCTAAGATTAGTAACTCGATACAGGAGTTGCAGAATAAACAGAGACTAGTTAAGGGTGAAGTGACGATGTGTGTTGGAAGTGGTTCCAAATTGATATGATCATCATCGCACACTCCCTATAATTTCGGGATTAGTGTTGAACCTAAATAAGTGTTATTTGGTGTTTGCGTTGAGCATGAATATGATTTGATCATGTTTATTGTAATACGGTTATTCATTTAAGTAAGAGAATAAATTGTTATTTTGTTTACATGAATAAAACCTTATATGGTTACACACCCAATGAAAATAGTTCATTGGATCTCGATCGTAGTGATACACATAATCATAATATTGAAACCAAAAGATGCAAAGTTAATAATGATAGTGCAACTTATTTGTAGCACTGCCATTTAGGTCATATTGGTGTAAAGCGCATGAAGAAACTCCATGCTGATGGGCTTCTGGAATCACTTGATTATGAATCACTTGATGCTTGCGAACCATGCCTTATGGGCAAGATGACTAAAACGCCGTTCTCCGGAACAATGAAGCAAGCAACAGATTTGTTGGAAATCATACATACTGATGTATGTGGTCCGATGAATATTAAGGCTTGCAGCAGGTATCATTATTTTCTGATCTTCACAGATGATTTGAGCAGATATGGGGATATCTACTTGATGAAACATAAGTCTGAAACATTTGAACAGTTCAAAGAATTTCAGAGTGAAGTGGAAAATCATCGTGACAAGAAAATAAAAGTTTCTACGATATGATCGCAGAGGTAAAATATTTGAGTTACGAGTTTGGCCTTCAATTAAAACAATGTGAAATAGTTTCACTACTCACGCCACCTGGAACACCATAGTGTAATGGTGTGTCCGAACGTCATAACCGTACTTTATTAGATATAGTGCGATCTATGATCTACCACTATCGTTTTGGGGTTATGCATTAGAGACAGCTGCATTCACGTTAAATAGGGCACCATCTAAATCCGTTGAGACGACACCGTGTGAACTGTGGTTTGGCAAGAAACCAAAGTTGTCGTTTCTTAAAGTTTGGGGTTGTGATGCTTATGTGAAAAAGTTTCATCCTGATAAGCTCAAACCCAAATCAGAAAAATGCGTCTTCATAGGATACCCTAAAGAAAATGTTGGGTACACCTTCTATCACAGATCCGAAGGCAAGATATTCGTTGCTGAGAATGGATCTTTTCCAAAGAAAGAGTTTCTCTTGAAAGAAGTGAGTGGGAGGAAAGTAGAAAACTTGATAAGGTAATTGTACCTTCTCCTTTATTGGAAAGTAGTTCATCACAGAAATTTGTTCCTGTGACTCCTACACCAATTAGTGAGGAAGCTAATGATGATGATCATGTAACTTCAGATCAAGTTACTACCGAACCTCGTAGGTAAACCAGATTGAGATCCGCACCAAAGTGGTACGGTAATCCTGTTCTGGAGGTCATGTTACTTGACCATGACGAACCTACGAACTATGAGGAAGCGATGATGAGCCCAAATTCCGAGAAATGGCTTGAGGCCATGAAATCTGAGATGGGATCCATGTATGAGAACAAAGTGTGCACTTTGGTTGACTTGCCCGATGATCGGCAAGCCATAGAAAATAAATGGATCTTCAAGAGGAAGACAGACGCTGATACTAGTGTTACTATCTACAAAGCTAGAATTGTCGCAAAAGGTTTTCGACAAGTTCAAGGTGTTGACTACGATGAGAGTTTCTCACTCGTATCTATGCTTAAGTCTGTCCGAATCATGTTAGCTATTGTCGCATTTTATGAAATTTGGCAAATGGATAAACAAAACTGCATTCCTTCATGGATTTATTAAAGAAGAGTTGTATATGATGCAACCAGAAGGTTTTGTCAATCCTAAAGGTGCTAACAAAATATGCAAGCTCCAGCGATCCATCTATGGACTGGTGCAAGCATCTCGGAGTCGGAATATACGCTTTGATAAGTTGATCAAAGAATATAGTTTTATACAGGCTTGCGGTGAAGCCTGTATTTACAAGAAAGTGAGTGGGAGCACTACAGCATTTCCGATAAGTATATGTGAATGACATATTGTTGATCAGAAATAATGTAGAATTATTCTGCAAAGCATCAAGGAGTGTTTGAAAGGAGAGACCTCGAAGAAGCTGCTTACATATTGAGCATCAAGATCTATAGAGATAGATCAAGACGCTTGATAAGTTTTTTTCAATAAATACATACCTTGACAAGATTTTGAAGTAGTTCAAAATGGAACAGTCAAAGAAATAGTTTCTTGCCTATGTTACAAGGTGTGAAATTGAGTAAGACTCGAAGCCCGACCACGGCAGAAGATAGAAAGAGAATGAATGTCATTCCCTATGCCTTGGTCATAGGTTCTACAAAGTATGACATGCTGTGTACCAGATCTATTGTATACCCTACACTGATTGGCATGGGAGTACAATAGTGATCTAGGAGTAGATCACTGGACAGCGGTCAAAATTATCCTTACTGGAATAAGGATATGTTTCTCGGTTATGGAGGTGACAAAAGGTTCGTCGTAAAGGGTTACGTCGATGCAAGTTTTGACACTCATCCAGATGACTCTAAGTCTCAATCTGGATACATATTGAAAGTGGGAGCAATTAGCTAGAGTAGCTCCATGCAGAGCATTGTTGACATAGAAATTTGCAAAATACATGCGGATCTGAATGTGGCAGACCCGTTGACTAAACTTCTCTCACAAGCAAAACATGATCACTTTTTGGGTCTTAATCACATAGTGATGTGAACTAGATTATTGAATCTAGTAAACCCTTTGGGTGTTAGTCACATGGAGATGCGAACCAATCACATAAAGATGTGAACTATTGATGTTAAATCACATAGCGATGTGATCTAGATTATTGACTCTAGTGCAAGTGGGAGACTGAAGGAAATATTCCCTAGAGGCAATAATAAAGTTATTATTTATTTCCTTATATCATGATAAATGTTTATTATTCATGCTAGAATTGTATTAACCGGAAACATAATACATGTGTGAATACATAGACAAACAGAGTGTCACTAGTATGCCTCTACTTGACTAGCTCGTTAATCAAAGATGGTTATGTTTCCTAACCATGGACAAAGAGTTGTTATTTGATTAACGGGATCACATCATTAGTTGAATGATCTGATTGACATGACCCATTCCATTAGCTTAGCACCCGATCGTTTAGTATGTTGCTATTGCTTTCTTCATGACTTATACATGTTCCTATGACTATGAGATTATGCAACTCCCGTTTGCCGGAGGAACACTTTGTGTGCTACCAAACGTCACAACGTAACTGGGTGATTATAAAGGAGCTCTACAGGTGTCTCCAAAGGTACATGTTGGGTTGGCGTATTTCGAGATTAGGATTTGTCACTCCGAATGTCGGAGAGGTATCTCTGGGCCCTCTCGGTAATGCACATCACTTAAGCCTTGCAAGCATTGCAACTAATGAGTTAGTTGTGGGATGATGTATTACGGAACGAGTAAAGAGACTTGCCAGTAACGAGATTGAACTAGGTATTGGATACCGACGATCGAATCTCGGGCAAGTAACATACCGATGACAAAGGGAACAACGTATGTTGTTATGCGGTCTGACCGATAAAGATCTTCGTAGAATATGTAGGAGCCAATATGGGCATCCAGGTCCCGCTATTGGTTATTGACCGGAGACGTGTCTCGGTCATGTCTACATTGTTCTCGAACCGTAGGGTCCGCACGCTTAAGGTTTCGATGACAGTTATATTATGAGTTTATGAGTTTTGATGTACCGAAGGAGTTCGGAGTCCCGGATGAGATCAGGGACATGACGAGGAGTCTTGAAATGGTCGAGACGTAAAGATCGATATATTGGACGACTATATTCGGACATCGGAAAGGTTCCGAGTGATTCGGGTATTTTTCGGAGTACCGGGTAGTTACGGGAGAAGCAATGGGCCTTAATGGGCTTTAGTGGGAAGAGGAGAAAGGGCCAAGGGGCTGCTGCGCCCCCCCTCCCCTCTAGTCCGAATTGGACTAGGGAAAAGGGGGCCGGCCACCTTTCCTTCTCCTCCACTTCCTTCTCCCTTCCTCCCCTCTTGGTGGACTCCTACTAGGACTTGGAGTTCTAGTAGGACTCCACATCCTGGCCGCACCAAGCCTTGGCCGGCCTCCTCCTCCTCCATCCTTTATATACTGAGGCAAGGGGCACCCCATGGACACACAAGTTGATCTTCGTGATCGTTCCTTAGCCGTGTGCGGTGCCCCCCTCCACCATATTCCACTTCGGTCATATTGTTGCAGTGCTTAGGCGAAGCCCTGCGACGGTAGAACATCAAGATCGTCACCACGCCGTCGTGCTGACGGAACTCCTCCCCGACGCTTTGCTGGATCGAAGCCCGGGGATCGTCATCGAGCTGAACGTGTGCCAAGAACTCGGAGGTGCCGGAGTAACGGTTCTTGGATCGGTCGGATCGGGAAGACGTACGACTACTTCCTCTTTGTTGCGTCAATGCTTCCGTTGTCGATCTACAAGGTACGTAGATCACACTCTCCCCTCGTTTCTATGCATCACCATGATCTTGCGTGTGCGTAGGAATTTTTTTGAAATTACTACGTTCCCCAACACAAGGCATAGGGGACGACACTCATCTTTTCTCTATCTTCTGCCGTGGTCGGGAATTGAGCCAAGCTCAATCTCGTACCTTGCAATACAGGCAAGAACCCCTTCTTTGACTGATCCATTTTGAACTTCTTCAAAATCTTGTCAAGGTACATACTCTGTGAAAGACCAATGAGGCGTCTCGATCTATCTCTATAGATCTTGATGCCTAATATATAAGCAGCTTCTCCAAGGTCCTTCATTGAAAAACACTTGTTCAAATAGGCCTTTATGCTTTCCAAGAATTCTATATCATTTCCCATCAACAGTATGTCATCCACATACAATATGAGAAATGCTACAGAGCTCCCACTCACTTTCTTGTAAATGCAGGCTTCTCCATAAGTCTGCATAAACCCAAACGCTTTGATCATGTCATCAAAGTGAATGTTCCAACTCCGAGATGCTTGCACCAGCCCATAAATCGAGCGTTGGAGCTTGCACACCTTGTCAGCATTCTTAGGATCGACAAAACCTTCCGGCTGCATCATATACAGTTCTTCCTTAAGGAAACCATTAAGGAATGTTGTTTTGACGTCCATTTGCCATATATCATAATCATAGAATGCGGCAATTGCTAACATGATTCAGACGGACTTCAGCTTCGCTACGGGTGAGAAAGTCTCATCGTAGTCAACCCCTTGAACTTGTCGATAACCCTTAGCGACAAGCCGAGCTTTATAGATGGTCACATTACCATCCGTGTCTATCTTCTTCTTAAAGATCCATTTATTTTCTATGGCTCGCCGATCATCGGGTAAGTCAGTCAAAGTCCATACTTTGTTTTCATACATGGATCCTATCTCGGATTTCATGGCTTCCAGCCATTTGTCGGAATCTGGGCCCGCCATCGCTTCTTCATAGTTCGAAGGTTCACCGTTGTCTAACAACATGATTTCCAAGACAATGTTGCCGTACCACTCTGGTGCGGAACGTGTCCTCATGGACCTACGAAGTTCAGTAGTAACTTGATCTGAAGTTTCATGATCATCATCATTAACTTTCTCTCTAGTCGGTGCAGGCACCTCAGGAACATTTTCTTGAGCTGCGCCACTCACCGGTTCAAGAGGTAATACTTCATCAAGTTCTACCTTCCTCCCACTTATTTCTTTCGAGAGAAACTCCTTCTCTAGAAAGGACCCATTCTTGGCAACAAAGATCTTGCCTTCGGATCTGAAGTAGAAGGTATACCCAACAGTTTCTTTAGGGTATCCTATGAAGACGCATTTTTCCGACTTGGGTTCGAGCTTTTTAGGTTGAAGTTTCTTGACATAAGCATCGCATCCCCAAACTTTTAGAAACGACAGCTTAGGTTTCTTCCCAAACCATAATTCATACGGTGTCGTCTCAACGGATTTCGACAGAGCCCTATTTAAAGTGAATGCGGCAGTCTCTAAAGCATAGCCCCAAAAAGATAGCGGTAAATCGGTAAGAGACATCATAGATCGCACCATATATAATAGAGTGCGATTACGACGTTCGGACACACCATTACACTGAGGTGTTCCAGGCGGCGTGAATTGTGAAACTATTCCACATTTTCTTAAGTGTGTGCCAAATTCGTGACTCAAGTATTCTCCCCCATGATCTGATCGCAAGAACTTGATTTTCCTGTCATGTTGATTCTCAACCTCACTCTGAAATTCCTTGAACTTTTCAAAGGTCTCAGACTTGTGTTTCATTAAGTAGACATACCCATATCTACTCAAGTCATCAGTGAGGGTGAGAACATAACGATAGCCACCGCGAGCCTCAACACTCATTGGACCGCACACATCAGTATGTATGATTTCCAATAAGTTGGTTGCTCGCCCCATTGTTCCTGAGAATGGAGTCTTGGTCATTTTACCCATGAGGCATGGTTCGCACGTGTCAAATGATTCGTAATCAAGAGACTCTAAAAGTCCATCTGCATGGAGCTTCTTCATGCGTTTGACACCTATGTGACCAAGGCGGCAGTGCCACAAGTATGTGGGACTATCATTATTAACCTTACATCTTTTGGTATTCACACTATGAATATGTGTAGCATTACACTCGAGATTCATTAAGAATAAACCATTCACCATCGGAGCATGACCATAAAATATCTCTCATATAAATAGAACAACCATTATTCTCTGATTTAAATGAGTAGCCATCTCGTATTAAACGAGACCCTGATACAATGTTCATGCTCAAAGCTGGCACTAAATAACAATTATTGAGGTTTAAAACTAATCCATAGGTAAATGTAGAGGTAGCGTGCCGACGGCGATCACATCGACCTTGGAACCATTCCTGATGCGCATCGTCACCTCGTCCTTCGCCAGTCTCCGCTTATTCCGCAGCTCTTGTTTTGAGTTACAAATGTGAGCAACCGCACCGGTATCAAATACCCAGGAGCTACTACGAGTACTGGTAAGGTACACATCAATTACATGTATATCACATATACCTTTTGTGATGCCGGCCTTCTTGTCTGCTAAGTATTTGGGGCAGTTCCGCTTCCAGTGACCACTTCCCTTGCAATAAAAGCACTCAGTCTCGGGCTTGGGTCCATTCTTTGGCTTCTTCCCGGCAGCTTGCTTACCGGGCGCGGCAACTCCCTTGCCGTCCTTCTTGAAGTTCTTCTTACCCTTGCCTTTCTTGAACTTAGTGGTTTTATTCACCATCAACACTTGATGTTCCTTTTTGACTTCTACCTCTGCTGATTTCAGCATTGCAAATACTTCAGGAATTGTCTTTTCCATCCCCTGCATATTGAAGTTCATCACAAAGCTCTTGTAGCTTGGTGGAAGCGACTGAAGGATTCTGTCAATGACCGCGTCATCCGGGAGATTAACTCCCAGCTGAGTCAAGCGGTTATGCAACCCAGACATTTTGAGTATGTGCTCACTGACAGAACTATTTTCCTCCATCTTACAGCTAAAGAACTTGTCGGAGACTTCATATCTCTCGACCCGGGCATGAGCTTGGAAAACCATTTTCAGCTCTTCGAACATCTCATATGCTCCGTGTCGCTCAAAACGCTTTTGGAGCCCCGGTTCTAAGCTGTAAAGCATGCCGCACTGAACGAGGGAGTAATCATCAGCATGTGTCTGCCAAGTGTTCATAATGTCTTGGTTCTGTGGGACGGGTGCGTCACCTAGCGGTGCTTCTAGGACATAATCTTTCTTGGCAGCTATGAGGATGATCCTCAGGTTCCGGACCCAGTCCGTATAGTTGCTGCCATCGTCTTTCAGCTTGGTTTTCTCTAGGAACGCGTTGAAGTTGAGGATAACATTGGCCATTTGATCTACAAGACATATTGTAAAGATTTTAGACTAAGTTCATGATAATTAAGTTCATCTAATCAAATTATTTAATGAACTCCCACTTAGATAGACATCCCTCCAGTCATCTAAGTATAACATGATCCGAGTTGACTAGGCCGTGTCCGATCATCACGTGAGACGAATTAGTCAACATCGGTGAACATCTTCATGTTGATCATATCTTCTATACGACTCATGCTCGACCTTTCGGTCTTCTGTGTTCCGAGGCCATGTCTGTACATGCTAGGCTCGTCAAGTCAACCTAAGTGTATTGCGTGTGTAAATCTGTCTTACACCCATTGTATGTGAACATTGGAATCTATCACACCCGATCATCACGTGGTTCTTCGAAACAACGAACTGTCGCAACGGCGCACAGTTAGGGGAACACTTTCTTGAAATTATTATGAGGGATCATCTTATTTACTACCGTCGTTCTAAGTAAACAAGATGCAAAAACATGATAAACATCACATGCAATCAAATAATAGTGACATGATATGGCCAATATCATATAGCTCCTTTGATCTCCATCTTGGGGCTCCATGATCATCTTGTCACCGGCATGATACCATGATCTCCATCATCATGATCTCCATCATCGTGTCTTCTTGAAGTTGTCTCGTCATCTATTACTTCTACTACTATGGCTAATGCTTTAGCAATAAAGTAAAGTAATTACATGACGTTTATGTTGACACGCAGGTCATAAATAAATAAAGACAACTCCTATGGCTCCTGCCGGCTGTCATACTCATCGACATGCAAGTCGTGATTCCTATTACAAGAACATAATCAATCTCATACATCACATATATCATTCATCATTCATCACAACCTTTGGCCATATCACATCACAAAACACTTGCTGCAAAAACAAGTTAGACGTCCTCTAATTGTTGTTGCAAGTTTTTACGTGGTTGCTATAGGTTTCTAGCAAGAACGTTTCTTACCTACGCCAAAACCACAACGTGAATTGCCAATTTCTATTTACCCTTCATAAGGACCCTGTTCATCGAATCCGATCCGACTAAAGTGGGAGAGACAGACACCCGCCAGCCACCTTATGCAACTAGTGCATGTCAGTCGGTGGAACCGGTCTCACGTAAGCATACGTGTAAGGTTGGTCCGGGCCGCTTCATCCCACGATGCCGCCGAATCAAGATAAGACTAGTAACGGCAAGCAAATTGACAATATCGACGCCCACAACTACTTTGTGTTCTACTCGTGCATAGTAACTATGCATAGACCTAGCTCATGATGCCACTGTTGGGGAACGTTGCAGAAAACAAAAATATTTCCTACGTTTCACCAAGATCAATCTATGGAGTCAACTAGCAACGAGAGGAGAGTGCATCTACATACCCTTGTAGATCGCGAGCGGAAGCGTTCAAGAGAACGGGGATGATGGAGTCGTACTCGCCGTGATCCAAATCACCGATGACCAAGTGCCGAACGGACGGCACCTCCGCGTTCAACACACGTACGGAGCGGATGGCGTCTCCTCCTTCTTGATCCAGCAAGGGGAAAGGAGAGGTTGATGAAGATCCAGCAGCACGACGGCGTGGTGGTGGATGTAGCAGTGATCGCAGCAGGGCTTCGCCGAGCTTCTGCGAGAGGGAGAGGTGTAGCAGGGGAGAGGGAGGCGCCAAGACTTGAGGTGCGGCTGCCCTCCCTTCCCCCCCCCCCTTTATATAGGCCCCCTAGGGGGGTGCGTCGGCCCTAGGAGATGGGATCTCCTAGGGGGGGCGGCCAAGGGGGTCGAGTACCCCCCAAGGCAAGTGGAGGCGCCCCCTCCTCTAGGGTTCCCAACCCTAGGCGCATGGGGGGCCCAAGGGGGGGCGCACCAGCCCACTATGGGCTGGTTCCCCTCCCCACTTCAGCCCATGGGGCCCTTCGGGATGGGTGGCCCCACCCGGTGGACCCCCAGGACCCATCCGGTGGTCCCGGTACAATACCGGTGACCCCGAAACTTTCCCGATGGCCGAAACTACACTTCCTATATATAATTCTTCACCTCCGGACAATTCCGGAACTCCTCATGACGTCCAGGATCTCATCCGGGACTTCGAACAACTTTTGGATTACTGCATACTCATATCTATACAACCCTAGCGTCACCGAACCTTAAGTGTGTAGACCCTACGGGTTCGGGAGACAAGCAGACATGACCGAGACGACTCTCTGGTCAATAACCAACATCGGGATCTGGATACCCATGTTGGCTCCCACATGCTCCTCGATGATCTCATCGGATAAACCACGATGTCGAGGACCTAATCAATCCCGTACTCAATTCCCTTTGTCAATCGGTACGTTACTTGCCCGAGACTCGATCGTCGGTATCCCAATACCTTGTTCAGTCTCGTTACCGGCAAGTCACTTTACTCATACCGTAATGCATGATCCCGTGATCAACCACTTTATCACATTGAGCTCATTATGATGATGCATTACCGAGTGGGCCCAGAGATACCTCTCTGTCATACGGAGTGACAAATCCAAGTCTCGATTCGTGCCAACCCAACAGACACTTTCGGAGATACCTGTAATGTACCTTTATAGTCACCCAGTTACGTTGTGACATTTGGCACACCCAAGGCACTCCTACGGTATCCGGGAGTTGCACAATCTCATGGTCTAAGGAAATGATACTTGACATCCAGAAAAGCTACAGCAAACGAACTACACGGTCTTTGTGCTATGCTTAAGTTTGGGTCTTGTCCATCACATCATTCTCCTAATTATGTGATCCCGTTATCAATAACATCCCCATGTCCATAGCCAGGAAACCATGACTATCTGTTGATCAACGAGCTAGTCAACTAGAGGCTCACTAGGGACACATTGTGGTCTATGTATTCACACATGTATTACGATTTCCGGATAATACAATTATAGCATGAATAATATACAATTATCATGAACAAGGAAATATAATAATCATTTTATTATTGCCTCTAGGGCATATTTCCAACAGCTAGAGCTTGACATTCCTGGAGGTGACGAGGAGCACACATTGGGAGAGGCCAAACATCGTATCATCCTATGGAGAAAGGATTGCATCATCTTTCGAAGGCCACCGACACCGCGCCAGCCGACTCCTCGTCGAAGTCCGCCACCGAGTCAGCAGACTCCCGCTCCTCCAAGTCCACCAACGCGTTAGGCCACTCCTCCTCCTCCAAGTCCGGCAAAGCGTCAGGCCTCTCCTCCTTCAAGTCCGACACAGCGTCAGACTACTCCTCCTCCATGTCCGGCACAACTTCAGGCCACTCCTCCTCCAAGTCCGGTACAACTTCAGGCCACTCCTCCTCCTCCTCCAACTCAGCCACGTCAGCCGTCTCCGCCGCCTCAGCAATCACGGAAGAGAGCCGCCGCAGCTATGGTGCGTAGCGGTACAAGTGGAGGTAGTACAGGAGGTACAGGCGAAGGCAAGCGATTTCAATGTGGTACAAGCCTCATGCCTCTTCCGCAGAGGCCTTACGACAAGTCTGAGGAGGAAAACGCAGCCATAGTGAAGGCCCATGTGGAAGCCCATTTTGCACCGAAATCGTCACCGCCGCCGAGGGAGAAAGTGCCTGAGGAAAAGATTGACCACTTCATTCGTATGGCTAGAGCACCAGCTCCCAAGCCTGTTGACACAAACTATGAGCGCCACCTCAGGAAGTTAAATCGAGCACGTCTACAGAATGAGGCGAGCTCGAGCTCGAGCAAATCAGCTGGCAAAAAATGCGGTAAAACAGTTCCCCAACTGGGAGAAAAGGCGGCGCAATCAATCCCCCCGCTTGTTGTGCCAACAACATATGAGCGTACGTGCGCCCAATATTATTGTGGGCAAACCGTTAACGTTCCCCAAATGGGCGATGTGGTAATAACCGAGGAGCATATAACGCATGCTGAAATGCTCAAGATCACTGTTGGACAACTCCTCGATATCAAGCCCATGTCTCCGCTTAGAGAGGAGGAAATAAAACGGAAATATGTCCGGGGCCAACCTTTGGTCGAGCCAGACGAGGTCAAGAAGCTCCCAACGAGAATGTATGAATTGCATCAATGGTACATGAACATTACCAAGATTTCCAATCGAGAGTCCCTCATGGTGAATGTCAAGAAGGATCATTACTTCCATGAGAAAGCTGTGTCCGTTGAGTATTCAGAACTATTTCAGTTATACAATCAAGACGCACTCGACAAATCTATCGTCAGTTGCTATTGTCTGTAAGTGATTTCTTTCTGTAATTTAAGTCTCAAGCTAGCTGTAGTGATCATTTTGATCAATTATTACCTGTAATTATCCTCACTATATTCTTTTCCGTGGTATTATGCAGGATGAAGATGTATGAAATGAAAAAAGGTGCACTCTATGGCATTGGGTTCATTGACCCAAATACCATTAATGAATACACATGGAACTTAGATACATATTATCGAGCAAGTGTAGAGGAAAGCATGCTAGAGTTCTTCAAGCGCCTCAAATACAATGAAGATATACTACTTCCTTATAACTTCCTGTGAGTCACACTGTCTTGTACTACAAATTCTGTTTTTGCTTACTAGCTAGCTACATGTTTTTGCTTACATATATATGTCCGCTTAATTAAGACATGCAAACGTGTGTGCATGCAGTTTTCACTGGATCTTGTTAATCATTAAAGTTGATGAAGGAACAATTGAAGTACTGGACTCACTACTTAAGAAACAAAGTGACTACACCATCGTGAAGGGGATAGTAAATAGGTAATTTCAATCATTATTAACTATATCTCGGCCTATTTAATTAGTTCGTCATTTCCTGATAACAACTATTTAATAACCCCTTTATTCATTTTCTTTGTCGGCGGGCAGGGCTTGGGCAAAGTTCATCAACGTCACTCCAGGTCAATGGAAACAAAAGCTGAAATGGTATCGACCCAAGGTAAGTAATTAAGTAGTACTAGTTAGCTAGCTGCCATCTCTTTAATTATCATGCTTGATTAATTATTATCTGATCAAATTTCATTCTCGTAAAGGCCCTGAAGCAGGCGCCGGGGAATGATCTGTGTGGATACTACGTTTGCGAGAACATTCACATGATGGCGTCCGAAAGGAGCGGATCTCAAAGACCGGACTGGGTACATTTGTCAGAATACTATTCACAATTTTTACACCATTATCGATATTCACACAACTAATACACATGCATAGTGATCTCCTTCTTAATAGTTCAGAGAGGTGTGGGACAAGCTCCTACCAACGGAGCGCATACAAGCAATTCAAGAGGAAATAGCGGGATTTTTGCTCGATCAGGTCATAGATACGAACGGAGAATACTATTACCCGCTACCGCCCCATGAACCACTTCCAATTGTCATCGTGCTCCGAAGGCACCAATTAGCCTAATGCCACTGGCTCCGAAGGCATATATATATATATATATATATATATATATATATATATATATATATATATATATTCTACTCAAAATTCTATTTATATATATGCATAACGTGTACAATATGCAGTATCGTAAAATACCAGCAAACGAAAAAAAAAATAAATGGAAAACACAAAATTAAATGAAAAAGAAATCATAAACCCAAAACCCCCCAACCTTTTAATACTGGTTGGTGTCACCAACCGGTACTAAAGGGCTCCCTGCCCCCGGAGTTGGCTCGTGCCACGTGGTTGCCCTTTAGCACCGGTTCATGTGGAACTGGTACTAAAGGGGGGACCTTTAGTCCCCACACTTTAGTGTCGGTTACCGAACCGGCACTAAAGGACCTTACGAACCGGTGCTATAACCCGGTTCTGCACTAGTGCTAGAAGATAATTTTGATTGTTGGGTAGATTAGATCTACTCCACAAACAACAGAACAGATTCTTGTGAATCAACAAGCAAAACAAGCGGTATTGGTGTCCCCGACATGGGATTTTCTTTCTTGTCTATTTTTAACTCAAAAATTCTACTCCCCTATTACAATGGTCGCCGATCAGCTTATATAGGTAAACCCTAAAACTAAAATTATTCGGATTAAAATAAAACTCGCCGGTCAGCCCAAATCGAATTAAAATCCCGGATTATTCGCCGGTCAGCTTATATAGGCCATGTCATTACCCGAATCGAATTAAAATAACACAACTAAAAATAAAACTCTATGGCCCATAACATGGCCTGGATATAAAGCAATGTTATAAAGTATATGTTAAAAAACACTCTACAAAAATATTTGGCAAATGTTAAATGAGTATCCAGAAAATGTTTATCACATATACAAAAAAATAAAGAAAAACAATTTATGTACGAAAAAATTAATCTTGTATTTAGAAATAATGTTAATCACGCATTTGAAAAAATGTTGAACATATATTTGAAAAATGTTGATCAAACGTTAATCACGCATTTGAAAAAATGTTGAACATATATTTGGAAAATGTTAATCAAGCATTTAGAAAATCTTAAACATGTATAGAAAAAAAGTTGACCATGTACTAAAAAATGATGAAACAATTTTATCATGTATATAAAAATGTTAATCAAGCATTTCTAAAAAATGTTGAACATGTATTCAAATTTTTTTAATCAAACATTTCAAAATATTAAACTTGTGTAGATTTTTTTTTACAATGTATTAAAATGATGAAAAAAATTGATTATGTATATAAAATTGTTAATCAGGCATCTGAAAAATTGTTAAACTAGTATTTGAAAAATGTTGATCAAGCACATGAAAATTGTTAAATGTATATAAAAAATGTTTACCATGTACTCCCTCCGTCCTAAAATTCTTGTCTTAGATTTGCCTAAATACGGATGTATCTAATTACATTTTAGTGTTAGATACATCCGTATCTAGACAAATCTAAAACAAGAATTTTGGGACGGAGGGAGTATTAAAAAATGACGAAACAAATTGATCATGTATATAAAAAATTCAACCAAGCATTAGTGCAAATATTCAATAAGTATTTAAAAAATGTTAATTCCAGCATTTTGGAAATGTTAAAGGTCTATAGAAATAATGTTGACCATGTATTAAACAAACAATGAATTTTTTTTATCATGTGTATAAAAATGTTAGTCAAGCATTTGAAAAAATTAAACATGTGTTTGAAATATGTTAATCAAACATTCGAAAAAATTAAACTTGTGTTTGAAGTATGTTAATCAAACATTTGGAAAATCTTAAATGTTTGTTGAAAAAATATTGACATTGTATTAAAAAATGTTAATCTTTTGTTTGAAATATGTTAATCAAGCATGTAAAAAATGTTTAAAATTTATAGGAAAACTGTTGACCATGTATTCAAAAATGTTAATCTTGTATTTGAAATTTTTTAATCAAGGGTTTGAATTTATTTTTAATGTATTGAAAAAATGTTGACCAAGTATTGAAAAAATGTTAAATGTTTGTTTGAAATTGTTAAACGTGTATTAGAAAAATGTTTTTGACGTATACTAAAAAAAATCTTGACGTATATGAAAAGTGTAGAAAGAAAAACTAAAACAAAAAACACAAAAAACAATGAAAACAAAAAATAAAAAATAAAAAATAAAAAATGGCAAAGAAAAAAATGAAAAATAAATACAAAGAAGTATGGCAAAACAGTGAATACCAACAAGGAAAGAAAGAAAGACAAAAAACCATTGAAACTAAGAGAGAGGGAGAGAGAGAAAGGAATGAAGAAACAAAGGAAAGCCGATGAGAACAAAGAAAACATGAAAAAGAAAGAAAAAAACCAGTGAAAACCAAGAAGAAATGAAGAGAAACATTTAAAAGGAAATATAAACAGATAAACCAAAGAACCTAGTGAGGAAATAAAGAAAACTCGGAAAAAATTCTAGCAACACCAGCGAACGAAGCTCAGCTAGCGAGCAGACCCAACCAAAAACTAGCCCAGCGAAAGACCGAGCGAATCAGAGCAAGTGATTGCAAACGAAAAAAAAGGAAACCTGGGTCGGCCCGATAACTTCGTCACATAGGAAAGATCTTCAGCGAGACAGAAAGAGATCTCGCTTAAAGCGAGGTATAGTCAGGCTAATCACGTAAACCGAAGCAACACTCACTAGCCGAAACAGCACTTATGGTTCATGGGGTGCGTGACGCAGCAAGATTGGAAGCTATTGCGTGTAGGGAGGCTCTTTCCCTAGCCGAAGACCTCCTTCTTCAAGACTTTGTCGTTGCAACTATTTGCAAACAGGTTTCGAGAAATATTTAAAAGGGTTTTAATAGAAGCTATGGTCAGATCATTAGCGAGATTAAGCTTAGAGCAGAAAACTTTAATCATATCTTCACTTATGAAGGTCGAGCTTCTAATTTCGAAGCTTACTCGTTAGCCAAGTACTCTCAGTTTTAAGTCATGGCTGTCATGTTTGATTGGGACAATCCCACGATCCGTATTGTATTCCAAACTCTCTAATCTTTGAGTAATAAAGTCTTGGCTTCCCTAAAAAAAAAACCCAAATGGGTTAGAAAGTAGTACAGTATTATAGCAGTCCATTACGCTTTTGAGCCCAAAAATCCTCAGTTTCAGTCAATTTGCTTTAACCAAATGGATTTCGGTTCATTCAAAACTGAAACCAGAACCGGTTTTGCACAGCCTGACTAGTGGCCATCATCATCGTCACCCTTGACACTTTCGCCCGCCGTCTCCCCGCGTCCTCGTCCCACTCGAGACGGCACAGTGGGAGATGGAGAAACAAGCATTGACCTGACCCGCCCCCGGCTCCCCCGCCGTCACATCACCATCGCCCCGCTAGTCTCCACGCGGGCGCACTGCCGGCCGGCGTCGCACGCACTCGTGTCGTGTCCTTTCTCCTTCTTTTCCCCCGGCCGGCCGGCCCCTCGGCCCCGGGCCGAACGAACGTACGCCGCGAGATGCCGCGCAAAGGCCCCGGCATCTCCCTGCGCGCCCGCCGCTGGGGCGGGCTGCCCTCCGGGTTTCCCGCCGCCGGTCGCTCGGTCCTCCCGTGATGACGACGGTGGTGCGCGCTCCGCTTTCCCCCACCCCTGGCGCGCTTTTTGTCCGCGGCCTCGCCCTACAGATCTCGACACGACAATTTTCCTGCTCATCATGTCGTGCGTAACAGTGTCGCTAGGGGAGCAGGGCAAGGGACGGGCCTTTTCGCGCGGACTCCGGGCGCCGGCGGACCCGGGCGGGCGATCGTGGAGCCGGTGATCGCGCCCAGTGGCACGGTGCCGTCGCGTCAGGGCACCTACCAGTAGCTCTCTCTCTCTCTGACGTAGGTGTGCGCTGCTCTCTCCGGCTCTAGGCCACGCAGGCTCCGTCGTCAATGCCCGGCGCTCCGGCACAGAGCACGCGAGCGTGTGCAGGTGCGACGCCGTGCACTGAACGATCGACTGGCCTGTCACTCGTGGTGGCCGGGGGGATCAAAATCGTGGTGGTTTCTCGGCCAAAACGGGCGTAGAAACCGAAACCATGCGTCCGTGCCTGAGAGGACTTTCCGCTCTGAACCTGTCAATGGTCTCGGCACGGCAGCGCACGCGTTTCCCTCGTCCTCCTACCAAACATTGTTGAAACGACAGCCCCAACAGTCGCACTCCCGTTTCCACGGACCCCAGTAGTCACTGTTAAGTGGCGCTGTCATGTACCCAAAAGCCAGCCAACAGCGGCCGACGTGCTGTAGTTAATTGAGTGGGCAAAGGTGAACTGCATCCAAGGTGTACGGCCTTCTTTGGTTCATAGGATAGGAATTTTATAGAAATAGGAAAATTATAGAAAATGAGATGACATGCATGTCAATTCCTATAGAAAAAGAGATGTCATTTGGTGCATAGGATAGTATTTTTTCCATTGAGTCTAGGCTAATATTTTTTTTCCTTCAAAACGTGAAGGATTGATTCCTATCCTACATAGGAATAGGAATCCATTCCTACAAACCAAAGGGCTTCAAATAAATTTTTTCTTTGCAAATCCTATCCTATAGAATTTCTACAAAAATCCTACAAACCAAAGAAGTCCTAAAGTGTAATAAACCCATAAATATACAGGTCATTTCATCATTTGTAGTATGAAATATTGCAGTACTTTGCATCTGAGACACTGATCCTAAGAATTATGCATAGTCTGGCAAAATGTTTGGAGAGCTGTAATATTGAGCGAATTCCATTGTAGTAGTAATATTTTTTTAGTTTATAATTATATATTGTCTATGCAAGAGTTGACGGACCACGGTTCGGTTACAGAAACCACGAAATTCCGGTCTGGGAAACGATTAGCACCATGATGATGGTCACTTTCGGGAGCATGCAGCTGTCAACGAAGTGTGTTTAGGACCATAGTTCCTCTGACTGAGAGAGTGTTTGTTTCCAGAGACTTATTGGTTTAGGGACTTAAAAAAGTCTCTATAAGTCCCATTTAAACCAAACAGGAGAGACTTATAGGGACTTAAAGTGAACATTTGGGACTTATGAAATAAGACTCTCAAGGAGGGACTTATAGGTACTTATAGTTATAATATGGTCTTATACAGAGACTTATAAGTCACAGGAACCAAACAGACAGGGACATTTTAGAGACTTGAGACTTATAAATTAGGACTAAAAAAAGTCCTAGGATTTATGAACCAAACAGGGCTTGACACAAATCTTCTCACCTCGTGTTCTTACGGGGGTCAAACTATACAATAGAAAAAGGCTTGTGCGGCGAAAGAATAACGTAAAAGGACCGTCGGATTAGAGATACGTAGCTCAGATTGTTCTTTAAGTTCTACAACTTGTGGGTGTAAATTTACAACTCGCATCCCTGCCCTGCATATCCATTGGATTATTTAACAAAAAATATCACATATCAGAGGTTCCACGGAACTACCACTTTCAAAACATCGACAACAAAAAATACCAAAAGAAGGAAGCTGTTTTTTTGGCAAAAAAATAACTACCAGTTGTGTTTGATGGCTGTTTTAGACGATATTATGACAGTTTGTTGGACATGTCAGGCTGACCCTTATGACAGGGGGCCTCACATGTCAGCAGTAACAATCCTTGTGATGATTAACTACTGCTGCTCTGTAAGCTAATCCCCGTACGTTATGTAGAGCGGTAGAGATGATGTCCGTTGCCTTTAAAACGCCACCAAAGGCATTGCGCCGCACCACATGTCCACATGGACCACCACCAGCATTGTTAGGGCATGTACAATGATGGCATATGGTTACATATGTCTTATAACAAAAAGTAATTTGAGACACTTATATTTATTTTTCTCCCCAATGCAAGCTACCATTAGTGGATCTTATTAAGAAATAGAAAATAAAGACTCTAGCACACATGCATCTTTACTTTTTACTCCAACCTTTTTAGATTTTGTCACCGGACCACATTTTTTCTCTTCAAGCACCCGCCTCCTGGAAAGTATCTCGCTTCTCTATCCGAACCTACTTTACGTCATATTCAATCCTACATGGCGGCGAGGGATCACCTTGAAGCTATGCATTGTACATGCCCTTATTTACGTGGGCTCGTTCACAGTGCAACGGACGGGTCGGCACGTCGTTGCCCGGCTGGTCGCCGGCACGGCAGTACTACTCCCACCGCCGAGTTTTTCTACGCTCCGTTTCACGTTTCTCCGGTACGAAATTCAAACCAGCGAACCACCCGCCCGTTCAGCGCGCAATCAATGGCAGAGCCGTTGCTGATCCGTTTCGAAATTATTGGCTCCGGCAGTCACAGACTTCACTGTTTGCTGTTCGGATTTCGGTTTCAAATTTCCACGTTTTGTTTTACAAATATAAACCTGCCTTTGCAAGCAAGTTCTAGGAGATCCACGGCCGAAACCACTCTGGCTGCTCCTTCTTCTTTTGTGGCGAATGAAAGGAGGCTTTACTTAAAAATTATGGGGCTACCGATCATGAAGCAAAAGAGTTTCGATGCATTGGGGATCCTTTGGTCGAGCCACACTATAATTCGCTAATCGATCTGCAACTCCATTTTGCCGTAGCTTCTGAGGAACAAACTCCCTAACACAAAGCGATAGTTGGATTTATATGACGTACACTCCGGCATGTAGGGAATGCGGATTGCTGGACACGACGTTATCGTGAGACCGGCATTTTTGTAGACATGTGTTAGCTTCCCTTGTGATGGTTGTACCGTGGGAGATTTGAAAAGAAAGAAGCATGAGGGTGTTTCGAAACACTCAACCCTTCCTATAATAACTGGCGAACAAGATTAAGGAAGAAGTTATCTAATACCAGGATAACGGTGGCAAAATTTCATCTAGCAGATAACTGGCGCGAAAATTTGTACCTATTTTATGCCGTAAGAGTAGGCTTTTATCCGTCCTCGCGTCTACGGGACTTAGCAACAACTTGTACTAAAGGGTCGTGCCGCAACGCGTGTTGTGTTACACACGCCGCCCAACTTCATCAGCTCGGTACACTAGACGCGCATCACCGCGTGACGATTGAACGTCACATGGCTACATCACGCACTTGGACATGTGTAACTGCGATTCACATGTCTTCTGAAACACTGCAAGCCTCCCTACAATAATTTCGAAACAATGATAAGGAAGGAGTTGTTTAATACAGGGATAACATGCATGTAAGTTCGTTAGGGGGGGTAACTTAATCCCATAAGTGTAGGCTTTTATCCGAGCCTTCGACTACGCCCTCGGTTGCGCTGCAGCGCGACGGCTCATCCATATGACACCCGTTTTCGCTGCACACGTCATCTTTCATGGCATCGACAGACCAGATGCGCATCGATCTGTGAGACGCGGTATAGTAAAATTCTAAAAAATATTGTTCTTATAATTAATAAAAATGGGAAGGTTTTTTCTGAAAAATAAGACTCAAAAATAAGAATTGACACTTCCTAAAAAAACATAAGATTTGATACTAGCTTGAGTTCTTAGTCGGCACATGGCCGGGCGTGCATAGCTCATACCTGACGCATGTCGAGCTGAATTCCAAATAAGTAGTAACTGTTTGACCAAGGTTTTTATCCGTATCATATTACCAGCAGCAGCCCGAACGGCCCGTGCAAAAGATGTGCAATGGCAGTGTGCATTCGCAGGAAGGCGATGGAAGCTACCTTGACCGCGACCGGCGAGGTCAGGTCAGCAGTCACCGGCGACGTCAGTTTCCCGCACATACCGCGGCGGCGGCTGCCCGCGCTCCCGCCAGTTGGATGCTTCCCGGAGGCCGCCGGCGCACGTCGCGGCCGAGCCGAGAAAGAAGGCCCCCGCATCGGAGAAATGCTAGACATACGTAAAGATTCTTACGTACCTTACGTAATTGATGACTTGTCAATTTTTAATTTGTCATTAGTTAGACACACGGGCCCACCCCAGAAATCAGGGGGGCGGTTTGATTAGCGGTTTTGGAAATTACGTAGGTTAACGTAGGGCTGTTCGTAGGTGTAGCAATTTTGCCCGCATCGCCATCCAAACGGCCCAGTCAAACCCACACCACGCGACCCAAGAGCCCAACCACACTAGTTGACAAAGTCCACCTCCCGTCAGCTAGCCCCCCTTCAAATACCGTGCCACCACAGGCGACCTCCTCCATTGCTTCTCTTCATCCTCTCTCCGTTCTTGAGTGTTGTCAGCCATCGCCGCCGGGAAACGGGGATCAGTTTGTTGTTGGGACTTGAGACGGGAAGGATGTCTTCATCGCCTCCGGCGCCGACGGTGGCGGACGCGGCGGCGGCGGGCGCGCCGGCGTCGCAGCTGGCCATCAGCAACGGGGTGCTGCTGGCGGCGGTGATATTCCTCTTCATGGTCGTCGTCTTCGTCTTCCTCCTCTACCTCTACGCCAAGCGCTTCCTGGGGGCCAACCCCATGCTCAACGGCGCCGGCGCCACCTCCTCGCGCTTCATCTTCGTCGGCGACTCCCCGTTCCCGCGCCGCGGCCTGCCGGCCTCCGTGCTCCGGACCCTCCCCGTGGCCGTCTACGGCGGCGGCGCCTCGCCCAAGACGCCCGGCGGCAGCGGGAGGAGGAAGAACGGCGAGGCGCTCGAGTGCGCCGTGTGCCTCTCGGAGGTGGCCGACGGCGAGAAGGTGCGGACGCTGCCCAAGTGCGGCCACCGCTTCCACGTCGACTGCATCGACATGTGGTTCCACTCCCACGACACCTGCCCGCTCTGCCGCGCCCCCGTCGGCGCCGACGCCGAGTCCGCCGCGGAGGGGCTCCCCCGCGTGCCGCGCGAGGACCACGCCGCGCCGGAGTTCCCCACCAACGTCCTGTTCTGGGGCACCCACGATGACGTCGCCAACGGCGGCCTCGGGGGGATGCCGCCGGCGCCAGCCCCGGCGCCCACGATCGCCGCCGCCTCCACCAGCTCCTCGGCCTCCGGGCGCAGGAAGGAGAACCTGGTGATCGACATCCCGACCCGGGCGATGGCGGTGGGCGCGGCGTCGTCGTCCCCCGCGACGCCGCTGCCGGCGAGCGACCTGCGGTCCCCGATGTCCGCCCGGCTCCGCTCGCTGCGCCGGCTCCTGAGCAGGGGCAAGCAGGCCGTGGTGGGCGCGTCCTCCTCCAGCCCGCGCGGCGGCGGCAGCGACGTCGAGCAGGGCCTCGCCGGGCGCCCGCCGAAGACACCCAAGACACCTCCGGCGTCGAACTGATCCGGAAACTACATAGCTCTCTGACGCATTGGCTCGCGTCGCCGATCACCGGAGGGTCTATACATACATGTGTTCATTCTTTCCTTGATTTCTTCTTCTTTCACTCTCTTTTCGCCAAGGATTTTGGCCAGGAATTCTGATGTAAACAAAAAGATGTTTGGCATTGGTGTCACTGATTGGTTATTGATGTCGATGGATCATTGATGAAACTGATAAGCTCTGTTCATACTAGATTGATTAGATTAGATTGTGTTTCAGTTGAACTCTGCTTCTTCAGGCCGTTGCCGCATTCATCTGTGTATACTATACTGCACCAGCTGCAAATAAAAGTCACCTCGTGCCACTGACCAACTGTTCTTATGATTAGATAAGATATTACGACCGAGTTAAGTAGCTCTGCAGCTGGAGGGAGACAATGCGATCCCAGAAGTCCTGAACCACATGAGCAAAAGGAGAAAAGGAGGAGCAAAGCAAGGAAGGGCACACCAAATGCGCCTGCGCCGAACTGACAAAGGCCGGCCTATCTTGTTCGAAAACAAACGAGAAATTCAACGGCGGATTGACCGGAACACCAGGTGTGCAAGCGACAACCTCCGCGCTTTCTCGGCAAAGAGTTGGTTTCTGCTGACAGACAGACAGGAACCCAAACCTCTTTCCGCAATGCCGCGTGAGGAAAGCAACTAAACTCGCCGATGCAGCTGCCGTCAGTAGCTTCAAGTTTCAAGCATCGCCTCTTCTCATTGGGGCCTTGGACTATACTATCAGAGTTTGTATAGAGCACATCTAAATGTGCTTATTACAATCTAAGTGAGTGAATCAAACATAAAGAAAAAAAGAAAAAAAAAGAAAATATCCACACGAATCTTAACATAAGATTAATGATATAAGATTTAGATGTGCAATACTTATGGCATATCTAGATGTGCTTTAGCAAAACTGATACTATTATTCCATTGCTGGTTTCCAAGCTTCCAACACTGGCAAAGGAAAAAAGTTAGTTACTCGTTTGTCGTTTCGAAGAAATTCTTGTTCTTTACCCGTCTGGTTCAGCTTCGCCGGTCGAACACGGCACGGCGACCCGTGTGTTGACGCTGGGGACGCGCAGCGGTAACAAACTTTGACTTCACTTAATCAAATCACATGCGTCCGGCTTGTGTTTTTACTTGTTTATGAACATCTTCTTTCTCTAAGACAAGTTGCGCTTGGGGATGGATGAGGTACATGCATGCATTACTGCCCAGCACGCCTCTTTCCGGGCAACCAGCACATACTATATCCTGTTTTCACTTGTTATTCTCTTCATTTTTTATTCAAGTTGCACAAACTTGTCTTCGAAGTAGCAGTGCACATCCAGGCATTATTGCTCTGCATTTCCCGGCAAGGAGAGCGCCCAGTGTAGGAGTATCAATTAAACCTGTGTTATAAATCTACATCGTCATTGTATATGCAGTTTTAATGTACTCGGAATGATCGTGTGGTTAAGTCGTGCGATCCAATCTCTTGGAATGATTAGGGGCGCGATTAGTCGTATCGCGCGCAGCCATCGTGGATTCGTGGTATCTCATCATCCCATGGAAAAGGTCAGGGTACGTGCTCGCGCGGCTGAATCCCGATCGTGAATCCCGATCCTGAACAGGGGTGGGGTTAGGTCCGGCACCACTTTCCGAAGCTTCCTTGCCGTTTCTACGTGCGTGCGTGCTTGCTTACTCTCTCCTGTCTACGTAGTCCTCTCCCTCGACCTTGATCGATCCCCAAGTGGATAACCTAGGTATGAGCCGCGTATAATACGTACTGGAGTTCTCCTATTAAGTAACCGGATTGACATCCGATACATACATTTTGCCACGTTGGCTATGATTAGCTGCCGATGATTAGTTTGGGTTGGCCAAGACGCGAGAGAATCTGGAAGGCTAGGGGGCAGCCGGTCCGAGTTGCCGGCACGACAATGTGCCGGAGGATGAGAGCAGAGCAGAGCAGAGGGGCCGGGTCATGGCACCACGTTGCGTGGAGGAGTTTCGTGCGGTGCGGGCGTATGTGGCCTGCGCGAGCTACCTACCTTTGCCCCTACCTACGTGGTCTGGGTGCAGCGGTAGTGTGTGGCACACTACTGTTTCTCTTTCTCATAACTCAGCAGGCGTGCGTGGGGATACGGTTGCGAGATCGATTCAGGTCCCGGCCGGTGGCGTGCCCGCACTCGTGGGGGACGTGTGCAGCGCAGCCGCGAGCTGTTGGGGTTGGACCCCGGCGCGCGCGCAGGGTAGGCGGTAGCAACGGCTCGCTCGACCCGTAGGCGCGGGGCACGCACGTCCTACACGTACGCGCGCGAGCGAGCGAGGAGGCGGTGGCGCCGGTGGGGTGCGTGAGACTCGCGCCAGAGCGCGCGCGGGTCGGGAGGAACGGATCCCGGTTTCCGCTGCCGTGGCGTGCGCGCCTGGAGTGAAGGAGGTTTTTCTTTTTTCTTTTTAGGGATTGGGGTGGAGGAGGTGAGAGAGTTTCATTGGATCCCGCCCTGCGCGCGTAACGCGTGGAAGCGGGCCCAGGGCCTGGAGATGATGATGCAGTTTAGCTGCGCCATGGGCCATGTGTTGTGTTTTTTTTTTAACACATTACATAGGCAAGCGCTCACATACACACACATACACTCTATATCTCTTGTTACTCAAAAAAAACATACACCCTATCTCTATGAGCATCTTTAAAAGACTGAGCCGCCATATCATCTTGAAATTTACGAAGTTGCCGTAGGCACCTCGTCGTCGATGGGAACGTCTGCTCCCAAATGCGCATCGCCGAAAATCCTGAAATAAATTCATGAATAAATGCGAGCATCAGGATTTGAACCCTGATGGGCTAGGGATAACACAGTCCATCTAACCATCCAACCACAGATTGGTTCGCTCCCGGTCTGACTCTCTCTCGCTCTAACAAAAATGATCACTGATATCATCAGGGGCACGCATGGAATGTATGGCCCCATCATCACCGAGATTAGAGAGAGCGCAGTGGGCTTCATCTGCAAGTTCATTTTTGAAGCGAAACTACTCAACCCCACCCTCCTTTAAAAAAACGACTCTTACTCACGCGATATGTAGGCAACAAGTAATCAAACGATTCTGCTGCACCTTGACCTTGTCATGGACGGTTTGATCATCCATGTCGTCCAACATACGGCCAGCGACTGCCGTCTGCCTAACATCACTGTTTTTGAAGGTCGAGCGGCAAATTATGACGCTGATAGTCTAGCTAGATCTCATTCTTTCGATCAAGGAGGAACACTTGTGGTTGATCCAACGCCATGATCCATTTTGTGTCCCGCTACATGCGGAGCTTGAGCAATAAAGTCTAGCTTTACCCGTAAAAAATTCCGCCACTTACCAAAGGATCTCCTATGTGCAGCTCGCCAGATCTCGCCCTGCGCGCGTAACGCGAGGAAGCGGGGCCGGGGCCTGGAGATGATGGTGCAGTCTAGCTGCGCCATGGGCCATGTGTTGTGCTCCCGGGCTGACTCTTATGGCACCATCATCACCGAGATTACAGAGAGCGCAGTGGGCTTCAACTGCAAGTTCATTTTTGAAGCGAAACTACTCAACACACGGCTCTCAACCCCCCCTCCCCCCTAAAAAAACGACTCTCACTCACGCGATATGCAGGCAACAAGTAATCAAACGATTATGCCGCCACCCTGACCTTGTCATGGACGGTTTAATCATCTGTGTCGTCCAACATTCGGCCAGCGACTGCCGTCTGCCTAACAGCATTGTTTCTGAAGGTAGAGCGGCAAATTATGAGGCTGATAGTCTAGCTAGATTCTCATTCTTTCGATCAAGGGGGACATTTGTGGTTGATACAACGCCATGATCCATTTTGTATTCCGCTACATGCGGAGCTTGAGCAATAAAGTCTAGCTTTACCCCTAGAAAAATTCCGCCACTCACACACCCAAAGGATCTCCTATGTGGAGCTCGCCGCCGCATAGCCCGATATGGCTAGTGTAATGACAGACTATGTATTTCCATTATGCGATTATAAATAGAAAAGGGGATGGCCCGGTTGAAAAAAAATGCAGTTCGCTGCGGCATTCTGCCGAGCAAACGTAAATAGCGCGCTCGCCTGCAGCGACTCGGTTTTCCCCGTAATGGCATTGTAGCTACCCTGATTTTTTACCAAAGCACATGGTTTTTTCGATTGTTTTTTTAAATAATTTTTAAAACATTGAAAAAGTTTGAATTTCCACACAATTTTGAAAGCACGGACATTTTGTTAAAACCTTGTGGACAGTTTTCAAAATACAAACATTTTTTAACACACTACCACATTTTCGAATGCATGATTATTTTAAAACATGGACACTTTTTGAAATTGTCAAAAATTTTGGAAAACCGAGGCATTTTCGAATAAAATAAACATTTTCTTAACAAACAAGATTTTTTAATACAGGTGAACATTTTTGAAAAAAAACTGAAAAGGAAAAATGGAATGAAAAAAACCTGAGAAAACCAAAAAAACAATTGGAAAGCTAGAAAGCATAAAGAATTGGACCCTCCACTCAAAATAGAAATAAAATAAAAATAAGAATTAGACTGAAACCTTCCGGAAGGTTTCCAAAACCAAAACTGAAACTTGCTGGTTGCAACTTCGTCGTTGTCCATGGCTTTGTTGTCTATGGTTGGAAACTTTTTTCGTCACCAGTTGAAGCTTTTCTCGTTGCCTGTTGCAGCTTTCAGGGTTGCGCAACGCCCACCCCCCAAAATCTGTCTTCTAGTTAAAGTTTTTTTCGGTTCCATGATGGTCTGATTGAAGCTTTTTCAAACTACAATTGAAGCTTTCTTGTGAATGATTGTAGCATTTTCAGTTGCATGTTTGTACGGTTGAAGCCTTCGAATCAAAACGATGGAAGCTTGTCATATGAACGGTTCCAGCATCGCCTTCGCTGTCGCGCGCCATCAACAGTCACCAGCGTCGCGCGCGGCCTCTTGCGGCTCCCCCTCCCCCCATGCCCGCTGTTGCATCTCGCCCTATGTGACGCCCGGATAATTAAGCTACAGTGATTCCCCGCTAATGATGCCACGTCACCACGGTTACTGTGATAAACTCTCGATAGTTCAGAACCGAAACAAATTCAAAATTTAAATAAAAGAAAACAATAAAAGTTTTCAAAAATTAAAACAAAAATTTTCGGTGGTTGCCAAATATTACAAAGATAATTATGGTGTAAGGTTCACAATTTTATAAAATGCCTAAGTGTTTATAAATAAATAAAAACAGAAAAGAAAATAAATAAAAAGAAAACAGAAAACAATACAAAAAAAAAGGAAGAGAAACCCCCCCTGGACCCTGGCCCAACTGGGCCGACCCCGGCCCAGTCGGCCACCCCCATAACCCCCACGCCCCGAAACCCTAACCCCCATATCCCCCACTACCCACTCCCCCGATTCCCCACTCTCCCTCTCTTTCTCCCGATCCCATCTGGGTCGAGGCACCCGAGCCCGCCGCCGTCGTTCGACCCGCGGCGCTGCCCGTCGCCACCGCCCGGGGCCACCTCGCCGGACCGCCGCACCACCGCCCCCTGCCTCCTCCCAGGCGCCCCCCTACTCGACTGGATCGGGGAGGGGCCAGATCCCGCGCCGCCCTGAGCCTGCGACGCCGGCGCCCATCCCCGGCGCCGCCTCGTCGCTGCTGTGCTCCGCCACCTCGTCGTCGCCGCTCCATCGCCTCTCCCTCGCCGACGCCAACGCGCCCCGTCGCCCCCCCTTCCCTGCTCGCAAGTGAGCGCTGCCGTCCCCCTTCGCCCCCTCTCTCCCTGTGTCGCCCCGGTCACCACCATCCCTGCCCGCGGTCGACGCGCTCCGGCCCCGCCCGTTGCACGCTCACCGCGTGCCTCTCCCCGTCGCTCCCGTGCACGGCCTCGCTGGCCCACGGCCGCGGCCACGGCGCTCGACCGCCCTGCTCGTGACCCGTGGCCGCGCCACCATCGCCTCCTCATCGCCCCCCCACTGCGTCGCGGCCTTCGCCTGGACGCCGCCCCTCGCTGCCGATTCCCGGCGCCCGCACGCGTGCCGACTGCCTTGGTCGCGCCCGGTGGCCTCACCCCCACACCGCCGCCCCGCAATGCCCGGTCGGGTGCGCCCCTGTTCGGGCTGTGCCCCGACGCCCGCGCCCTCTAGGCCCCTATGGGCCACAGACATGTGGGGCCCGGCCCCAGAACGTTTTAAAAAAAAATTAAATTATTAAAAAATATATTAAATGAATAAATAAATAATAATTAAAAAATTAAAATGTTAATTAATTAAGTAATTAAATAAGTTAATTAATCCTGATTAGATTAACCTAATCACTAATTAAATTAACTAATTTGTAATTAAACTAAACAGAGAATGACAGGTGGGTCCCACTGGACCCACATGTCAGGTTGACCAAGTCAACTCAGTTGACTGCTGATGTCAGCATGACATCATGCTGATGTCATTAATCTGTTTTTCGAATTAATTAAATAATTAAATAAATTCCAGAAAATTCATAAAATCTTTAGAAAATCATATCTTTTAATCCGTAACTCGGATTAAAATATTTTCAACACGAAAGTTGCTCAGAACGACGTGACGAATCCGGTTACGCGGCCTGTTCGTCCGCCACACACCCCTAGCATACCGAACACGCAACTTTCCCCCTCCGGTTCATCTGTTAGAAAACACGAAACACCGGGAATACTTTCCCGGATGTTTTCCCCCCTTCACCGGTATCACCTACTACCGCGTTAGGGCACACCGAACACCGCGTATTGCCTTGTTATATTTTGTGATGCTTTGTTTGCTCTGTATTCATTATTTCTTCCCCCTCTTCTCTCCGGTAGACTACGAGACCGACGCTGCTGCTGACCAGTTCGACTACGGAGTTGACGACCCCTCTCTCTTGCCAGAGCAACCAGGCAAGCCCCCCCCTTGATCACCAGATATCGCCTATTCTCCTCTATACTGCTTGCATTAGAGTAGTGTAGCATGTTACTGCTTTCCGTTAATCCTATTCCGATGCATAGCCTGTCATTGCTGCTACAGTCATTGATACCTTACCCGCAATCCTAAATGCTTAGTATAGGATGCTAGTGTTCCATCAGTGGCCCTACACTCTTGTCCGTCTGCCATGCTATACTACTGGGCTGTGATCACTTCGGGAGGTGATCACGGGCATATACTATATACTTTACACTGTTACATTACCTGTGATACTGTTCGGAGTTGGGGGCTGAAGGGCAGGTGGCTCCATCCCGGTAGAGGTGGGCCTGGGTTCCCGACGGCCCCCGACTGTTATTTTGTGGCGGAGCGGCAGGGCAGGTTGAGACCACCTAGGAGACAGGTGGGCCTGGCCCTGTTCGGCGTTCGCGGATACTTAACACGCTTAACGAGATCTTGGTATTTGATCTGAGTCGGCTACGAGCCTATACGCACTAACCATCTACGTGGGAGTAGTTATGGGTATCCCGACGTCGTGGTATCAGCCGAAGCATTTCAGACGTCAGCGACGGAGCGGCGCGCGCCGGATTGGACTGGAACGCCTACTAGGCTAGGTCTGCTTCCGGCCGCCCTCGCAACGTGCAGGTGTGCTCAGGGCGATGGGCCCAGACCCCTGCGCGCTTAGGTTTAGACCGGCGTGCTGGCCTCTCTGTTGTGCCTAGGTGGGGCTGCGACGTGTTGATCTTCCGCGGCCGGGCATGACCCAGGAAAGTGTGTCCGGCCAAATGGGATCAAGCGTGTTGGGTAATGTGGTGCACCCCTGCAGGGAAGTTAATCTATTCGAATAGCCGTGATCTTCGGTAACAGGACGACTTGGAGTTGTGCCTTGACCTTATGACAACTAGAACCGGATACTTAATAAAACACACCCTTCCAAGTTCCACAGACAACCCGGTGATCGCTTTTCCGCAGGGCGACGAGGAGAGGATTGCCGGGTAGGATTATGCTATGCGATGCGACTGGAGATGCGCTTGGAGATGCTACCTGGATATGCTACTTGGAGATGCTACTTGGAGGACTTCAATCTACTCTCTTCTACATGCTGCAAGGCGGAGGCTGCCAGAAGCGTAGTCTTCGACAGGATTAGCTATCCCCCTCTTATTCTGGCATTCTGCAGTTCAGTCCACTGATATGGCCTCCTTACACATATACCCATGCATATGTAGTGTAGTTCCTTGCTTGCGAGTACTTTGGATGAGTACTCACGGTTGCTTTCTCCCCCCTTTTTCCCCCTTTCCTTTCTTTCTGGTTGTCGCAACCAGATGCTGGAGCCCTGGAGCCAGACGCCACCGTCGACGACGACCCCTACCACACTGGAGGTGCCTACTACTACGTGCAGCCCGCTGACGACGACCAGGAGTAGTTAGGAGGATCCCAGGCAGGAGGCCTGCGCCTCTTTCGATCTGTAACCCAGTTTGTGCTAGCCTTCTTAAGGCAAACTTGTTTAACTTATGTCTGTACTCAGATATTGTTGCTTCCGCTGACTCGTCTATGATCAAGCACTTGTATTCGAGCCCTCGAGGCCCCTGGCTTGTATTATGATGCTTGTATGACTTATTTTATTTATAGAGTTGTGTTGTGATATCTTCCCGTGAGTCCCTGATCTTGATCGTACACATTTGCGTGCATGATTAGTGTACGATTGAATCGGGGGCGTCACACCCTAGCAGCAAGGGCTCGTCGTGCTGGTGCACTGCGTGTGGTGGCGGAGATGGAGGAAAAAGAGCCAATTGCAACAGCCCCTGCACCGCGTTGTGGGGAAGAAGATGATGTGAAAAGAAAAACAATTCAATTGAGGAGCGCTCCCATGGCCTCCGCGGCGCATAATCGAGAGCGATTGTAAGGCTCACCTGCGACTGGCCCAATCTTGGGCCGGCCGCCCGGCCATAAACATTTCCCTTATTTTTTCACAACGAGCGGCAGATAGGATTTACCCTCACGGAAGGCTCCCACTGTGGGCCGGCCTACTTCCACATCCTTGTGTTCCGGTCTCTTGTGAGCTCCCTCTCTAGTGTTTCTCCACGGCAGCAGTGGTTTGTGTTCCCAAGAGAAAACAAATGCCTTTTTTCATATAACTAGGAAATTGCCCGTGCGTTGCACCGGGAGCGTAATATTACGTTGTCACGACAAAAAGATGATATAGTGACATTTGATTAAAAGGTGTTGTGTGTAGTTTCTAACCATGTCGGTGTGTCCACCGCCTTCCTCAATCAAGCTATTTCGATTATTTCTCTCCTCGCATAGCAGGTCTCCTACTCTAATCTATTTATCGACCAACCACCCCTGTCCCTGCTCCACCTATCCTTCTTAGATGGCGTACTCATCCCATGTCGTCTTGGTTGCATTGGTTCTCGTTCCCACACCACCTTGTCTCATTATTTCCTTGCCCTCACATATCCTAGATCAATCATAGCTCATCCTACCGTTCTATTAAATGACCGTCTGTTGCTACCAGGTAGCAAGAATGTTACCAATGAATCAAGTAGATGGTTAAATGACATAGATAAGTACCGTTACATGAAGTAAATCCTTCGAATAATTGAAGTGAACAGTTGACTGAAGATTGCGACGCAATACACGATTCCCAAACAATAGGTTAAACACGAAGAATCTCTCTAAGACAATGTTCCTCATGTATGCACCGGGAGTATGCTTAGAGTTCTTTCTGCGAACTAACATGTGGTTGCATGGTTTGGCGAACAATGGTATGCCCAGCCCATCAGACGTCCTAGACGTAGGTCAGTTTTTTGGATGTGCTCATAGGAATATGGTGTGCGTGCGTGCGTTTATAAAGGTGAGTGCATGAGCGTCTGCATCTGCAGTGTGTTCCAAAAAAAAGTACACTTGGAGATTTTTTGTTGTTGTAATTTGAACTCTATTTTTTTTTGTTATGATTTGAGCTTTTTTTTTGTTGGCAACCAGGACGGCAAGGATCTGGACTTTTTTTCTAGAATGGATCTAGATTGTCATGGAGCACATGCGAAAGCATGTTTATGTCACAAGAAGCGTATCTTGATAGACATTCTTTGCTATATTTTTTTCTCAACACATTATCTCAACAATTCCTTCAAACTGTACTGATGTTCATTTTGCTGCTTCCCTCCCTTCGCCTCTCTTCGTATCGACGCAACTTCTCAGCATACTATGAACTTCCAAGAAACACTACTTGCGTATCAATTAGGAGAGAAACACACACAGTATTGACATATTAATTAGCTGAGCAGCGGCACCGTGGAGAGGAGCCCACGGTCGTGCTGCCCAAGGGCGCAGCGCCCACCTCCACGGGCACTGCTCTCGCCCTTGCTCACCTCGACGCCCGCCACGCCTCACGCGTCGACCCATCGATGTGCACACCTCGATGCGCTCCGCCCAGGACATGCCAGACAACCGCTGCCCATATCCACACACGTTATTCAGCCGCTCCACACCTCCGCTCCCGCCGCGCTTCAAATGCTGGAACGTCACTACCCACCTCCAAGCCTGCTAAGCCACATTCGCCACTCGCCGGTATTGGTGGAACGTCGTGGGAGTTTGCGTGTGTGTGCGCGTACGTAGAGCATCAGTACCACCGAAGCAACCAGACAAGAGGGAGCATGCATCATCGAGAGCAGACACACGCAACCGTTGTGCCATGGATGCAAATCTATGGCCGTGTGCACTGAGCCACTGACGGAGGGACAGAAGTGGATGGTAGTGCAGCCGGAGAGCACGTGGGGCTGCAAGAGCATCGTGGCACCACTCGGGCGAGAAAGCAGAGAGACCCCTTTGGTGAAGTAGGGTGAACCGGCACCGGCGACGGTGAAGCAAGAAGGGGCGACATCGATTCAGTGGGTCGCCGGGATTGGCGGAACATCCTGGGCGGCAGCCGTCGGTAGCGGGATCGAGGAGCTTGGAGCGGGCAGGCGTCGACTACGTTGCTGCATTAGTCATCACTCATCAGCGCTTCGTCATGGCGACCTGCTCCGTCAACTACAGCCGGCTTCGAGATTAAAGGCACCGCGGCCACGGGAGACGAGATAGAAGGTGTGCCTTGCATTGCTATTTGGAAGAGAAACCCCCCGCCGGAGCTGGAGGATAGATTGGCATTCGGGGGTGGAGAGATGCAAGGAGAGGGGCGTGGCAGAGATGGTCGTGGCCGATAGGAACAGCTTTGTGGCATCTAGTCATGGCCGACTCTAGTGGTCTCTGTAGGGGTGGCCTTGGGATGGCTACTGGGCGGAGAGGGAGGCGGGTGAAGAGAGACGACAAGATTAGCGCATTGATGCAGGCGGCAGCAGAGTGCTCGTGCTAGAGAGAGAGAAAGAGAGATGCGCGCGCCTCTGGCAATTGACGATGCGGAGAGACAGCGAATGGCATGTGCGATTTTTACGGAGGGAATCGGATGTCGGGTTGGGTGGATTGAATTTTTTTTTTGCATGGGTTGGGGGGATTGATGGACGGGGTGGTGGGAGTCGGACGAAGACGTATGACGGTTTAGGGGAGACGGAACGTTAAGCTTTTTTTAGGTAAAAAAAAGTATAAGTAGAGAAAACGACGTTACATCTCATCAGGTATCTTTTCTTTTTAGCATCAGTACAGACACAAGCGCTCATATATACGCGCATACACTCACCGCTATGAACGCACACACGCACACTCTACCTCTATGAACATTTTCAAGAGACTGAGCCGTCATATCATCTTGAGATCTACAAAGCAGGGCCGGCCCTGGGGCATGGGCGACGGGGCGACGGCCCAGGGCCCAGGCGAGGGGGGGGCACATGATGGAGTATATACATATACTATAGCCCAGCAAAAAGCAAGTAAAAATTATAAAAGAATTAAAGAAAAGAAATAGGATGGGCTAGGCGGCCCAGATATAGCTAGCTAGCGATCGCTGATGGATACGCTTAGGCGAGGCAGCGCCGTGACTCACACTCATTTCGATGTTTCCTTCGTAGGTTCGTCGCCCTCGTCCGCCCGTCGGCCTTCTCGCTCGCTCGTGCCTTGCCCCTTGGCCCTTGCCGCGTCGCCCTCGCCTCGTCGGCTCGCCGTTGCCGCCACACAGCAGTCCGGCAGGCAGGCAGCAGGCCGGCCAATCGGCCATCCGGCATTCAGCACGGCGGCACCGCGGCAATACGACAATTCCTATACAAATACGCATCTGACTGGAAGTCAAGAAGTACGCATCCATGTTCCTGTCCATCCCCAAACCTCAATTTGACAATCTCAGTAGTTTATTTATTCTTTATTTAGTATGTACGTATTGTAATCCAATATATCAATTTTTTATCGTTCTATGTAACATGTCTAGGGTTTCAATCATCCGATCTATAAATTCCTAACTTTTTGTATGCTCTTCTGATCTTTTCTTCATGATTTTAGGACATTAGCCTGTCATGTTACCTAAGAAGAAGCAATTGTCGGGTGCTGAAAAAAGGAGGAAAAAGAAAGAAAGTGATCTAAAAATTCTAGCACTGAAATATTATTGTTGTTGATGGAGTCAGTCTAATTTCATTCTTATTTGAGGTAATCATGTCATGTTAGTTTCATTTTGCGATCTTTTTAGTACCATTGTTTTTTATGGAGTCGGTTCGAATTTGGTTATTATTGTTCTCGATGGAGTCATTTGAATTATTATACTCATATTTTAAACTAAAGACGCGTGATTGAAAGTTACTTTTAATGAGTTATATATATAACACACGCATACATATATATTGTCTTAAGACTTAGGACATAGGGGCCCATGTTGTCGAGTTCGCATAGGGCCTCCCGAAACACAGGGCCGGCCTTGCTACGAAGTCACCGTAAGTGCCTCGTCGTCGACGGAATGTCTCCTCCCACATCTCATCAGGTATGTATCTAGGGGGTGCGAACCGAGTGATTGCCACCTACACGTCGCGTCTACACGGCGACAGCGTAGCCCACAACCTGGCCTTTTTTCCCCGCAAAGAAAAGAAAGCTGGCCTTTTTTTCAAAGAAACAAACACGCACAAAAGAAAAAGGCAGAATAAAACGTCGTTGCCATGGCCATGGATATGAAAGAACAACCTGCCAGCCAGCCAAACTTGTCACCTCACACCTCCGGGGGGATAGGCAAGGTATCCTGTCCAGCATAAAGAAACGTTCTTCACGACGCCGCACGAGCAGACGACGACGAGAGGCGAGTGAGGGCCATGAATATTCTTGGACGGAGACAGGGATTTCGCATCCCGAGGAAAAGCATTAAACGCCGACGCGATACATCATTCATTCAGCGAAACTGCTTCGCGCACGACGGCTGCGTGGCCGATTCATGCACGATTCAAAATCAGACGGTGTCATGCAGTTTACTACCACACACCAACGGCTTGATTAACTACATCGTCCACAAATCGTGCACATGGTGTCGTGTGTATAGCATCGTTGTTCATTCAGTGAAAAGTTGCGATCCCCAGTCGGCCAGAAAGCGAGGCCGTCTGTTTTTCAACCCAACCCCCCGTGTGATCTTTGAGTCGTGCAGAATTGCACCCATGAGCCTCTCTACTCATCAGAGCATCTCCAAAAGCCTCCGGTTTTTCCAGTGATTTTTTGGTATTGGCAATAAACCTTTTCGTATTGAAAGAGTTGAGCCAAAAAACATGCTTCAATGTAGTAGTACTCAGCCGATCTCCCCGCTATATATATTGAAGAATTTGGCCTCTCTCCTAATATTTTTTCTCAATAAGTGTCACGTCTGTGTATCACTCAAGTAGCCCGCCAGATCACCGTGCCATCGCCATCGCGGGCCGTCGGACCACCGCCATAGGTCGCCAGATCACCGCGTTACCGCCAAACCGTTGTCGCAATTTGCCAGACCACTGCCGTCGCCGCTCACTAATAAGTGGTACCCACTGCCGTCGCCAGATCTCGTTTACTAAGTATTTTTGAGGATTTGAACTCTAAGAATGTTTTCCCTACGGAAACCCATTAAATCGTAGGATAGGGACTACTAAGTTTCTATCAAATCTATTCATGTGCCCATATTGCATGGAAACCTCATTTTATTTCTCCTTTCTTTTGCGAAATCATTTTATTTCTCCTTCAAGAAGTCCCTTCCACTTCCGCTCTATCCATCGCCTTCTCTTCTCAATTCTCCAAAATTCCTGTGCTTGTTTTCTATGTACCATCCAAATGCACATATTGCAAAATTCTAAAATATTGCATGGTTGGTGACATCTCATCCTTTGTTTTTTCTACTCCTACATTTTTAAATCCTGCAATCCTATGAAGCCTTTAAATGTGATAAAAATGTACACTGATAAATAAATATCCAGCTTTACAGGACTTGGCTGCAAAAGACAGCAAAAAGGCGAAAGAAAAACCTATTATAAGCAGCTCCTGTTCCAAAAAGAAAAGGCAAAAAAAAAAAAAAAACGAGCCCACGATCACCGCCGCACCACACACCCAAAAAACGCACGAAATAATAATTGCGCAAGAGCAACGGAAACCCTCAAAACGGCAGAGCACGAGAGAACAAGAAAAAAAAGGAGAGGAAAAACCCAAGAAATCCGCCTTGCCCACTCCGATCTCTCCCTCCAGCATATCCCGCCCCGAGAATTCCCCTCGGATTTCCTTCCGGAGCTCCCCCGCCCAGATTCGCGATCCGAGCTCGGAGGATGCGCGGCGATCCCCTCCCCCATTCCCGCGCGCCCGGATCACACGGAAGGCGTGGTGGAGACTGACTGACCGAGGGCTCCGGCACGGGCACGCCGGGGAGGCGGTTGCAACCGATCCGATCTCGCGTCCGCAGGTACGGGATCCTGCCGCCGCTGGCACGCGATTGATTGCGTGCCGCGCGCTCTCTAGATTTGGCCGTCTCGCGGATTCCGCGGGCTCCGGCTCGGGCGGGGGAATCTGATCCGTGGCGTGCGTGCGCGGGCTTGGCAGGTTGCTCTGATCTGGCAGGGGAATGCGCGTGCCGACATGGTAAGCCGAGGAGGAGGAGCCGTGCGGTCGTTGCTGGATCGTCTGCGCCCGCCGCCGAGGGGGAGGAGGAGCCCCGCCATGCCGCCGCCCGCCGCCGCCGCCGCCGCCGCTGCCAAAGGCGCCTGCTTTTGCAGCTTTAGCCACTCGGGCGCGCACGGCGAGGGGCGGAGGAAGGGCCTCCTGGATTTGGGCGCCGGCCGGAGGTTCGCGCCGGGCAGCGCGCTGAGCCTGAAGGGATGCCTGGACTGGCAGGATGGCGGCAGGTTCAGGAGGGCGGATGGTGGTGATGGCGATGCGGTGGAGATCAGGGCGCGGGTCCTTGCCCCGCAGCGGCAGTTCGTCCGTGATGCGGAAGTTCAGCTGTCGGAGGAGGTTGGCGTGAAGAGTGTGGATGGAAATGGCGCTTTCCGGCGGGGGAAGCGCCTCGATTTTCCTGAGCAGCCTGTCCCGACTAAGATGGTGGTTGCTGTTGATGTGGATGAAGGTATTGTGAAATTACATCTTTGTAATAGAGCTGTACATCTCATGATTATGCAAGGCTGAACTTACATGTTGGTTGAATAAATAGTTCCTGTCTTTAGTGCCTAGGTTTCATGGTGCTTAGTCTAGAATCAAACTGTGAATTGGAAATTATTGCGGTGACATACATGTCATGGTGACCATATACTTTAATAAGTAACATTGTCTTTCAGTTCCTTATAATTTATCAATTCCCATTATGGTGCTATTTATATCGTGCAGTTCTTGGAAGCTTTCTTGCTGCTCTGAACAGATTTATTGCCGAGCGGTACTCTTGGAATCACTCAGTATCAGAATACCATGTCTATGAGTTCTTTAGGGTGCGTTATTTTTCCTACAAAAACTTGAATTCCTGCTATATTTTTCCTTTGATCAGTGTTTAATTCGTCTTGCATCTGTTTGCAATACTCTATGCAGATATGGAATTGTTCTCGAGAAAAAGGTATGTCTTGATTCTAATATTTTTCATCACGGTTTACTTCTTTATATCAAATGCACTTTATGAAATCAAGAATTTTTCTAAATTGCTGCAGCTAATCTTCTTGTCCATGAGTTCTTTACAACCCATTACTTTCAAGATGGTGTCCATCCTATCCCAGGCGCCCGAGATGCGCTCCAAAATCTTTCTTCGTTCTGCAGCCTGTCTGTAGTAACGTAAGTCAATCATTTGATTTTAGAGATGTGATCAGTTTATCTTCTATTATGTGCTGCCTGCTTAATGACATCCTTCCTTTTGAAGATCTCGCCAGGATGTAATAAAAAATCACACATTAGAGTGGATCGAGAAGTTTTATCCGGGCTTATTTGAGCAGATCCATTTTGGGAACCATTTTGCTTTGGAAGGCCAATCAAGGCCAAAATCAGAGATTTGCAGGTACGATTGTCGAAGGAACGTTATTCTAGTTTCCAGTCACATTTGAAGATTGGACATGCAGTCTGACTAGGATCACAACACATTAAAAAATGATGATTTTTAAAACTGCTGTTTACTATCTCATTTTAAGCTGTCACAACATGTTCTCAGCTAGTCTTACAGATAGTACGGAATGCCTTTGCAGATCTTTTGGTGCTCAGGTTTTGATAGATGATAACCCGAGATACGCTTTAGAATGCGCTGAGGATGGCATGAGGGTTCTGCTCTTTGATTACGATAACACGTATCCCTGGTGCAAAACTGGTGTGGATCAATCACATCCTCTGGTGACCAAGGTTCATAACTGGCAGGAGGTTGAGCAAAAACTTCTCTCGTGGGTAGCACCTGAGAGCTGACATTCTTCCTTGTCCGATGTTAGCAGCAGAATTATGCTCAGCAGACAAGATCTCACTTTCTGAAGGAGGATGTTGCTTCCCTTTCAACATCTCAATACATAAACATGTCAAGGGTAAAGTAGAATACTCCATATCTTTGTTTGAGAGAATGACGATTGAACATCGCCTCACTGCAGTATGCTGGGTGGAAGGCAATCAGACTCAATCTAGATGCCCTGAGATGATCCAAGATTTGCACTCACAGTCACATGCTGAAGATCGAATTCTTTTTCAGCATGTTAGCTTCTGTGGTACCGTGGTGTATATACTGCCGCTGCTATATGCATTTGTTGAATCAAATACTTCATATCAATTGATCTGGTGCACACAATCTTATGAATTGGATCCTATGTCCTGAGTCCTTGCGGTTACAGTTGCGTGTTAAGTACCCAGATGGTTAATCCGTTCGCTTCGGTGAATACAATGTAAAACACAAGCGGATTTGAATTTGGAAGGGAGTAATGAGGTAGAAAAGAGAAGCACTGTACCCCATGTACCATGCCCACAATGTGAATATGAATTTTTGTATGGCAAATAAGTTTTTGAATACCTCTTTTCTTACAAATCTCAAAGCATGGTACAGATGCAGGGTGCACCTGGGCTGGGAAGCAAGAAGCAGTTTTTCGGGTGAAGACCTATCATATGCTAAAACTGCTATGCCAGTATACTTGTAAGAATACAAACCATACACTCACCATATGCACTTGAAATATCAGCAGCACCCTCACCAAGCTGGGGAAATAAGGACAACAGGGTCATGTGAGCCCTGGAGTCGCTCATAATTTTTTTACTTAGTTGGACTAGGATTCTTTCGGGCTTTTGCTCCATCTGAAAGAAAGGTAGCCTAGTCTAGAACATATCTTGTCCTTGGCACTACAAATGCTTCTCTGGTTCATCACCTGAACTCACTAATTTTCTAAATACTTTGCATCATGCTGCAAGTAAATATCATATTGTCTTGATAATAATGAGTGCAATTGTGCTTGGTCCTGCTAGTAATTCTGGCCTCGCTTCATCCAACCGTTTCAATGTTTTGCTTATGTGAATTATGGGGCTGTACAAATGTGTATATAAAGGTTGCTTCACCAGTGGCGGTGCTACTCACAAGTTACGAGATCACCCCACATTCCTACTTTCCTGTAGGATTCTCAAAACGCAGAAATATGAAAAATATAGGATTGTGTGTCATGCCGACTTGAATTCTATGGGATTAAAACTACAGAAATGTAGATAAAAATGTGTTTGGTGACACAGGAAGACAGAAATTTTACCAAGAGGTTTGAGTGGAAGACATTTTCCCTTCAAAATAGAGCGCACATGAATCATAAATTTTTTCTAAGGATTTTAATCATGTGAATCAATAGGTACATGATGAAATGCTAGGTAGCAGTTGCTAGATTCGACTATATTGCTTGGGCGTGTGAGATCATGGCGTCTGTGTTCCACACACTTTTCTTAAACTGTGTTCCGCACACTTTATCCATCGATCGTCCCCAATTCGTCCACACCTTTCCACTTATATACACATCGTTAATCGGTTGGGCTCAACGGAATTATGTTCCCATTGTTCACTTAGATTCAATCTGAGTGGGTTTCGACGCATTAAATATGCTATAGGTCCCAAGACCCTACGAGAACATGTTTTGAGGGTCCTGAGTAATCTTACTCAACCTCTGGGTACTAATCTAGCTTCACGAGTACTCACAAAGTATACTGTTGAACCATGAGTACTCTTAGTAGCGTCCATGAGTACTCACAAAGTTATTTCGACAAACCTCACAATGTGGTACATGTTCCTAGATCATGTTAGCACTTAACCTTTGTCGCATGGCCCGGAAATTGGTAGGGGCACATGTGCATGAGGCCACCCATTTGCTTCAAGCTTGGTGCAACAGTTTATGTCATTAGCCCTTAATCCCTGCACTGGGGGTCCATGTATGGCAACTTTTGGCAGAGTTGCCTGCGTCACCCATCCCACCTCCCATGCTTTTTCATTTTATCTCAAAATTTGAACCTATTGTATGTTTTGAACCGTCCAAATTATGTTTCGTTTGCATGTTTGGTGCAATGAGTACTTTCAAACAATACCAATTTTCAATGCATTTAGACACTTCTTAAAAAAACACAAAGTTTCACCAAGTTTATTTGCTTTTAGGGGTTTATGGCTTAGTGCTTGGCACTTAAGGTTTAGGTGTTAGGTTTAGGCTTTAGGGTTTAAGTTTTAGGCCTTGTTATATGGTGGTATAAGCCAAAAGCCGAAGCCAAAAGCTCCTATTTAGGAGCTTTTTTGGCTTATAGGCCAAAGTGAAAAAGATGCAAAAGCTGAAGCATAAGCCCGAACAAATATGGCCTTAGTCTTTGAAACTTGATGAATTGATCATTTGTTTTTTTCAAGTTTTAGTAGTTGAAACTTGCTGAAGTTTTTAAGATCTGTCAAAATGTATTCAAATGTGAGTTTGTTTCAAAACCCTCGTCACAAGGAACACAAATATGCAAACGAAATATTAATTAGACTTTCGATTCAAAACATATAATATATTCAAATTTACAAGTCAAAAGGAAAATCATGGGAGGTAGGGTGGGTGGGGCATGCACTCACTACCAAAAGTTGTACCAAAGGTTGCATGCAACCACTTTTGGAATCTGGCGCAATCATGCGAATGTATGCATGCGTGCCCCCGCCTCTACGTGCCACAAACCGTCGTCCTCGCATGGCCATGCTTTCATGATAATTCGAAAGGGGCTAGAGATATGTCTCCAAATTAGAGGGGAACATCATGTCTTAGTCAACCATGCCTTGCAACACGTTTCATGACAAGCCTGAAAACCACCTCGTCAAGGCGCAGCCGGCCGCATCAGCCCTTTTTCCGGCGCGGTCCCAACAAGCCCTTGCTGGGACATCGCGGTCCGGCTTGGCGTTGCGCCCCACCCTAAATTGCGCAAAAAACAATGTAGTACCACGAGACTATATCTTTGGTTTGCAGAGATCTTGGCTGTTTGGAATGAATGTCTCATGGATATAACTCACAATATCTTGGTGATGCCTAGGAGCAAATGCGAGTATTAGACACTGAATTGTTTCTTATTTGTGTATCAGAGGGGAGCAAAGTAATTTTTGACTCATTGAATGTAGAATCTGCAAGGATACAATACAACTTAATTCGTGAGTTGTTGATTAGATGAACGGTTCAATGCCCTTCTATCTTGGTAGAGATCATAGTCGCAAACCGAATAATAATTTGAGTGTTTAACTTGCTTGAATCGTGATCTAGATACATTGCTAGAAACCAGTGATTTTTCATTAAAAAAAAGAAACCAATGATTTTTGATTATGTCTTTTACACCATAGTTGCTTTAACTCAAATCGCCGTACTAGCCCAAGCCATTGGTGGTGGAGCAATAGCTGCCCTAGGCCTGTCTCCGTCACCAGTCACCACATGACCACATCCACACAAGAAGTGTGAGGTCGCCAAGTTATGTTAACGTGCGTACGACCGTGTTGGTGAAAAAGCGATCGGTGAACACAAAAACAACATGAACATCAATCGAAGTGCAAACCCTGAGATTGTAAAGGCGGACGCAAATAAACCCTGACCTCCAAATAGGCAAAATATGTACCCTGACCTCTATAGCGCCCGCAAGTGGCCGGGATGCCGGCTGTGGACGAGTTGTGTCTGTCTATAGCACCCGGCCGCTTGCTTCCCGAACGACACTGTTTTTTGCTGCGGTAGTTTCATTGTCGGGCGTTTCCGGCGGCGGCGCAATCCTTAATATTGGGATTGAACGCCACGCCGACAAACAAGCCAGCGTGTTGAGCCTGGTGCTCACCATTGCTGGTTGCATTGGTGATGGCCGTGTGGTGCTCAGAATATTCTTGATGCCCCTCATCCCTAGCTAGCTATACATGCGTGTAGTTGATCGAGCAGCGGTATAATTGATGATAACCCCCTCAGTTCGTGTGCCTTTGATCATAAGCCCTCCTTTGTGTCACTGACATGTGGGGCACAAGGTCGTTCATGCATCTCATTCCTAGCTCGATGTGTATGTAATGTACTGTTGTGTAGGAGAAAGATATGGTGACATTATATAGCTTAGAGTGGAGAGTGGTAGGTGAGATGCCATATGGGATGTAACTCGCACCTAAAAGACACATCACACGAGATACTGCACTATTACCAACTTAATTGGTTGGATTTGGAAATCCTGGTCCATGCACTTACAGGCCCTTGGAGCCACCTCCACATACCTCACGACGCGGACGTGAGCGCCATCTTCAGGGTCTCCACGACTTGGCAGTTTGGTGCAAGGGACATCTGCAGGTTTTGGATAGACCACTGGATCGATGGACGATTAGCGGCCGAGATTGCCCCGCTTGTCTATGCGCTCGTCCCGCAACGTCTGCGGAAGGAGCGTAGCGTGCGGGATGGTCTATACCTGTGTTCTTGGGTCCAGGACATCCGTGGGGCACTTGGGCCGGCCGCCATGGTGCAATATGTCGAGCTCTGGCGTAGAGTGTACCACACCCACCTCTCCTCCGAGCCAGACGTGCTTAGATGGCGATGGACTTCCTCCGCCACATACTCATCGAGCTCCTGCTACAAGACACTATTCATCGGTGCTTGTGAAGACCCACATTGGCGCCTCACTTGGCGACCTTTTGGGCACCCATTCGCGTCAAGTTCTTCCTATGGCTGACCATGCAAGACCGTTGTTGGACCGCGGAGCGGCTAGCACGCCGCGGCCTACCACACGAGGACGCTTGTGCACTATGTGATCAAGAGGAGGAGACCATGCACCACCTCCTCGCAGGCTGCTCATTCTCTCGCTAGGTTTGGCACAAGATTCTTGGTTGGGCTTGTATGATGATCAACCTCCCCAACCCCGACACGCCATTTCAGACTTGGTGGAGCTCCTTCCTCGACCATGCGCCGGCCTCCATAAGCAAGGGCATGTCCTCCCTCATCATCCTGACAACATGGTGGCTCTGGAAGCACCGCAGCGCATGCATCTTTGACGGAGCCAGGCCATCAATCACCCTCATCTCCGATACCATCAAGGACGAGGCACGCCTCTGGGTCAAGGCGGGCGCCATTGGGTTACAAAACATCATCCCCGACGCGTAGTTCCCTGTTTTTGTGTTGGGGCTGAGCAAACCCCCTGTTCTAGTCTGCTCCCACGCTTGTACACCATGCGTAGTGCATACATGGACTTGTAAGCGTTGCAACCCCAGGCTTGTACTCTCTTCTATCAATGAAAAGATACACATCTTGCGTATTCGCGAAAAAAAGAAACTAGCAAGCTGGTATTTGCAAACGCACACTTTTTGTAATAACGCTAAGGGGGGCCAAGCCACCCCGTGGTACAGATTAGTGTTGACGTAGGTCACCTTTACTATATATATTCATTGTAACCCACCGCGCGAGATAAGTTGGTCAGTTTTAAATCCCCAACGTTTGTAACCTCCCCCGATATAGCAAAGATTTGCTGGCTAGAGCCCGTGGTTTTTTTTTTCCTTCGTGTTGGAGGATTTCTCACGTTAAATCCTTGTGTCCTTATGTTTGATTTGGTTCTTCATCGTGTTCGATTGCATGTCAAATCTCTAACAATATATTTAGAAAGCACACTAGTAGAAAAAGGCCCATTGGTCCCGGTTCTGGAACCGGGACTAAAGGGTTGAGACTAAAGCCCAATACCTTTAGTCCCGGTTTGCCTATGAACCGGGACAAATGGGCCTCCACGTGGTCGCTGCGGCTTGCTCAGGCAGGAGGGCCTTTTGTCCCGGTTGGTAGCACCAACCGGGACCAAAAAGCATCCACATGTCAGCAGTTTAAGGGCTGTTTTTTTGAAAGGGGGGGGGGTGAGGGTTTTGGGGTTTTGTAGGGTTAGTTTAGGGGTTGCATATATTGTGTTAGCTAACTAATAGAGAGAAGTGTCCTCTCTTATCTCCGTGCTTGGTCGACGCTAGGTACTATACGTATAGAGAGGACTCGATACACTAGCTAGTAAACAAATGAAGGAAACTCATTAAGTACACAAGATCGTCATAAAAATATATATACACAGAGAAGTGATTGACCTCCTCCTTCTCCGAGAGATTGGTCGAACAACAAGTTTTCGTAGATCTATCCGACACTACTAGCTATATATATACAATATAAGATCTCTTACAATCCCTAACATCTGAATTCAAGTTCCACATGATATTCTCCGGATTTATTGATGCCGTGGTCAAGAAAAAATCCCGCCGATTTCTCTTGAATTGCTTTTATGCGATCTTGTGGTAGGAGTTCATCCCACAGCGGCCACATCTAATTTGAAGAAGGGGGGGGGGGGGTATATATATATATGAATGAAACTCAACATAAATGATGGTAATAAAATAAAATTGTGAATATTTTTTCTTACGCACTTCATATTGTTTTTCAGAGTAGCCCCGCCTAGATGTACTCGCAAATGTAGTATCCACAAAAATTAATCCCGCCCTGCCACAACCACTTTACAAGAAATAGGGGTCAATCAAACTGATAATCAAGCATTATAAATGGGTATTGATGAAACTAGCTAGAATCAATGGGAGATGCGCGGAACTAGCTAGTAGTACTTACTTTCGGGTGTCTAAATCGCAGCTCCCCCGGCAGTCCTGGAGATTCTTCGGTGAACTGTTTCCAAACCTTGCGAGACAAAGAAAATAATTACTTGTTATCAGGAAATGAACAAAGTTGCCAATATGGTGCGATAATGATCGATTGAACTTACTTCTGGAGCATTTCAGTCATGGCCGCATACTCCTTGGGATCTTTTCGTCTTGAGTCTAAGACGGTTACTAGTCCCTGCTCAAGCTTAATCTCTAGGAGAATAAAGTGGAAGCTGTGCACGCATGCATAACTCATCAACTACATTACTATAACCTCGAGTAATAAGGGAAACCGAATATGCACAAGATAGTAACACTCACTTGAAGTTGTAAGGAAAGAGTATTTTCTCTTTGTTTTGATTTTGAAGCAACGATTTTAGCAAGTTGGCCTCGATTTCTTTGGCATTATATTTAACCGTCCATTCATCTATGAGATTTGTGTTAATGAACCCAATATCATAGATTTGTGCTTTTCTGCATTCGACGATCTTCAATCTGCATAATATAGTGAGGATAATTATATATACATGCAATAAAATAGGTGAGCTATATATAAAGACTTAATTACAGAAGTAGTACTCACAGACAGTAGCAAGTGAAGATTATTTTATCGAGGGCCTTTTGATTCAAAAACTGGAAGAACTCCTCAGATGGAACAGACAGCAGATCAATTCCAACGAGATCGTGCTCCTCTTTAACTCTCAGCGTCAAAGTATCCTTCCTAGATCTGCAGGTGTCCATGTACCACTCATGGAATCTTCGCATCATCGTTGTTAGAGGAGGATGACCAGGTTTGACGAGAGGCTTCCTGTACTGGTATTTGAATTCGTCCACCTCCATTGTATCAAAATGTGCATCGTCGGGCAGGTAATCAGTAGGATCGGTACCAGGCACCATCCCGGGAAGATTAGCGACGATATCGCTAGACACCTTGAGCGGGGGGCACGTCTGGTTCGCATGTTCTCTGAGCTGGGGAATTTTTTCCCTCTTCTTCGTTCTGCTAACCTTCTGTCAGTTGAAGTAGTTCCCGACCGATGCGCTTCTTCCAATGTCGTTTTAAGACAGCGGACATGGTTGTCATCCAACGGAGGCGGTGGTGGTCGCTTCAGGGCATTGATAGTGCGCTTCACTTTCACTGGATCTATCTTCTCCTCCGGAGGTGGATGTTTCATAGCTCTTCGCGTTTCAAAGAAGTCCTTCACTTGGGCTTCACAGATCTTCAGTTTTCCTCCTCGGACATCTCGTATGGTATCTTCTCTAGAGGCTTGAGAGATGGACCGAATTTGTATTGCCTCCCGCCTCTGGTTGTACTGCTAGACGCCGGAGGAGCCGGAGTGGCGGCGGCTATCTTCCTTTGTTGCTTACGAGGCGGAGAAGGAGGCGGAGTGCTACAACGCGCCGGAGCTGCGAGCGGCGGCGGCTCTCTTCCACTGTTGCTCCGAGGCGGAGAAGAAGGCGGGCTGCTCGGACGCGCCGGAGCAAGCGGAGTGCCGCCACGCGTCGGAGAAGGAGGCGGAGTGCCCTGATCACTCGCCGGAGGAGGAGGAGGCGGAGTGTCCTGACTCGCCGGAGGAGGAGGAGGCAGAGGTGTCCAGTTCGGAAGCTTGATGTGCTCCTTCCGCCATAGACATGGAGTCTTCAGAGCAAGACCCAACTGAGTCTCCCCTTCACCGGTAGGGTGGTCAAGCTCGAGCTCCTCAAATCCCTCCGTTATTTCATCGACCATAACGACAGCATAGCCTTGTGGAATCGGAAGTCAGTGAAAAGTTGCATCGGGTTCAGGAGGCGCAATAGAGCCGACAGCCGCCTTGACTTTGAGGTGCTGCCATTGCGTCATAAAGTGGCAATCTTGAGCCTGCGTGATAGCATCCACGGGATAGCTGGGAGCCGCGAAGTCAGGCTGCTGAAGGAGCTCGGTGGAAGCCACGCTGCTTCTCCGCTGAGATGGCGGGGTAGCTTCTAGGGTAGCTCCAGCAGGTCGCTTGCTCTGAACTGCTTGTTCCTCTAGCGCTCGTACCCTTGCATTCAGCTTCTGCAGTTCGGGCTGCTCCACTTTCCTCCTCCTCTCCCGGGTTTTGTAACCGCCTGCGCCGGGAAACCCAACCTTCCACGCAACGGAGCCTGCCGTGCCTCGTGTTTGTCCAGGGTGCTCAGGATTGCCAAGGGCCAGTGTGAGCTCGTCGTTCTCTCTGTCGGGAACGAAACGTCCCTTGCTACGCTGCAGCGATATACTTTTGAAGCTTCTTGACCAGTATTTCAAGTTGTTGGTCCGTCCAAACGCACTTTCCTGTTTCAGGGTCCAAGGTTCCCCCAACCCCAAAGAACCAAGTCCTTGAACGGTCTTGCCAGTGCAATGTCTCTGGTTCGACCCCTTTATCAAGCAGGTCCTTCCCAGCCTTGTCCCACAACGGCTGGGCTTTGAGGTAGCCACCTGACCCCGTGCGATGGTGATGCTCCTTTTTTGCAACATTTAACTTGTTTGTTGCTGACATCTTCTTACTCTTCTCTGATGTCTTGTGGGTCACAAATGCGGGCCAATGATCTCTTATCTTCTCAAATCGGCCGATGAATTCTGGAGTCTTCCCTTTGTCGACAAATGTTGATTTCAACTCATTCTTCCACCCCCTGAATAGATCTGCCATCTTCTTAAGAGCATGAGCCTTGACCAATGGTTCTATAACTGGCTTATCTGGATCCTCCTCTGGCGGTAGGGTGAAATTTCCCTTCAGCGCCGGTCCAAAGATCATCTTTCGGTCTATCGTTGACATAAGACACTTGAGGGTCTTCGCTCTTAGGCTTATTCCATTGGTGGATGCTGATTGGGATCATGTCCCTAACAAGAACCCCGCACTGAGCAGAAAATGCTTCCTTCATCCGGCTGGGTTCAATCGGTTAGCCATCGCCCTTGATTGTTGTCATCATGAACCTTTCATCCTGGCGCAACCTTTTCTTCGGGCCTCGTCTCGTTACCGAAGTTTGGCTCGATCCAGAGGGCTAGAAAAGAAGAAAGAAGATAGTTAATATGTGTACATACCAAAACAATTAATGCATCAATTAGCTAGTCAACACAAGCTTAATTAATATATATACCTCGCCGAACTCTACAACAGCTCCCTCCTCCGTTCGGTCATTGGAGCCGTCTTCACGATGTAGTTCCTCCTCCATTGTTCGATCATGTCCTTCCTCCTCCATTGTTCAAACACCGGAGCCTTCATCCTCTCCTTCCAGACCATCGGTGTCGTTGAGGAACGACAAGACATCACGTCCTTTGCGGATGATGTCCCCCAACAACTCTTCTTCTTGCAAGTCTCTTTGATGATCCATAGTTTCTGCAAATATTACAACATGACAATTAATATAAAAACATGAGAGATGGATATATTAATGGCAAACATATTCCTAGCTAGCTAATCAGAACAAAGAATATTAATTAGTGGCCTCGAGGCTTCTACGGTTTGGGGTGGCCTCGCAGCAACGCTTCTAGGGTTTGGGGTGGCCTCAGCAACGCTTCTAGGGTTTGGAGTGGCCTCGACGCTTCTAGGGTTTGGGGTGGCCTCGAGGCAACGCTTCTCGACCCCTCGGCAATCCTTGACCCTCGACCCCTCGACGACAGAAACATTTTACCTTAGTAACTTAGAAAAAAATATTATCGTGGGGTATATCGACCCCCTCCCCCTGATGTCGAAGTTAGCAGGGAGGGCATAGCTGACAACGACACTCACCCCTCATGACATTTCCGACGTCCACCCTCATGTCATGTCCGACATCGCACCTCATTTTAACAAAAAAACTACCTTAAAAGAAGACTTGCTTCGCCGCGGGTGCTCGGTGCGACATGGACTCGGTGGAAAAAAATTTATGACGACATACATACATGGAAAAAATGTTATTGGAACGGTATATCGACCCCCCTCATGTCGAAGTTATCGGGGAGGGGGTATATCGATGATGACATGCCCGATAAAAAATAAGAAGATGAAGAAGAAGAAAAAAAAAGAGAAGAAGGAATAGAGGAGAAGAAGAAAAAAGAAGAAATAAGAAGAGAAGAAGAAGGAATAGAGAAGAATAAGAAAAATAGAATAATATATATTCTATTTTTTCTTCTGCTCCTCTTTTTTCTTCTTTTTCATCTTCTTATTTATTTCTCCTCTTCTTCCTATCCTCTTCTTCTCCTTCTTCTTCTTCTCCTTCTTCTTCCTCTTATTTTCCTTTTTCCTCACCTTCTTTTTCTTCTAAATATGAACATATACATAAATTCTACAATAATATCACCAAAAGAAATTCTATGAACATAAAAAATTCTAACTTTTGCATATTCTTTGCATATGAACATATATATATTTTCTTTTTTCTTAAATATAACTTTTGCATATATGAACATACATACATAAAAAAATTGAACAAAAAATACACTTTTTTGTGAGCATTACATAATCTCCAATATTTTTTTAAAAATGCAAAAAAGCATATACAGAGAACATTCATCTCCATTACATTGAAGGCGACGGCGAGGTCAGGGACGACGACGATGGTTGGCGGCGGTGCTTACGGGTGGTGTGCGGGGATGGTGATGAGAAGGAAAGGGGAGGAGGCAGGGGCTCACAGCACGCTCGTAGGGAACGGCAGCGGGCTCGGGGAGGGCTCGAGGTCATCGAAATCGGTGGCGGCAATGACGAATGGCGTCGGAGAAGAAGGGGCCGCGGGCTCTGGCGTGGTGCTTCCCTGGGCAAATGAACGGGCAGAGGCGACGAGGTCGAGCACGGGGAGGCTTTTGGGCCGGTCAGAACAGCGAGAGGAGGGCGGCGCGTCGGGGCAGGGCAGGGCGAGGGCGTCGACGGCGACGGTGACGAGGAGGCAGGGCACGTCGATGGGAGAAACTAGGTATCCTAAGTCTTGGCTTATATAGCCACATCTTTAGTCCCGGTTGGTGGCACCAACCGGGACCAATGCCCCCCTTTAGTCCCGGTTCGTGCCACCAACCGGACCAGTGGCGAATCTAGATAGAAAATAGAGGGTGGGGTCAAAGTTTATGCAAGTCTGTATCATGCAAATGTATGTTGGGTTGGGCTGGCATGTGGCTGAGTTGGGCCTTGAGACTAGTAGTAAAAAACCTTTTTTTCAGTTCTGGAGGGGGGGGGGCTCAAGCCTGTTAAAGCCCCCCTAGTAGATTCGCCCCTGACCGGGACCAAAGGTCTCTTTTCAGCAACCCAAAGGGCGGGAAGCAGAGGCCTTTGGTCTCGGTTGGTCGCACCAACCGGGACGAAAGGGGGGGGGCATGCGACCAACCGGGACCAAAGGCCTCATGCTAGCGCGGTGCGGTGGGATGTTTAGTCCCACCTTGCTAGCTGAGGAGCAGCCGCACCTGTTTATAAGTGTTGCCCCGCCTTCTCTCTCAAACTCCTCTGAATGCAGGCCTATGGGCCTAATCTGACACTGCTTTGCCTGTGGGCCTGCTGGGCCTTCTGCGGGCATGAATCCTGGCCCAACTAGCTAGAATTCTAGTCGTATTCATGCCGTGGTGGCCCAGTAGTTGGCATTTTTTATTTTTTTTTCTATTTTTTGTTTTGTTTTTTGTATTTTTTATTATCTTTTGTTTTTTGCTTGATTTTTTAATTATTTTTGCTTTTAGGTTAGAAAAATTATAAACTTTATGTTATTGCCATTAGTTTTCAAATTTGAATTCTTTCAAATTTGTGTGAATCACTAGTTTGTGATTAAGTTTACTATAAAAATATATTTTGGAGTGATTCTTTTTCCTGCTATTTAATATTACTGTGTTTTATCATTAAATTCAAAAACAATTTTTGTTATTTTAGTTTCTAACAGAAAAATCTTTATGATAATTCTTCTTGCTTTTAATGTTTTGAACATAAAATACTTTGGTAATTTTAGTTGCATAAATTTTATATAATTTTAGTTTCAATAATATTAGAGGTTTATAAAAGCTAAAAAATTGAGAGGGTTACGGCAAAAAATGGATGCACTTCGTGTACAAAACGGACAATCTTTTTCGAAGTATCAGGGTTTCATACGGAAACTCGTCTGTTACAAAAGGCATTTCATTTGTTCACATGTAACTGTAGTGATATTCTAGATCAAAGGCATCATCATAATAGTTGTGGAGAGAAAGTCTTCACTTTTTCTTCGCTTGTGTCATTTGCTTATTGCACCGTAACCATGGATATTCTTCATCGCTTAACAGGGTGCTTGGGTCAGCCTTGACTTTGAAAGGAGGAATTTCATGAAACTTTTCATAATCTTCAGACATGTCTGTCTTTCCCTCCATTCCCACGATGTCTCTTTTTCCCGAAAGAACTATGTGGCGCTTTGGCTCATCGTATGATGTATTCGCTTCCTTATCTTTTATTTTTCTTGGTTCGGTAGACATGTCCTTCACATAGAAAACATGCACCACATCATTGGCTAGGACGAATGGTTCATACTGCTTTGGAGGAATGCCGTCTTTTTCATGCAAACATTGCAGGTCCTCCCGTGGCTCCGGTGTATCCTTTGTCTTCCCATACACGCCCAAGAAGCCTAGCAGGTTCATGCAAAGGTTCTTCGTCGCGTGCATCACGTCGATTGAAGAGCGGACCTCTAGGTCCTTCCAGTAGGGTAGGTCCCAAAATATAGATTTTTTCTTCCACATGTGTGCGCATCCCTCAGCGTCATTCGGAACAGATAGTCCGCCGGGACCCTTTCCAAATATTACGTGTAAATCATTGACCATAGCAAGTACGTGATCACCGGTATGCATGGCGGGCTTCTTCCGGTGATCTTCCTCGCCTTTGAAATGCTTGCCATTCTTTCGACATAGATGATTGGTCGGAAGAAATTGATGATGCCCCAGGTACACATTCTTCCTGCATTTGTCCAGGTATATACTTTCGGTGTCAGCTAAACAGTGTGTGCATGCGTGGTATCCCTTGTTTGTCTATCCTGAAAGGTTGCTGAGAGCAGGCCAATCATTGATGGTTACAAACAACAACACATGCATGTCAAATTCCTCATGTTTGTGCTCATCCCACACACGTACACCGTTTCCATTCCACAGCTATAAAAGTTCTTCAACTAATGGCCTTAGGTACACATCAATGTCGTTGCCGGGTTGCTTAGGGCCTTGGATGAGAATTGGCATCATAATGAACTTCCTCTTCATGCACATCCAAGTAGGAAGGTTATACATACATAGAGTCACGGGCCAGGTGCTGTGATTGCTGCTCTGCTCCCCGAAAGGATTAATGCCATCCACGCTTAAACCAAACCATATGTTCCTTGGGTCACCTGCAAACTCAGCCCCGTTCTTTCTCTTGATTTTTCTCCACTGCGACCCCATCAGCGGGTGCTCTCAACTTCCCGTCTTTCTTACGGTCCTCTCTGTGCCATCGCATCAACTTGGCATGCTCTTTGTTTCTGAGCAGAGGTTTCAACCGTGGTATTATAGGAGCATACCACATCACCTTGGCAGGAACCCTCTTCCTGGGGGGCTCGCCGTGAACATCACTAGGGTCATTTCGTCTGATCTTATACCGCAATGCACCGCATACCGAGCATGTGTTCAAATCCTCATACTCACCGCGGTAGAGGATGCAGTCATTAGGACATGCATCTATCTTCTGCACCTCCAATCCTAGAGGGCATACGACCTTCTTTGCTGCGTACGTACTATCGGGCAATTCATTATTCTTTGGAAGCTTCTTCTTCAATATTTTCAGTAGCTTCTCAAATCCTTTGTCAGACACAATATTCTTTGCCTTCCATTGCAGCAATTTCAGTATGGTACCAAGGTTTGTGTTGCCATCTTCGCAATTGGGGCACAACCCTTTTTTGTGATCCTCTAACATGCGATCGAACTTAAGCTTCTCCTTTTCACTTTCACACTGTCTCCTTGCATCAACAATGACCCGGCGGAGATCATCATCGGGCACATCGTCTGGTTCCTCTTGATCTTCAGCTTCCCCCGTTGCAGCATCACCGTATTCAGGGGGCACATAGTTGTCATCGTCCTCTTCTTCTTCGCTGTCTTCCATCATAACCCCTATTTCTCCATGCTTGGTCAAAATATTATAATGTGGCATGAAACCCTTATAAAGCAGGTGGGTGTGAGGGATTTTCCAATTAGAGTAAGACTTCATATTCCCACATATAGGGCATGGACAACACATAAAACCACTCTGCTTGTTTGCCTCAGCCACTTGGAGAAAATTATGCATGCCCTTAATGTACTCGGAGGTGTGTCTGTCACCATACATCCATTGCCGGTTCATCTGCGTGCATTATATATAATTAAGTGTGTCAAAAACCATTACAGAACATCATGAATAGATAAGTGACCAAATTAATAGAGGTTCATCATCACGTTAAAACCAAAGTACATACATAGTTCTCATTGAACAACATATAGCTCCCCAGAGCATCTAATTAAACCATACATTGAAACTATGTAAAACATTTCAATGCAACAACAAATGCGATCATAATCGCAACCAAGGTAACAATTGATCCAATGGCATAATGATACCAAGACTCGGTATGAATGACATATTTTCTAATCTTTCTAATCTTCAAGCGCATTGCATCCATCTTGATCTTATGATCATTGACGACATCTACAACATGCAACTCCAATATCATCTTCTCCTCCTCAATTTTTTTATTTTTTTTCCTTCAAGTAATTGTTTTCTTATTCAACTAAATTTAACTATTGGCAAACATAGTAATTTCAAAAAATTCCTACGGACACGCAAGATCTATCATGGTGATGCATCACAACGAGAGGGAAGAGTGTCGTCTACGTACCCTTGTAGACCATAAGCGGAAGCGTTATATCAACGCGGTTGATGTAGTCGAACGTCTTCACGGTCCAACCGATCCAAGTACCGAAATCACGGCACCCCCGCGATCTGCACACATTTAGCTTGGTGACGTCCCACAAACTCTAGATCCAGCTGAGGTCGGGGGAGAGTTTCGTCAGCACAATGACGTGGTGACAGTGATGATGAAGTTACTGATGCAGGGCTTCGCCTAAGCACTACGACGATATGACCGAGGTGTGAAACTGTGGAGGGGGGAACCGCACACGGCTAAAAGATCAACTTGTGTGTCTATGGGGTGCCCCTCCCCTGTATATAAAGGAGTGGAGGAGGGGGTCGGCCGGCCTCATAGGGCGTGCCCAAGGGGGGAGTCCTACTCCAACTAGGAGTAGGCTCCCCCCTTTCCTAGTCCAACTAGGAGGGGGAAAGGAAGGAGGAGAGGGTGAGAAGGAAAGGGGGGCCGGCCGGCCTCATAGGGCGCGCCCAAGGGGGGGAGTCCTACTCCAACTAGGAGTAGGCTCCCCCTTTCCTAGTCCAACTAGGAGGGGGAAATGAAGGAGGAGAGGGAGAGAAGGAAAGGGGGGGGGCCTCCCAATTTGGATTGGGCTTGGGGGCGCGCCCCTTCACTTGGCCGCCGCCTCCTCTCTTCCACCATGGCCCATGTAGGCCCATTAACCCCCCGGGGGGTTCTGGTAACCTCCCAGTACTCCAGAAAAATGACCGAACCACTCGGAACCTTTCCGGTGTTCAACCATAGCGTTCCAATATATCAATCTTTATGTCTCGACCATTCTGAGACTCCTCGTCATGTCCGTGATCACATCCGGGACTCTGAACAGCCTTTGATATATCAAAACACATAAACTCATAATACCAATCATCATCGAACGTTAAGCGTGCGGACCCTACGGGTTCGAGAACTATGTAGACATGACTGAGACTCATCTCCGATCAATAACAAATAGCGGAACCTGGATGCTCATATTGGTTCCTACATATTCTACGAAGATCTTTATTGGTCAAACCGCATAACAACATAGTTGTTCCCTTTGTCATCGGTATGTTACTTGCCCGAGATTCAATCATCCGTATCATCATACCTAGTACAATCTCGTTACCGGCAAGTCTCTTTACTCATTTTGTAATACTTCATCCCGCAACTAACTCATTAGTCACATTGCTTGCAAGGCTTATAGTGATGAGTATTACCGAGAGGGCCCAGAGATACCTCTCCGAAACACGGAGTGACAAATCCTAATCTCGATTCATGCCAACCCAACAAACACCTTTGGAGACACCTGTAGAGCATCTTTATAATCACCCATTTACGTTGTGATGTTTGATTGCACACAAAGTGTTCCTCCGGATATTCGGGAGTTGCACAATCTTATAGTCCGAGGAACATGTATGACAGTATAAGTCATGAAGAGAGCAGTACCAATAAAACTGTAACGATCATAATGCTAAGCTAATAATTGGGTCTTGTCCATCATATCATTCTCCTAATGATGTGATCCCGTTCATCAAATGACAACACATGTCTATGGCTAGGAAACATAACCATCTTTGATAAACGAGCTAGCCAAGTAGAGGCATACTAGGGACACTCTATTTGTCTATGTATTCACACATGTACTATGTTTCTGGTTAATACAATTCTAGCATGAATAATAAACATTTATCATGATTTAAGGAAATAAATAATAACTTTATTATTTCCTCTAGGGCATATTTCCTTCAGTCTCCCACTTGCACTAGAGTCAATAATCTAGATTACATTGTAATGATTCTAGCATCCATGGAGTCTTGGTGCTGATCATGTTTTGCTCATGGAAGAGACTTAGTCAACGGGTCTGCAACATTCAGATCCGTATATATCTTGCAAATCTCTATGTCCCCCTCAAACACTTGATGACGGATGGAATTGAAGCGTCTCTTGATGTGCTTGGTCCTCTTCTGAAATCTGGATTCCTTTGTGAGGGAGTCCTGGATTAGGGGGTATCCGGACAGCCGGACTATATCCTTTGGCCGGACTGTTTGACTATGAAGATACAAGATTGAAGACTTCGTCCCGTGTCCGGATGGGACTCTCCTTGGCATGGAAGGCAAGCTTGGCAATACGGATATGTAGATCTCCTTCCTTGTAACCGACTCTGTGTAACCCTAGCCCCCTCCGATGTCTATATAAACCGGAGGGTTTAGTCTGTAGGACCAAGAACAACAATCATACCATAGGCTAGCTTCTAGGGTTTAGCCTCTCTGATCTCGTGGTAGATCAACTCTTGTACTACTCATATCATCAAGAATAATCAAGCAGGACGTAGGGTATTACCTCGATCAAGAGGGCCCGAACCTAGGTAAACATCGTGTCCCCTGTCTCCTGTTACCATCGCCTAGACACACAGTTCGGGACCCCCTACCCGAGATCCGCCGGTGTTGACACCGACATCGGTGCTTTCATTGAGAGTTCCCCTGTGCTGTCACTGTAAGGGAGGATGCCTCGTCTTGTCATCAAAAACAACATTACCGCCAGGGAGCCCTGGCTGTCGGCCAAACTCTCCAGCTAGGCAGTTTCATCATGACCGCCCGTTCGGCTGCTGCACCGACGATGACTTCTCGGGTCATCGAAAACAGCCTCCACGTCGGCTCGGAATTTGCCGAGTAGATGGATCCAATGGAGCTCTCTTCCCTAAACGAGCTATTGGATTGCATCGCCGCCTTGGGAGTCGCTACGGACTATGACCGGATTGGGCTTAAACCCGATCAAAGGGAGATTAACTCTCCACCGGTCACCCATCATATTGCTGTGGTGGAGGAACAATGCGGCGATTCTTCCTCAATCTTGAGGACTAACTATGTCCGGATTCCTGAGCTCTCCGAGCCGGATACCCGTTTACGGGAGGACATCAACCAAGCCCTGAACCTAGAGTCAGGCAGCGGGCCAGACTTATCGGGCATCATCCCGGAACCCGAACTTCCAAGATTGGAAACTCCTCGGCCCCTGGGTCTCAGATCGGGTAAGGGTTCGGACGCAAATCCACCCACCCACCCAAACATAAACGATCTTTCCCACATCAGGCAAGAGCCCCAGGAAACAGTACATCATTATTGGGCCAGATTCCTCCTTGTGATGAACAAGGTTAAGGACTGTCGCGAGGAAGATGCAGTCTCATTTTTCTGCATTAATTGCACAGACAAGGGAATCCTTAACGCCATAAGTCGCCATGACATATCACGCTTCGCCGACTTGGCGTCCATAGTACGAAAGTACTGTGCGATGGAAAGCACTTGGAAAACCGAAATGAAATTTTGGGATAATCCGGCTCCGAATATACACCCAGTCCGAAGTAAAAGGGTGCACTATCATAAGACACCCGAGTTAATTACAAAGAAGCAAAGACCCTCTATAGGGTGTGGAACCGTATTGGAGGGATGGCTCAACGGACCCTGCAAAATTCATAGTATAGTGGATACCATACCAACACACAGCCTTAGAGCATGTTGGGTACTCCGGCAGGTGGCCAAAAGTGGTGAGGACCTTCTCATACCAGATGCCACAGAGCACTATCCCGTGGATAACAATACGATATTAACAGTCTTTGAGACCTTCGCATCAAATAATAGGCGCAAGCGAACACTCCGCAGCCTTGCCGAAATCTGCCACGTGGCAGCAATAAATCCATGGAGTGACACGACTATTACCTTCAATGCCAGTGAAGAACCCAAATTCCGAACAGCCCGAGCACCAGCTGCACTGGTCCTCAGTCCAATTGTGGACGGCTTTCGACTCACCAAAGTACTCATGGACGGCGATAGTGGATTAAACCTCATCTATGAGGAAACTCTTCAAAAAATGCAAATAGACTGGAACCGCATTGAGCGAAGCAGCACAACCTTCAGAGGAATCATCCCCATTCGGGAAGCACGCTGTGCTGGGAAAATCACACTAGATGTGGTATTCGGCACGCCGGAGAACTATAGGTCCGAAGAAATTACATTCCAAGTGGTCCCGTTCAGTAGCGGATACCACGCCCTTTTAGGGCGGGAGGCATTCACGATCTTCCAAGCCATACCCTATTATGGGTACATGAAGCTCAAAATGCCCGGGCCCAATGGAATCATCACTCTCGCTAGTGATCCAGACACAGCACTCCGCGCCGAAAACAAAACAACCGCATTGGCCCTCGAGGCATTATCTGAAGTCCTTGCGGCCGAGGAATTAACTGCGCTGCGCTCCAAAGTGAACAGGGACGACGTGATACTTGACAAGAGATCCAAGTCCACCTCTTTTAAACCAGCGGATGAAATAGTCAAATTCCAAGTCCACCCGACGGACCCTACAAAAACAGCCTCCATCGGGGCACAGTTAAACCCCGCAGTGGATGCCGCACTACGAGAGTTCCTGTGTGAGAATTGGGACATAATCGCCTGACATCCCTCGGATATGCCAGGAATCCCACGCAGGCTGGCCGAGCATAGCCTTAATATTCTAAAGGGATTCAAGCCGGTCAAGTAGACTCTTCGGCGTTTCTCTGAACCTAAGAGACAAGCTATGGGAGAGGAACTAGCCAAGTTATTAGAGGCCGGATTCATTAGAGAAATAAAACACCCGGACTGACTAGCAAACCTGGTGATGGTACCAAAGAAGGACAAATCCTGGCGCCTATGTGTCGATTTCAAGGACCTCAACAAGGCTTGCCCAAAGGATCCCTTCCCCCTCCCCCGCATCGATCAAATTATCGATGTACCGCAGGACACAATTCATTGTGTTTCCTCGACGCATACTCCGGCTACCACCAAATCAAGATGGCGGAGTCCGACCAAGCCGCAACGGCATTTATCACACCATACGGCCCCTTCTGTTTCAACACAATGCCTTTTGGGCTCAAAAACGCCAGCGCGACATATCAGCGCATGATTCAGACATGTCTGGAGAAATAGATCGGCAAAACAGTAGAGGCATACGTAGACGATGTGGTCGTCAAAACCAAACACATCGACTCTCTAATAGACGACTTGAGGCTCACATTCGACAATCTCCAAACATACGACATCAAGCTCAATCCGGAAAAATGCGTTTTCGGTGTACCATCCGAAAAGCTCTTGGGCTTCATTGTCTCCAGTAGAGGAATTGAAGCAAATCCGGCCAAAATCCGAGCTCTGTCACAGTTGGCTATCCCAACGGACCTCAAACAAATCCAGAAATTAACCGGATGTGTGATGGCTCTAAGCCGCTTTATCTCCCGCTTAGGAGAAAAGGCATTACCCCTTTATCGCCTCCTTCGGCGCACCGAACACTTCAAGTGAACGGACGCTGCCATAGACGGATTGGAAGAAATAAAATCCATACTGGCATCCAACCCAATCCTGGCCGCGCCAAACATCAGCGAACCAATGCTGTTGTACATTGCGGCAACTCATCAGGTTGTAAGCGTAGTGCTCGTCGTCGAACGAGAAACGGACGGACATAAATTCCCCCTTCAAAAGCCGGTATATTATGTATCCACTGTCCCCACTCCATGCAAATCACGGTACCCACATTATCAAAAGATAGCCTATGCGGTATTCATGGCATCCCAGAAGCTGCGACACTACTTTCAAGAGTGTTCAATTATAGTAGCCTTGGAAGTGCCACTTAATGATATTATAAACAACCGTGACGCCACGGGCCGGATTGCCAAATGGGCCATTGAGCTCCTCCCGTTCGACATAACATACAAACCCCGGCGAGCCATTAAATTAAAAGTATTGGCCGACTTTGTCGCCAAATGGACGGAAGCCGAACTCCCTAAAGAGTATGGCGCATACTCCAATTGGATCATGCACTTCGACGGCTCCAAAATGCTGGCTGGTCTGGGGGCTGGCGTCGTCCTGATGTCCCCAACCGGAGATACAGTTCAATACGTGCTTCAGATACTGTATACAGACTCCAACAACGCAGCCGAATACGAAGCCCTGTTACATGGTCTTTGGATGGCAGTTTCCATGGGCATTCAACGTCTGGAGGTGCGTGGGGATTCGAACCTCGCAATATCCCAAATAAATGGAGACTTCGATGCCAAGGATCTGAAAATGGCGGCCTATCACAACACCGTCCTAAAGATGTCAGCTCGGTTCGAGGGGCTTGAATTTCACCATGTGGCTCGGGAAAACAATTAGGCGACGGATATCCTCGCCCGCATCAGTGCGAAACACGATGCGGTCCCCCAACATCTTTTTGGAGAGGTTGTCTAAGCCATCCGTGGTATGGGAAGGGGACACCGGTAACAATAGTCCGGACCCGGCCAACATGCCCGATACCGAACACTCTGACATAATTGGAGGCTCTGCCACCGAAATAACACCTTCAGCCCATGTAATAATGGCCTTCATCGCCCCATGGACAGAACCATTCCTGGCCTACCTAACTAGGCAGGAACTTCCCGAGGACCAAAATGAGGCACGCTGCATAGTGCGGCGATCTAAAGCCTATAAGGTCCACGAGGGAGAGCTGTATAAAAAAAGCACTACTGGAGTCCTTCAAAGGTGCATCTCCGAAGAGGAAGGGCGGAAGCTTTTGGCAGAAATTCACGCCGGACTCGGCAGCCACCATGCCGCAGCCCGGGCCCTTGTAAGCAAGGCCTTCCGTACAGGTTTTTATTGGCCAACGGCCCGGGTAGATGCACAGGACTTGGTCCAACGCTGCGTTGGTTGCCAGCTTTTTGCAAACCAAAGCCACATGCCACCCACCGCCCTCCAAACAATCCCAATTACCTGGCCCTTCGTAGTCTGGGGGCTTGACATGGTTGGACCCCTTAAAGGGGGAACCCATAAGAAAAAATACTTAGTGGTCATGGTGGATAAATTCACCAAATGGATAGAAGCCAAACCTGTTAAAACGGCCGAATCCGGACCGGTGATAGACTTCATATCCGGGGTTGTACACCGTTATGGCATCCCCCACAACATCATCACTGACAACGGTACGAACTTCACGGCCGACGAGGTAAAACTCTGGTGCAGCAACATGGGCATCAAGCTCGATTATGCTTCTGTCTATCACCCACAAACTAACGGCCAAGTTGAGCGAGCAAATGGTCTTATCATGAGCGGCAGCAAACCTAGATTAGTGTGGTCCTTAAAGGAGTCGAACACGCACTGGGTAGAGGAGCTCGACTCCGTACTCTGGGGGCTGCGGACCACACCAAATCGTACTACTGGATACACACCCTTCTTTATGGTGTACGGCGTAGAGGCGGTTCTGCCCTGCGACATAATTCATGACTCACCTCGAGTGCGCATGTACGAAGAAAGAGAAGCCGAGCTCGATCGACAGGACAGTCTGGACACCCTCGAGGAGGAGCGCGACGTGGCAAAAGCCCGTTCCGCAGTCTATCAGCAACAGGATCACAGATACCAAAGCAGAGAAGTACGAGCCAAAACTTATAATGTTGGCGAGCTAGTTCTACGCCTCCCGGAGAAGAAAAAGACCAAGATCAAGCCCAAATGGGAAGGTCCCTTCATTATTGACCAAGTTCTGACCGGTGGAGCGTACCGTCTGCGGGATGCATCGAATAATCGACTAGAGCCGAACCCATGGAATGCAGCCAGGCTCCGAAGATTCTACGCCTAGTGCCGGACTCTATGTTCGTCTCCTTCCTCTGTCCATTTTTTGCATATACATTATCTGTCTTTTTTCACTTTCTTTCTTTTATTCTTTCTCAAGGCCTTCAAGGGCCAACTTGTGCCTTGCTTGCACACTATTGACGTGCTAACCGCGCACATTATACCCGGGGGCTTCTTACACAGAAGCTTAATTATTTATCTGGGCTTCATGCCCCGCACATGTGTTATTCTTCCGCATGTACCTTTTCTTCGTCATTATATGCATCGATATGACTTAAGTTTTGGCCAAGCTGGGTTGCCTGGCTCTTGTATTTATGCCCTACGTTCCCGTTAATTCGGCTAGGGCATAAGGGGAGCACCTCTGCGATTGTTACTGCCGGGTCAGCCGGATGTGTACCTCAGACTGGGTGAAGCCGAAAGCTAGCGTTCTTAAGGGAATATTCGGTCGGTGAACAAAATATGATTTTTATTTAATTTCCATATGTGCCCCCAGATGTTTTTGCCTGCGTCTCCTCTCATAGTCCGGACATGCACTTTAGGGCATGCGTACCCAGGGAAAGGAACCCTTAACGGAACTATTCTCCCTGGAAGACGTTTCTTACTACCCATGTAATATAACATAACTAGTTGGGTACTTGTCTGTTCAAGCACTAATGACCCCTGCGCCTGGTTTCCACGCATACCCCGGTTCTTATATAACTGAGCGGGTATTCGGATACACTCCGGACTATCGGGTCCCGAGGTTGAAGCGACAAGGTCCGCCATGACAAATGATTTACAATCCGGCTAGAAGGCATTATTCATGTCACTTTAATTACATAGTCATGTAGACTGACTAAATTCCTCTTCTATACCATCCAACAGGCTGTCTAGCCTACAATCCTGTTGGGAATACTTTGCGACTAATTCTACTTGCCCATACACTAGGCTAACGGGGATCTCTTTCCCATCGGGCCCCACAGGTCTGACCTCGGCCATGTGGTTTGGGTCAGCCTTGGTATACCGCGTCTTCACCATGGCCCATGCTTCCCTGGCACCTTGACGGCAGGCCGATATCTTCCATAATCGGAAGCACCACCGTGCTCCCTTGAGCTTCTCTGCAAGCTCTCCAATGCCTGCTGGCAGGGAGACGGATGGCCACAAGGCCTGGGCAATACCTTGCATCACCTGCCGAACTTGTTCGTGTAGTTGTGAGAGCTCGGGTAGAAGATGACCCGCAGACCCGGGCATCTCCTCCGCGGGACGACCCGTCAGCATACCTGCAGACATAACTCTATTAGCCGTCTTCTCCGCCGCACTCTTTTAAGGGTTTGTTCAAGTACTTACTGAAAATGCCGCGTCGAAGCCACTTATTCTCCTTCACGGAGGCCGCAAGCTGGGCTCGAACATCTTTCAGTTCCACGCTCAGCTTGGTATTGGCGTCTTGGAGATTGTTTTTCTCCCGCATGACCTTAGTCAACACGCGTTTGCCAGCCTTTAGCTGTCGTACGACATGCTGGTCCTCCGGATTCTCTCTGGAGTCATCTGCAATATCTATTGTTAGATCTGCAGCCATGCCGCACACTATATGGTACCTATCATTCTTTGAAACAAATGTTACCAGCTGGGGACTTTTCAGGTTCCTTCAATGCGGCAACGGCGGCCCGAAGTTGGGTCTTGCATTCCTCCAGCTCCTGTGACAGTCGAGTATTCTTCTCTGTAAGAAGCTGCACAATAAATGATCATTAAATCAGTTGTGCCAATTGTTTCAAGTTTTAGGGGCTACTGATATATATACTCATCAAATTTTCTTACCCGTACATCCTTTACATACTGGTCCGTGGCTCTGGCTAGACCATTTTGAGCAACACAGATGTACGCATCTCCTGAGTTGAATGCATCAAATGCCTCTCGAGAGAAACAAGCATCACGGAGTACGGCTCGGCAAAACCTGTGATTCATGGCGCTCTCCACTTCGGAATTCGTAGCGGATATCTTATCTGCATCCTCTGTAGAAGGAGTATCCGGCATGTGCCTCGTGTTAGCTTCCGCCTCTGTGTCCAGCCCTGGAGCCCGACTGGTAGAGGCGTGATCGGCGACCTCTCCGGATATTGTCCGGCGAGCATTCTTCCTTCTAGGGAACACGGGTGTTATTTTGTTTTTAAAGACGACAACCACGGAGTGAGGTGTTGCATCATACCTCTGCGCTGGCGTCTCCATCTGGACCGCCTTTCTTTTTAGCCTGTCCGGCTTTGAAACCCCTTGTTGGCGAGTTGTCGTGGGCTCGGCATGGCGTCCCGAGGGCCTTCCCTATAAAACACCATTTGTATACGGTAGGTGAAGTGCATAAAAGGAAATCCTTTTCAAAGGTTGGGACTCCGGTCTCATTTACCTGCGAGGCTGGGAGTAGCCCAGGGTAGTTGGCTATAATGGCCACCATGGCGTCATCACAGCTTAGCTGATAGAAAATCCTATCAATCAGCTCCACGAATATGTTCGGATCCTCTTTGAGGCTGGGGTCGAAGACCCGTTCAGGATCCTCCAGTTGTGGAGGTGGGCTATTGATCTCCCCTACCGCCTTACGCAGTTCCTGTGATGAAATGACAAGGTAAATATTTATCACGGAAACAAGGGTAGGATGGAAGTAAAAAGAGCGGAAGCTCACCCAGCTTTGAGGGTTGTTCATGGAGAATCCATCCCGTGGCTTGATGCGGAGGAACTCCTCTTCTTCCCCCTTATACAGATCGGATAGATTTTTTGCTAGAACAACAACTGAGTCCGGTCCCTTGCGCCCGCAGCAAGTGGCATCATCTTCCCCGTTGAATTGCCACATGGGGTGGCCTCAACATTGAAGTGGCTGCACCCCCACGTAATGCATATTGCCATAACCTTGGTTATGGTCAATCCTGATTTGGCCAGCAACTTTATTCGACCCATCAGATAAAATACATCTCTATCATCTTCCTCCCGTGGGCTTCGTGGGCGCTAGCTTAGGTGTTTCTTCAAAGGGGCGTTGTCAAACTCAGGAAGACCAATCCGGATAGGATACGGGAGAGGAACATCCTCCATATAAAACCACTCTGAAGGCTAGTCCTCGGACGTCTTCTTGGGGGTACCGGATAGGTATCCGGTCCCGACGATGCGCCATACTTCGGCTCCGCCCACTTGATATATTGATCCCCTCTGTGTACGGGGCACAAGGTAGAACAACTTCTTCCACAACGCGAAATGAGCTTTGCAACCCAGAAACAGCTCGCAAAGGGCTACGTAACCAGCGATATGCAGTATGGAGGCAGGGGAGAGGTTGTGCAACTGGAGGCCGTAGAACTCCAGGAGCCCTCGGAGAAATGGATGGATTGGAAATCCGAGTCCCCTTAACAAATAAGGGACAAGGCATACCCGCTCTCCCTTAGAGGGGTTGGGAAAGCTCTCCGCTTGCTCCCCGCCATTATAGGTGGCGAGCCCGGCTCGAACCGGGACCCTATACGCTGGAGGGAGGAATCCTTGGGTCTGTAGCTTCCCTAATTGGCTGTGCGGGATGGAACACTTCTCCCAGTCTCCGGGCTTGGGGCTGCGGGAGCGAGAGGAGGAGCTGCGCTGGCCGGCCATGTTGGGATGGATTTTTTCGGGCGCGCTCCGATGAATGCTCGCTGAGGGAGGATGGTGTGGTTTGGATCTAAGGATCCTCGTCTCTTTAATAGATAGTTCATTCACATAGATGGGGTGGTAAATGTAAAAACACCCTGGCTCCTCACATTCACTTGACATGTGGAAGATGGCCATTATTGGACGCAGAAGCCAAGAAGCACAACATTTACGAGAAGCAGGACAGTATTTAACAGGTACTTAGAGTTTGAAGAAGAACCCGCCTTGCAATGCCGAAGACAATCTGCGCGCTGGACTCATCATCATTGAAGCCTGGTTTGGGGGCTACTGAGGGAGTCCTGGATTAGGGGGTATCCGGACAGCCAGACTATATCCTTTGGCCGGACTGTTGGACTATGAAGATACAAGATTGAAGATTTCGTCCCGTGTCTGGATGGGACTCTCCTTGGCGTGGAAGGCAAGCTTGGCAATACACATATGTAGATCTCCTTCCTTGTAACCGACTCTGTGTGACCCTAGCCCCCTCCGTGTCTATATAAACCGGAGGGTTTAGTCCGTAGGACCAAGAACAACAATCATAACATAGGCTAGCTTCTAGGGTTTACACTACAAAGAAAAGACACATCCGTGACATTTTGGGCCGAACGAAATTTTTTTCTATCATACATATGACACTTCTATGACGATAATTGTGACAAAACCCGGTATCATCATAGATGTGGTGGGCTCCTACTTCTATGACAAAAAATCATGACAGAAAATGGCCTTTTTGTCCTGGGCGGGCTGGAGACGCAGCTGCATGACATTCTTTGGGCCGTCCATGACGGAAAAAACCGTGGTAGAAGTGAGGGGGAGGAAAATTTCGGGGAGTTCCCGGTTACGGTGGGAGGTCGAGGGCCGAGCGATGCGTTCTTCTCTCATACACGTACGCGCGTGTGTGCGAGGCATTGGCTCTAACTGAACCCGAGCGAGGCATTGGACTCTAACTGAACCCGAGCGATTGCACTTCAGGCTACGCGTTACTGAACCCGAGCGATCGATCGATGGCTGTTAACTGAACCCGATCGAGTGATTCCTTCGCTACTGCTGCTAACTGAAGCCGATCGATTGGGTGAACAG